>NW_006295198.1:318012-330125 GCF_000327345.1 Myotis davidii | reverse complement strand
TTTTTAGGAATTCCAAATGATTTTTGTATCTACATCATTTCATGCGCATACCACAAAGGATAAAAACAGCCAATTAATTTTACATGATGGAAGAAGTATAACTATAATTAAGAATAGTTGTTTATTTTCCAATGTGCATTTAATTTTCTGACTTTGAATTTCCAACATTCTCTCCAGACCAATGGTTAGCAAACTTCTCCAGGCAAAAGATCGGAATGTCACATATAGCTATAGGAACAAAATAATTGTGAACATTAATAGGATGACTTGTTCAAGATTCAGTAAAATATTAATGATGCTCAGGACTGATGGAAGAAACTGTACAAAGCTGGTTGATATCACTGTCACTGTAAGTCTTTCAGGCCATACTCAGGCCCTTTATTTATCTTTGGCGTCTTCTCTAATGTTTCTTCATCACGGTTCTTGTCCACTTTTTCCCTCTATTTCTTCAGCCTCTTTATATGAGCAGAGAGAAAACTGAAGTTATCAGTTACCATCTTTCTCAAATACAAGGTTCTTTGCAGACACCCACATATTTGTCTACATTCTTTCTCTTTGCAATACTTTTCCCCATTCTCAGCCTTGTCCCCTTCCTATTCAAAAGCAATCCACCTTCTCTACCTAGAGCACATGGCTCCACTTCTTATTTTGCTTTAGATCTTTTTCTCGCTCTAATTTGTAAACATCGTATAAAGGTGTCTTTCTCTCAGCCTAAATCCTCCTCCGATAACCAAATCCCTCCTGTGCCCTTCATCTAAACTTGTCAAAAGAGTAGTCTAGTCTCATTATCATCTTACCAGATATCCATTCTGTAATCCATTGAGTTCCAGCTTTTGCCCCCTGACTATACTAAGTTTATCTCTCATTAAGAGTCTTCAAATTTCAAAATCCAGCTCAGAGGTTGAGCATTGACCTATGAACCAGGAGGTCACAGTTTAATTCCTAGTCAGGGCACATGCCGGGGTTGTGGGCTCAATCCCCAGTGTGGGGTGTGCAGGAGGCAGCCAATCAGTGATTCTCTTTCACCATTCATGTTTCTATCTCTCTCTTCCTCTCTCTTCCTGTCTGAAATCAATGATGTATATATATTTTTTCAAAATCCAATGGGCATTTCTTAATAAGGTCTTTATCATATTTGATCTCTCCATTGAATTTGTCTTTATTAATCACTTTTTTGAGCTTAAAATGTGATTACTCCATTATTTCTATGACATCACACCCACCCTTCTTGCCTTTTTACACTTGTTTCAGTATTCTTTTCTCTCAGAGCACCAATGCCTTTTTAATTGTTAAAAAATAGTTTACTAGGAACATCTCATCAATACCACTAAATAAAGGTACCCATTTAATCAGACAGTCCATTAATTTTCTAGGGTTTAAAATAGAAACACAATACACAATAAATGTATTGAAAACTAAAATAAAATTATTTAGAAAAAACTATTTTGACATTGTGTTTATATTTTGATCATTTTATTTCTTTTTTGGCTAATTAAAAATTAATTGGTTGGCTGTGTTTTCTTTATTCACTTTACAACCTTTGTTTTAATTTTGATACTGCCTCTAGCCTTGGAGGAACTATTTAACTTTTTGTACCATTCCTTGGTTCATAAGTAAAGTGAAATGCTATCCAGGCTAATGAAGATAATAATAGTGAAATAAACCTTTAAGGAATGGGTCACTAGTATTGGTAAACAACTGGAAATTGGTCTAATTTCTAATTCTAATTATTTAAAAATGCTAGTGCATGCTCTGCCTCCCCCTGGAGAGGTACTTTTTTATCTTTATTTTTAGATTGGAGGCCCGGTGCACGAAAATTGTGCACTGGGGGAGGAGGTCCCTCAGCCCGGCCTGTGCCCTCTCACAGTCTGGGACCCCTTGAGGGATGTTCACCTGCCAGCTTAGGTCCAATTCCTGGGGGCATCGGGCCTAAGCCAGCAGTCAGACATCTTTCTTGCAGTCTGGGACCCCTCTCTCCTTACTGCCCCCTCCTGCCTGCTGCTGCCACCTCCACTTGGTAGCACTGCTGTGGAGGTGGGAGAGGCTCGTGCTGCTGCCACTGTGCTCGCCAGCCATGAGCCCAGCTTTTGCCTGAGTGGCGCGCCCCTGTGGGATCAATGCTCAACCAGAAGCCAGGCTCGCCGCTCCTTAGCACTGCCTTGGAGGTGAGAGAGGTCACCACCACTGCTGTGCTTGCCATCCGTGAGCCCAGCTTCTGGCTGAGTGGCATTCCCCCTGTGGGATTGAACTGCCCATCAGGGGGCAGCTCCTGCATTGAGTGTCTGCCCCCAGCTGGTCAGTGCACAGCATAGCTACCAGTCGTTCTGCGGTTCGGTCGATTCGCGCATTAGGGTTTTATTATACACTAGAGGCCCGAAGCACAAAATTTATGAAAGAGTAGGCCTTCCTTCTCCTAGTTGCTGGCACCAGCTTCCTTCTGGCATTCAGGACTGCCGGCAGGCACCCAGGACCCTGGCCTCCCTCACAGCCCCAGTTTCATTCGGAAGGTCGTCCAGAAGGATATCTGATCTAAATAGCATATTACACTTTTATAATTGTAGAAGAATTACTTACTATCTGTGCAACCCATTTGTAATATATTATTACCTTGGAGTATTAATAAGCTTTAAATCTGTGTACTTCTTATGTTCCTATCTAGGTTCTAATCTTTTTGGGAGCAGAACAATATTTTATTCTATTTGTATTTCTTGGGCTGCTTTGAAAAAAAATAGATGCTCAAAATTGTTCTCTGGCTATTATTTAATTCATTTATTAAAATTCAGAATTTTAGATTTCTACTCAAGTATTTCTCATTTGGCATCTGTCCTGAAGAAAATTACTGTTTGATTATTCTTTCCGGGATATGGTGGTAGAGAGGAAAGAACTGTGAGAAGTCATTTGTAAATAAGAAGACTTGTCTTTAACCACAGAAACTAATGTATTTTTAAATACCCCGGAGAAGGAGCATTACAAATAGAACTTTTTTGGAAATAAAAGTGTTGTGAATAAATTAGCATTAATTTTCTATTTCTGTACAAAAAAAAAATCAGTCCCAAAATTAGTGGCTTTCCCAAACAATTAGTAACATTTTTATTTTGCAGTTTTGTTTGTTGTTGTTGTTTGTTTGGTTATTTGTTTTTAATGAGAATTTGGTTCAGGATCTCTGGTTCTGCATCTCTTACAGCCTGAGTCAAGCTTGGGGTTCACTTCCAAGCTCAGTCAAGTGCTTGCTGGCAGGGCTTAGATTCTCAGTTTGCTAGACTAGGGCCTCTGTTCCTCATAGACTGTTGGTCAGAAGCTTCCCACAGTTCTTTGCCATTTGGGATGTTCCATAGAGGAGCTCTCAATCGGCTGCTGATTTCATCAGAATGAGCAAGGCGAAGGGAAGGAAAGAGTAGGCCAAGATCAATTCAACAGTCCTTTGTAACCTAATCCAGAAAAATGACATCTCATATTTTTTACAAATTCAATGCATTGCAAGCCAGTCACTAGGTCCTGCCTGCCTTCAAGAGGAGAGGGATACACTGGGGAGTGAATACCAGAAGGCAGAAATCATTGAGAGCCATCTTAGGAGTGTGTCTAACACAGTTATTTTATTGCTTCCTTCTACTATATTATAGGAGAAAGACACTATTTGGGAAAGAGAAAGCAGGCAGAAAATGAGTTAAGCCAGACTCTCTCTTTATGTGAAAAATTAAAATGGAGGGCAAATAAGAAGAAAACAATTTGCTTGAAATAAAGAATGATAGGAATAATAGCTACCACTTACAAAGTAACAATTATAACCGGGCTTTGTGCTAGAATTTATATATGTTGCTTCTAACCCTTTAAAATTCTTTGAATGTTAGACAGCATTATTCATGTTTTGTAGATGAAGAAAACACTAGTTCATGAAGGAAATGGCTTTTTAAAACCTTGTAACTATTAAGTGATAGTGGCGCAAGCTCAGAATAATGTTGAACAATGTTTGTGGTCTATAAAACTCACAAATCCAAAACAAACATAATGTTTAAGAAAACTAATTGAGAGTTAGAGAATGATACCTTTAATGTAAAGTGAGATGCTACTATTCCCCAAAGATCAATTGTATTTTTAAAAATTATAATCTGGATTCTTAAAAATGTGACTCTTCTGGAAAATGCATTAATCTACGATTCAGTTCTTGTTACTTTGCCTTGAATGAGTTTTCAACCCTAAAAAAGATGTTATTAATAAAAGATGTTATTAAATATTATTATTATTAATATTTAAAAATATTTTTATTGATTTCAGAGAGGAAGGGAGAGGGAGAGAGAGAGAGATAGAAACATCAATGATGAGAGAGAATCATTGATTAGTTGTTTCCTGTACTTTCCTTACTGGGGAATGAGCCCACAACCCGGGCATGTGCCCTTGACCAAAATCAAACCTGAGACCCTTCAGTCCACAGGCCAAACCAGCTAGGGCAAGAGGTGGTACATTTATACCATGGACTACTATGCAGCTGTGAAAAAGAAAGATCTTTTACCCTTTGAGACAATAAGGAGGGACCTGGAGAGTATTATGCTAAGCTAAGTGATATAAGCCAGCAAAGACAGACAAATATCACATGATCTCCCTCATATATGGAATCTAATGAACAAAATAAACTGGTGAAGAAAATAGATTCAGAGACTTAGAAGCATGGGACAGACTGACGAATCTCAGAGGAAAGGCATGGGTAGGTGGGTAAGTGGGGAGATTAACCAAAGAACTTATATGCATATATGCATAGCCCATGGACAGAGACAATAGTGTGGTGAGGGCCTGGAGGAGCACGGGGTCAGGGTGGGGGTGGTCAATGGGGGATAAAAAAGTGACATATGTAATACTTCCAACAATAAAGATACATTTTTTTAAAAAGCCAATTTATTTTGGAGAGAGACCACTGAGTTGCTGCTTAGTATATAATTTGTTGTGTGTTATGTGTGGGGCGGGGAGGAGAGGGGGTTGCCGAATCCTGATTTCTATAATGAGATAAAACAATACAAAAATAAAATTCATGATTCTACATTCCAAGTAATGGAAAATCTTGAAAAGTAAACCAAGATGTTGAAAGGGTAAATAAGACTCAGTGGGTCAAGGAGGTCTTTGGATTACAATGGAGTTGTGGTATCAGAGCAGTTTTTCTATCTGTAGCAGTTCCATAAACCAGAATTAAAAAAAAAAAATTGATGGCAACTACAACTGGAGAACCAAGAACTCAGAGAGAAGCACAGAAGAGTGAGCCACTACTTTGTCAGCGACTTCCTCCCAGTGAACGGCATTTGCTGCTTCTTGGACACAGTGTTACAGATAAGAGCCCAGGTGGAAGCAAGGAAGGCAGAGCTTTTGCCAACCTCGTGGCATTTTTTGTGCTAAAAATTAAAGATCATGTCTCCCATGGAAGCCAAGAAATGAAGAGCAAAGATGTTGGTGAAAAGGGAGGAAGAGAAAAGGAGTCCAACACTTGGTGGATTCTCTTTGGAAGATTGCTGAAATAGAATAGCTTTTTCTTTATTACTAGAGACCCGGTGCACGAAATTCATGTGGGGGTGGGTGTCCCTCAGCTGAGCCTGTGCCCTCTCGCAATCCAGGACCCCTCTGGTAGGGTCCCGAGGCCTGGCTGGCGATCAGGGTCTATCGGGACTTTCCTTCCCCAGGCTGCCGGCAGCTGGCCCCACGCCCGCCACTGCCACTGCTTGCCATCTGTGTGGCACTTCCCCCACCCCGCCACTGGTCGCCTCCCTCTGTGGGGTGCAATCGCTTGGCTGGCCTGGGCCTCCCTCTTTGGGGCAATCAATGGCGGAGCTCATGATCAATCGCCCAGCAGAGGGAGGTCCCACCCATGCGGCTGGGGCTCCACGATCAATTGAAACTGACAGGTTTATTTTAAAACATCTATGGCATGTAAAAAGCTAACAATGACCAAGAAAACTTAAAGAGGAACAAAGCTGGTTCGCATATGCTACCAGAAGTCAATATGTACCCTGAAATGACTGTTATCAATAACAGCACTGAACAGAAGATAAAGGAGAAACTTGGACTGAGTTCCCGACAGTGAGTATAGTTACAGCAGTGTGGTATTGGTACATGGAAAACTAGCTGACCAAGGAAATGGGGGAGAAAAAAAGCTGCGAAACAATCCAGATCCACACAGATACTCTTATTTGCTTTGTAACAAAGTCACTGACTTTATAACACTGCATTGTGTAGGAATACAGGACCAAGGGTTACATTAGAATTTCCATATGGGAAAAGGAAGTGAACTCCTTTCTTACCCCATGAGAAAATCAGTTCCAGATCGGTTACAATGTACATATAAATGGTAAACTAACTGGCTAGACAGAAACTGAATAACATCATTTTTTTTTTTTTTGGAGAAAACAAACATGTCTTAAATAGCACACAAAAAGTACTAACTATATTGGAAAATATTAACGAAGTAAACTTTACTACAACTGAGAATTGATGTTCATAAGAGAGAACGTTCAGAGAATGAAAATGCAAGCCTCAGAGTGGGAGAGGATAGTTTCGGTGCATATAGGACACAATGAACTCATATCCAGTATTTTTCAAGAACTTTTACAAACCGATAGAAACTTGTATTAAAAATTGACCAAAACTTTAACAGATACTTTTCAAAAGAAGATATTCAAATGACTATTAAATAAGTGACATCAGAGAACTAAAAAATTAAAATCAGAAGGCAATACCGGTCAGAATGGCTAAACATTAAAGAGACAGTATTAATCAGTGTCACTGGGGTGGTGAAACAACTGAAATTCCCATACACGGGTGGAAGCGATGTATTTGATACAACATCTTTGAAACTACTCAGCGATATCACCTAAAGCGGATCATGAACACAAGTGATAAGCTATGCTTTCCACTCCTAAGAATGTGCCCAACAGAAATGCATGCGGATATTCATAAAAAGACACATGAAGAATGTTTATAAACAGCACTGATTGTAACAACCACCCGTTGTTAGTCAATGAAAGAAATGATGGGTATATTGAGGTATATTCTTACAATGTGATGCTGTATGATAATGAGAAGCAAACCGCTGCTAGAAGCAGCGACGACTACATCTCACCGACATTATATTGAGGAAAACCAAGTAGATGCAAAGAACCATGCTCTATGTTTTCATTATAAAAATTTCAAAAGCGAGCAAAATTAACCTAGGGCGTTAAACTACAGAAAAATGGTGATTTCTGAGGGGAGTGAGGATGGGAAGGGGCCTGAGGGGGCTGCTAGAGAGTTGACAATGTTCCATATCTCAGTCTGGCTGATGGTCCCAGGTTGTCTTTACTTTGTGTGAGTTTATTAGTAATATGTTATGACTTGAGCCCATTTATTTCAATAAACTGTAAATTTAAAAGGGAGAAAGTACACTCCTCTTCTCTCTTTTTCTCCTGTCAGTGGTGGTCAAGGGGGTCTCTGGAGAGAGAGAACCTCTGGCCAGAGAGAGAACTGCACCCCCAGTTCTTGTCTTGCTTGTAGGAATGAATTCAAACAAGAGATAACAAAATAACAGCAAAAGAAGGCGAGGATTTGTCTGTAGGGAAGGAATACACTCAGATAGAACCTGAGCAGGCAACTCAGCCGGTGGAAACCAAGCCAAGTGTCCTGAGCATGTAGCCCAGCTGGCCGAGACCTAACCAAGGTTCCAGATATTTGGGAGTTGAGAGGATTTACACCTGTAGGCGGGAACACCCCTAGGCAAGAACCAAGTCACCCCCTCCCTCCTGTCTCAAAGAAAGTACCTTTGAGCCATAAGGTTCCTTCACCCGGGTGTCTTCCACAGGTTAGATACATCCTGGAGGACTCTGGATCTTTCCTGCTCACATAGGGATCTGAATAGTCTATTTTCAGTTTGTCATGTCTCACGCATATCCCCTCCAAGCCCCAGCTGCCTTTCCCAGGTCATATCTTTCCAGCTGCCTACCCAACACTTCCAGCTACTTGGAATATGAATCCGATGGCTGGAGCACAAGCAGCTGTTTTAAGCCATGAGTCATGAGACAACATTCTCCAGAAGGCAGAGCAGGAAGGATTCAAGGAAGATCCAGGGTGTAAATGACATGGACCTGCACCAGCCCTATGCTGACAACTTCTGAGTTCCTCTTACATAAGAAGTGTATTTTATCTTCTAGCAAAGTAAGAAATGGTTATTTCCTGAGCACTGAACCACATGATGAAGTCAGTGTCCATACTGCCAAAGAGTTTGGATTGGATACTTCATCTTTCTTCGTGGCAGAAACAAATAACAGGAATTTAAAAGGTAACCATTCTGCACTCTCACTCTTGAATTTCCCCACCAGTTCCATTAGAGATGAAACCTTCCAAACAGATTAATGGAAAAAATATAGATTTAATTTTTCCCGTGCACATTAGCAGAAGCAGTAAAATGTGGTTAATTTATTGGGGCTGTTCTATACCATCACAATTCTTTGGAGAACTTTGGCTCATCAGCATTCTTTGCCTGAGAAGAGTGATGACTTTTCTGCTGAAGTTAAGGTAATTCCACAGCTCAGCTTTAGTGAACACCTCTTAGCACATTAATGAATAGCATTTGTGCATTAGCAAACATGCCCCAGAGAAAAAATCAAATCATCTGGGCCTGGATGTTCATAAATTCTGACACTTGCAAGCTCTCAGTGAGAAACTGCTTCATAATGAATTGCATGGGCTATATGCATTCCACAATGCGACTTAAGCCTCGACTGTGCTTGACTAGAGTGGAATTCAGTTAAGGATAAAATGGCAAAAATAAATAAAAATTTTCACAAATCCAAAAGATTTTAATTAAAATCTGACTTTCTAAGCATCAGCTGTGGTCATTCAGTGCTGATTAAAGCCACCAAAACTTTGGCAATGTTCTATGTAATATAGTGTATGTAGGGGTCACATAGTTTTATTTTGTTGTTGTTTGTTTTCTTAAATCTTTTACCCCTTCCAAATTATTTGAGTGTTCTTTTTTGGGGAGCTGAGATCATGATAGAAGGGTGTCCACAAAGGTGGCTTTGAGATTAATTGAATCTCATAATAAATAGTTTGCAATGATCATTACTTCTTAAGAGCAGTAGATAAAATTTAAAAAAAAATAACACAAGAAAAGAAAAGAAAACCAATAATTGAATACAGATCTTGGTACCTCTGTGTCTTGAATTCTTTGTGTAAATCTCCCCTCCCATTAATGATGCTTTCTGCTTTTCAAAGCTTTCTGGTAATACTTCTTCCTGCTCCTGTTTTAACCTTCCCTTTCCACCCAAACTTCTTGCATGACATGTTTATATCTGCCATCTGCTTCTTCACACCTGCCACTCACATCTGAATTACAGTCTGGCTTCCGTCTCTACTACTTTCTGAAAACTGAACCTGCTAGAGCCTTTCATAACCTTCTTGTTACAAAGCTCATGGACCCCTTCCAGTCTATTTCACTTGCACTTTTAAACATTCGATGATATGAATGCTCTTTTCAGTAGAAAACATTGCCTCTTGGCCTCCTTATGGTCTTGGCTTCCCCGCACTTCAGTGAGCTGTCTTTCCTGGGCTCTGTGTTTGTCTTGCTCACTGCACCTCTCTTTGGCTTTTGTTACCGAAGAGCCCCTATTGAGCCCTTTGTGTGGCTCTATGAGGAGGTCCCTGGAAAGGGCTCATCCACTCTCATGGCTTCACCTATTTTCATTCCACTAACTGCAAATCTCTCATCTGTCCCCCTTTCTGTATGCCACACCTCTAAATAGGACTCTGTAGACACTAGAGGCCACTTAAACATTAAAAATACAAAACAGATGTCAATTCGTATCTGATTTCTAATCTTCACCTGAGTGCATTTCATGTCGATTTAAACCACCTACACTCAGGCAATGTTTTTTTCTACCCAAATATCCTAACCTAGTGCTGCCCATTTGAGCACAGAGGGTGATATGAATTCTAGCCGCAAAATAAGGAGTTATCCTTAATTCTCTTTTCTCTCCACCACTACATCTACCTTTACCATCATGAAATTATTTTGCCTTTTAAATACCTCTTGAAGCCTTGGCTGGTGAGCGGAGTGGTTAGAGCCTCAGCCCATGCACTGAAGGGTTGTGAGTTCAATTCCCAGTCAAGAGCAGGTACTTGGGTTGCAAGTTTGATCCCCAACCAATCCATGTTTCTCTCTCTCTCTCTCTCACTCTGTCTCTCTCTCCCTCCCTCCCTTTCACTCTCTCAAAATCTTCCAGTAAAGGATTAACAAAAAAAGAAAATCAGCTTTTGAAAATATCCACTTATTTATATCTCCATTGATTTACTTCAGTCCAATTTACTACCTTATTTATTCTAAATTATTATGATAAGTTATTATAATATGCACTAACTTTAAAATAATAATCTAATAATATTCTAATATAGCATATAATCTCTCTTCTTCCGTAGGTGCATCATTCCTTATTTTCTCATTTTACAGCCAGAGTAATTGCTTTAAAACTCAATCTGACCGTGTCACTGACAATATTAAAATTGTTTATTAAATTATCTTGCACTTAGAATCACTTGGAGTTTAAATGCCTGACGACATTCATTCTTCAGATACATTTTGCTTGGCACTCTTCTGTGTTTTAAGACCGTTAGATTTGAATACATTTAATTAGTGGTCTCGCTCGCCCAGTTCAATATAGAGCTTACCAGTTTCCTATTGGTTACTGCTTGACACTCTGCACAACACCTTTCCTGCCATACCCTGAATGGATTTGAGTTTGTGAATTTTTAATAAAGTCAGTAATTTCAGCATGGTTTTCATAGTTTTTCTGATTTTGCCCCTGCTTCCTCCTAGCTCCAACTATTGTTGCACTCTTTAAATCAGCCAAATTTGCAGTTCCTCTAAAAGCACGCACTCGTGCATAATATTATGCTTTTGCATATGCTGATTTATCTGTCTTGCATGTATCACCATCCCCTTTCATACTTAATGAATATCGACTCATTTAAATACTCAGCTCAAATGACAGGCTTCCAGAATATTGTCTTTCCCTCTAGATACATATGGCCTTTTCTTCCTTTGTTCAACTGCTTCTAAATTATTCCAGAACCATTATTATAATTTAAAAGAATATTTCTATTTACCTTCATAAACCCTAAGTTCCTTGAATTTTTTTTTAAATTCCCAGCACCTAGTAAAGTGGGTGTTCCATAAGATTTTTTGACTAAATCATATATAAATAAATTATTTCATAGCATTTTTTTACTTTTTTGTTAAAATTTTATTATTCTAAGCCCCATCTACTCGTCAGTCACTTCCTCCAGCTATAGGCATGTTATCCATGGAGCTCTAGCGGAAGTATTAGAAATGGTCCTTGCAGAATCAGTTCATAATAGATTAATCATAGCTACATCACTCATAATGGGATCTCTACATGCAAAGATGAATGCCATTCAATTAAACAACTCAGATACCTTTAAAATCTGAGCTTCTCCAGCAGTCGTGAGCAATTATTTATGGCTCTTCAAAATGCGGGCTATGGCCTAATTTAGTAAGTCAGGATTTTATGACTTAATTGGACTCAGTGCTAGAAAGTCTTAGGCCCTTTCCCGACAGCTGTTAGTTGATGGAGGAGTCCTATGGATACAATTTTCATTGTTAAAATGGTGTCTCTTTAGGTTGAACGGTATCCAACTGTATGACTTCCGGACACATCTTTTACTGTTTTCCCCACAGGAGACATTGTACATATCAAAGTGAATACCCTGCCTCCCACATCTCACTGTTAACCAGGAAAAGTGTAGATTTACAATCATTGCCCAAATAGTTTATTAATCCGTTATCTGCTTTGTGTGATTTAATCTGAACTTGCATTTTGCTTGAGAAACAGTTTCTGTGCAGCCTCTCCTTGGCTTTCTGAAAAAGCAGGAGACTGGGTAATTGAAAAATGCTCTGTAGGTGATGAGCTCCTTGTGACTAGTGAGCATTTACTGGTGTTTGTTTGCTGTATAAGACACAGGATTCAGTGTGGAGAATGAAAAATAAATGCACTTTCCCCCCCCCCAGAAATATATCTGGAATCTACTGGCTTTCCTCTATCTTTACTGCCACCTACTCTGCCCTGGACAATTTAATTTCCTGCTTG
>NW_006295198.1:306859-317963 GCF_000327345.1 Myotis davidii | reverse complement strand
CCTGCTCTCCTGCAATCCTTTATCCACTAATCACAGCGTCCTCTGTCAGACACTTTAATGGCTCTTAAGACAAAGAGCACAATTCTCTACCTGAATTCTGAGCTTCTGGTAGTATCTGGCTCCTGCTTCCGTCTCTAGTCTCTATGTATTTTTTAATTGAATTTATTGGGCTGACATTCATGTGCAAAACGATACAGGTTTCAAGTGTACCACTTAATAAAACGTCTTCTGCACACTGCTTTGTTCGCCCACTGCCCCAAGCAAAGTCTCTCTCCGCCCCATCCCCCCCACCTCTTTGCCCACCTCCACCTTCCAACCCCCTTTCCCTCTGGCTATCACCACACTGTTGTCTGTGTCTACATGTTTTGTACATGTGTTTTTTGGCTAATCCCGTAATGCCCTCTTGCTCCATCTGCCAAAAGCTCGGCCACATTGGCTTGTTTTCAGACTCATGTTATTCCCACTTTAGGCCTCAGACCTTTGCTCCTCTTTTTTTATTATAACCTCCCTTACCCACCCTCTACCACCAGCCTGGCCAATTCCTAGCTATTTTTCAATTTCCAGCTTATGTATCACATGTCCAGAAAGCCCTTCCCCGTCTTCCCACAAAAGGCACAGCCTAGTGTTTGCCTTAATGATACACCCTGTAACAGTCAAAATGACTAGAAAGAAGTTAGTTAAGGAAGCAGCATGAATTCAAACATTAATATGATAGTTATTCAATGCAAAGCTCTTTTAAAGTTGCCAACCTCTGGAAATTATTTGAAATAACACATACGCAAAATTTTCATATCCTTGAAAATTACTGATTTACCTGATAATCTTCTTTGCTCATAGTTTGGGATAAAAAGTTTCCTAAATGAAATTATCCTTCCTGGTTGTGGTTTTTTACCATGAGAGAATGTCGATGCGAGAATAATGATAATTTATTATTGACGTTGACAGTAATTGCTGATTCTGGAAAAGTAAAGGTTAAAGGAAAAAAACTTTAATCTAGTGCAATTATACAAAGGTAGTATTCATTATAACTATTCATAATAAATTTTCATACCGTGTCTAGTTATAATATAACAGAATATGTTATAATAGAGTATATACATTGAGAATCACACTTACAGATCTGAAAGGGACACTGTGAGTTTCTTAAGTCAATTACTCATTTTACAGAAAAACAAAAAAGTAGAGGAGAAAACACAAGAAAAGAAAATAAACTATATTTGCTTCCATGATCAGAGGAAGCTGTATTATTTGCCTTAGAGTAGAAGGCACTTTTTTCAGAAGATATCTTAATGAGCCATTTTGGTTGATAAAGTTGATTCTTTCTAAATGAGAGAACTTTATACCAGATGTGTAAGTTTTACCACATTAGAATACAAGAAACACATTCAGCTTCCTATTACTACGCTTAGGAACCTGAATGTGGGCAGTATGGTGAGAGTGACTCCAGATGCACAGGAAGAACAGATGAGGAATGGAAACATAAGCATGGGATGTTTACTCTGCAACGTGGTACTTACTGAGTAGAATCTCAGAAGCTGAGAAATAAAAATTTCCTTGCATTGGAGATGGCCAGTGAATTTTAAAACTTATGGATTTAAATTGTCATTTTTATTCCTATTTTGCTAAAATTATCCCTGCACCACCTCCATAATCTGCAAAAATTCAATAATAGCTTCATAGTAGCGGCCATGTTTATGTTAGAGGGGAAGTGAAGAAAGAGCTGATCCAAATTGGGTCCATATGGGGAAATAGAAAGCATGTTTCAGAGATGCTAACATAATGCTTATGAGCTCTCAATCACAGACTGTAGCCTCTTCGGAGTGGGCTCAGGCAGCACACTTTCCCCCCAAATAGGAAAGAGTTAACTGATGGGAGTTGAGGTGGGTAACAGTCCTTACTATTATATGAGGCAAGATGTAGGCTTTGTTTCTCCCTTTCTATTCTTTTCCTTTTAATTTCTTTAGGTGACAGGAAGTTGGGTGATAAATGTGATAGACTGACCAAAAATAGGAAAAATAGCCAGGTCATATATTAAGATAAAACTCTGACCCAAATCTGCAGCAACCTGTCCAGGAAATCAACCTCCTTACCTACAAGAAACAACCCAAGAAGCCAGCCTACTATAAATTGGAATGATAGGAGGCCAGATTACTATCTCTAATAATAATTTGGGAAGCTAAACAATAACTTGTATATAATAATTAGCCCCAAAAGACCGTGACTATTAGGTTCTTTAATTTTCCCCCCTGTTTCCAACTTAGAACACCTAGCAAAACCCAATTCTGCACCCATACCCAATTGTACAGGATGCCCCAAGACAACACCTCCAGGCTGGACACACCTGAAGCCTTCCCTTTACCACTACAAAGCCTTTCCTCTCCTCTGACTGCTTTGAGTATCTGCAAAAAAATCAAGTGAGGGTGGTTGACTCTCTAGCTGTATAGCAAGCTCTGAATATACAGCCTTTGTGTTTCTTATTTGATTGGTCTTCGTTTATTTCCACAAGGGTAAGATTATTTGAAGAATGGAGATTTGTGACTCCCCCCCGCCCCGAAAGGAAAACAAATTAAAAACCATTATGTAATCCAAAATTTTTGTTATATACATGGAAAACTTGATTTGAAAGAATATAATTAATTCGCCTTAGATGAACCAATCAACCTCCTGAACATTGGAGTCACTTGGAAATTTGAAAACATCTGATGCCAAGGCCCTGTCCCTAGAGAAGAGATATGAGCCAAGCATAAAATGGCACCGTTTAAAAATCTTTATAGATAATTCTAATAGGCCAAAAGAATCTGCAATCTCTCTTTTTAAAGGTAGTAAAAAATCAGATGCAAAAATAGAAAACAGAATTCCTCACCCAAATGTTTTTCACTAGCTTGTGCCATCCAAGGTTTCTTTCATCTCAACGTGAAATAAAGGCATCCGAAAAATACAGTAGCATCCCTCCTAGCTAGAATTCAAATACCAAGCAGTTGCACCTGTCTCACAGATGTGACAAAGGAAAGCAAAAATGACCTCTAGGTAGTCAAAATAGTGTCACTTAGTCATTGCAGATTCCCTCAAGCCTTCACTCAGAAAATAGGTGTTCTTATTTTACACACACTTCTGATAGGTTTGGAAATCTGGTTTTCAGATTTATAACCTCTATAAAAGGAGCTACGCTTCATGCAGGTCATTTGATTGCCCTGAAAAATGACACCCCAGAGCAATTGTGGAATTGGGAAACCTACAAAAGCCACCAACCCAGGACCTGCATCTCTACTTATGCGACACATCACAGGAGGTCTTGAGGACACAGAACAACATGAGATTCTAGTTCTGGAAAAAGGAAAAAAAAACACCCAATTTAAATAATTGAAATACATCTCTGTTACAGTTTGTCTAGCTAAACACATCAATTCCCAATGATTCAGACATGTTGGATATTGCAAACAGTACATTCCTTCAGAATTTGGCACAGCAGAGATCTTTCAAAAGTAACCAAGACTGTGTTAAATTTAGACTAAAAAAAAATGAAGAAAACGGTTTCAGCTTTTAATCAAGAAAAATAAAAATGCTTACCCACTAAGGTATATTTTGCAAAGTATATCAGTTGGGGCTATGAATGTTGCTTCATTGTTAATGTATCTTCTTTATTTCACTTATTTATTTATTTTTAAATCTTTTAAAAATATATTTTCATTGATTTCAGAGAGGATGGGAGAGGGAGAGAGAGATAGAAATATCAATGATGAGAGAGAGAATCATTGATCGGCTGTCTCCCGCACACCCCACACTGAGGATTGAGCCCACAACCTGGGCATATGCCCTGACCGGGAATCGAACTGTCTCCTCCTGGTTGATAGGTCGACACTCAACCACTGAGCTACACTGGCTGAGCTAATGTATCTTCTTTAGCAAATGCCACTTTTTCAAAATGTATTTTAACCTGAAATTTTTTTCTAAAATGGGTCCTGGTAATCCACAGCAAGTGGAAGTGTCCTTGGTTATAGGATTCTCACTCGCCTTGTTTAAATGAAATCCTCAGAGCTAACTCACAACCGGAGTCAACACTCAGTATAGAGGAAATGTCCTCTGCTGAGCCGTGGGGTTCTGTCCATTCTAATCTTTACAGTTTGTAGCCTAAACTAATAAACCATTGCCCTTGACTATCCTGCTTAAAGGGTGTTCATCTGAATGACACAAAGGCAAATACAGGCATATGTATATTCATTTAATATTTAATGTTCCTCTCCTGCATATACTTTAGGGAACACTTAGCATATTGCTTATAATGGTGCTTGAAATGAGGTGGCAGCTTCAGTAATAATAAATGTGATAAAAATATTCATTTTAATAGAGATCACCATAAATACGAAACATTATATGCAATGTTTGCAAAATTTCTCAAATTCAAATGTGGAAAACATTTAGATGTGAGGTGTCAAACTTCATTCAAATATTTGTCACCAAAGACACCTCTGAATAGACTTTGGAATTTATAGCTCCCCAAGAGAAGCATCAAGTGTCACCCTTCTTATTCCATAGACTACTTCCAGGCTGAGCCTGATAAATATTACATGTTACTTTAATTGACTGTAAAAGGAATAAATTAAAGTAGGTTGAGTGACACCTACTACCTGAGGAGTCTGGTTCCTGGGTAAAAACCTATGTGTAAGTTTTCAGGCATGACCACATGCTATTACAATGGCTTTACCTGGCAGAAAGCTGCCCTCCCCACACAGGTTTGGTGCATGGCCAGTGAGTGCATTGCAGTCTCTGAAAGAAGATGCAGTCAAGGACACACCTCCCATGGCCAGTCATGCCCTTGTACTTATTTGCACTCTTACTCCCAAGGCCTTGAGCAGAGGTCTTATTTGGAATCTTCTGCTGAGATCGCCCTATGGCAGGGGGACAGGGGACGGGAGAAGAGGAAACCTTGAAGACACTATTCCCCACTCTGACTCAGTAGCTGTACATAATTTTCCACTCCTAACCCACCCCCTCACCCTACCTCCCACACCAGGATCCATAACATTACCAAAGTCTTATGTTGAGGGCTCTCTCAATAGTGAAACAACTCCATGTCTATACTGACCCACCTGACCTTGGACTGGTCGGCCATTCCATGGGGGAAAGTGGAAGATGAGGAGTCGGCATTTCCTCTAGTTTTAGACTCCTGCTTAAATCATCACATAAAGTGATAAAAGTGATTAGCTCTTTCATTCTTGGCTTGCCATTTTAATCAGCTACTAAGACACCTGACAACTCAGGTCTCTCTCCCCCTACTCCTGACACCAACCCACCCTAATTTCAACCCATATTTTGATCCAGTCCCCAAAGAAGGCTCATGATGACATATTTCTGCACAATTGCTAGCCTTTAAGAATTTAGCATTAGTGGACGTTGTTTCCACAACTTTATGGGGGCATGCTATATTTAAACCCATCATGCCTAAGGAGTAACTAACTGAATGTCTGAAATGTGGGACTTCTCCATCCTCCACTGGATGACATTATGATTCTCTTTTATTAACTCTTCTACATCATACTGAGTAGCCCAGTGCCATCCCTGAGCAATCCAGGACCCTCCACTCTCATGCGCTACCAACCTTGGCATCACCCAAGCCCAATCTCTTCTTTACATTTCTGAGCAAAACTCTCCTCTCTGATTTGTGCTCTTCTCTGAGGACACACCTGTTGTTGTAACAGCTTAATTGTAATGAGCCATAGAGGATAGTCTGGTGGAGACTTGCATTTCAGGAACCTTTCAGCAATGCTTACACCCATTTCTGTAGACAAATCCTCTCCATCTTTCTATAATTCCTCTAATTGGATCTGTACCTTTCTGGGAAAGTCTCCAGCATGATTTCTACATAATGACTATACCAGATTGACAAAAAGCTGTCGGATGCCAGGAACTCATTCCCAGGCTCTCAGCCCATAATAGGGACACTAATCCACACATATGGGAATCAGAAATTGATGATATAGAAAAGCACAAATAAAATACCGAGATGTTGGTGGAGATAGTGTTGGGTTGGAGACTGAGATGGAACTTTATGATTACTTAACATGGACACTCGATTTCTGCTATGCTTATCTGAAACTCACAAAAACAGATCCACAAAGGCTCTTATCATAAAAGAAAATATCCTCAAGCTATAAAAACGCAGCCAGAACAAGAGATGACAGAGAAAAGACTCTGCAGCCTCCTGGCCCCAGAGACTTTGTCGCCAGTCCTTGAGTGGACATAGGGAAGGGGCACCCCCTGTCAGGGCTAAGCCTTTTGGGCGGAAGTGGGGTGAGTGGGGAGATGTGGAATAAGATCTTTTGAGAAGGTAATCCAGGCTTCGGTTTGTTTCCTGTACTTCCTAACACTCTACCCATTGGCATTTATTGCCAAAAGGAGGATTATAGAATAGCCTGAAATAAAAGGACATCAAAGTTTCCAAATAGAGATTTTTTTTTGTGTGTGTGAAGAAAAATAAAAAATAAAAGTCAAAGCACTTTTTATTAACAAGAGCCTGGTTTTAATAGAATAGAGGATTTCTGGAATTCTCAAAACATGGCTTTGCATATTATGAGGAAATTCTAAAGGAGTTAGAGTTTTAAACTGCTGCCATAAAACATTGAGTGAGGAAGAAATTGTGATGATAGAACAGCATGTTTTCCCATCGCAAGTGAGGCAATGAGAATTGAAGAATCTTGCAAGGATTCTGAGTGGAGGGGTGACAGCAGAAGAATGGAAAGGAAGAGGTAGATAATTTAGAAACAAAGGCAGAGTTATATCAATACCCCATTGACTGCACTGTTGGAAATTTAATAAAAAATGGAAAATGGAAGATAAAATTAAGTTGTCTGTCATTGGTGAAAATGGTGCCTCAGAGGTTACTTTAAATTCAATTATAATGACATAAAGCAAGCTTTCAAAATATATCTGACAGTGAATGTATATTTATTTATATTTAATATATGATTAATTACATGTTTGTATAGCATCTTATAAGTTTATTAAATAGAAAATAAAATATACAGGATAATACAAATATAAAAATGTAAAATAATATAAAAATGCACGTAATTATATATTACTAAATAATTTATATTTATGTATATTTATCTCCCTCAGTAGATATGATGCTTTCATTTTTGATAACAGGAACATAGGAATAATTCAGCAACTTCTGTCTAATGCCCAGAGGATATATTCTGTGAAAGTTTCTTATGCATAGCTACATGTGTTTATTTTCTATTTCCGTGTAACCTATTACCACAAACGTAATGCTTTAAAACAACTTACATTTATTTTCTTACCATTGTGGTCAGACGCTTTCACCAGGGGGTAATTTGGCTGCTTAGCTTTCCAACCATTAGAGGGCGCCTGCATCCCTGGGTTTATGATCTCTTCCTTCACCTGAAGATGCCACCAGCTTAGCGTCTTCAAATCCTCTGTCACTCTGCCTCTCTTTCCATGGTCATGTCTTCTTTGATTCTCACCCCCCTGCCCGCCTTTATAATAGTAATAAAGTAAGCGCACCCACTTAATCCAAGGTTATCTTTTTTCTTTTTCCTTTTTCGCAACAATTTCAGAGTCTGAAAATCTGTTATCATGTAACATACTCATAGATCCTAGAAGTTAAAAAGTGGACATCTTGGGGGTGGGGGAGACATTATTCTGTCTACCACAGTATACTTCAGAGCATAAGGCATAATCCTCATTAAATCAGAATCAAAGGTATAAATTTAGCATTTTACAACAAAAGCTAATGCCCTGGCTGGTGTTACTAGGGCATCGTCCCACACATGGAAAGATGTCCAGTTTGCTTCCCAGCCTGGGTTGCAGGTTTGATCCCAGGTAGGGGGCGTGCAGGAGGCAGCCAAACAATGTTTCTTTCTCACATCAATGTTTCTCTCTCTCTCCCTCTCCCTTCCTCTCTCTAAAAGTCAATTAAAAATCTTAAAAAAAAATACAGCTATTGTACTCTTGGAGAACATGAGGTTTTTAAAAATCTACAATTAAGCATTCCTAATCCAATTCTCATACCAACTTCTGGTTTTATTCTTCTCAATTAGGCAAGCAAAGAAAATTAGCCAATTGACTAGCATTGGTAATCATTGGGAAGCTCTTTTCTGCCTTTACAAACACAGATATTGTCCTCAGGAGGTTTAATTCATGGGAGAGAAGCTTTGAAGCTCAGAGCTGGTTTATGACAGCATCTTGCCATTGATACACTACAATTATTCGTCAATTTATTTGAAAGCAAAAGGTAAAAGGCAAATTCATCTCCAAATTGTATTAAATATACAGTTTTCTCTAAAATTAAATCATACTTAATAAGTTTACATGCTTTTTTCACATAATACATTACTTTAAAACATTCAGATATTTACATGATGTCATTAGATAAAATGATTATGCTTTTGTAGACTTATCAAAACTTTTGCTTGCCAGTCTTTCCCAAAAAGGATTAAAGTATACGAAATGTTCAGGTTAGTACATGGTAGTCCTAGCCCTTAATAGTGTCACCTTGAACTCAAAGAATGGTTTGATGACAAACCTTAGAGTCACACCACCACTATTCTTCCTATATTAAAACACAAATAAAAGATGATTTAACTCATTGTTTTCCTTCTTCACATCAATATAGGTAAAGGATACCAAGGGAAAACATGCAAATTCCTGTAGGTGAAAAGGAGATAATTTGGAGCAACAGGTGTTGTTAAGGACACATAAGAAAGAGGCTGTGGGCACGTGATATGCGATATGGGGATAAAGTAGCAGCATGGGTCATTGGGTGAAAACTGAGAGGATTTGAAAAAAATGAGCAACAACCAACAGTACTGTAGGATTTCTTAACTGTAAACAGAGAAGAGCTATCAGACATCCAGGAAATACCAGAGCCCAAAGAAATTAAAAACAAATAGAAGGTATTATCTCCAAGCAAACAGATGACAGAGCTGCCAAAGCAGGAGTCAAACTGAATAAAACTAATGATTTCAGAAAGATTGATATTTCTTTCTTTTCAGCCAGACTAAGCTTTCAACAGAGGGAATTCATCCTAAAATGCTGCTGGAAGTTTGAAGACACAGTTGAAGTGCAAACATTGCCTTTATACTTATTCAAAGCGTGTATACATTTTTGGGGACAAAGGGTGCCCTTCAAAACGTATACACACTTTAACAGCTGATAACTCACTTAATTTTCACCTTTTTATGTTTAACTGATTTGAAATAATGGGTGAAGCCAGACGAAGCTTTGAACAAAGCAAGTTTATCCACTAGACTTTTTTTTATGGGGATACATAAAAGATAAAATTTATGGTACAAAACCAGCAACAGTGGACAAATTGAGGGCACACAGATACTGAAAAAAATAATTCTTGATGTTTGTGATTTCTTTGTTTTGTATTATCTATCAGCAGTGCCTGGACCAGAGTGGTCATCAGTTTAAAAATGGGTGTTGACCAAAAATTATTTGTTTCTGTAGATTCTTTTAAATTTGAAAATGAACTGTAGTTAATAACCACTGACTCTACAATCATTCAAAGTGTGTGTCCATTTTTGGGGATAGCCTATATATTGGGGTTGTATTAAGATGCCCTGTTAAACATTTTTAAAAATACTTATTTTTTCTTTAAATCTACTCATTCAATCTTTCAGATTATCTATATAGAAATAGTAGCATCTTCAAACAGCAAAACAAAATATCTTCACTTCTAATTATTTGACTTTGACATAAATATAAGAAGCTATTCACAACTCATACTAGCAAAAAAAATGAAACAGCTTTCAGTCCATCAGCAAAGGAAAAATGGATAAAAATATAATGAGTCCTGGCTCAGTTGGTTAGAAGAGTTGTCTGGTACACTAACAGTTGGAGATTTGATCTCTGGTCAGAGTGGGTGGGGGAGGGAGGCAACAAATTGGTGTTTCTTTCTCTCTCTTTACCTTCCTCTCTCTCTAAAATAAAAGCAGTAAAAACATATCCTCAGGTGAGGATTTTTAAAAAGTACAATGAAATGTTCTACAGTATAACAGTTGAAAAAAATAAACTGACTTGAAAAAAACATGAATGGATTTTTGAAGGACAATTGTAGTGAGATACATTTAATATAACATCTTAGAGCAAGTATTAAATATGATTATTTATGATTTGTGCACTTTAGGCTTATAAGCAAGGAAATCTATTGAAAACAATTGCCTTAGATATGTTATGGATGTTTGTTAAAGGAGGAAAAAAATAAAATTGTGGCATTACGTGGCCCAGTGAAGAAATTATGCCACCAGCTAAGGAATATTGATTAAAATATGCATTTTTTCCTGGTGCATCAAGAAAAAACAAAACAAATCAAACACAAAGCTAACAAAATTTAAAAATAAATGAGCAGAGTCATAAAAAAGAAAAACAATTACATCATATTGCATCATATTAACCCAACCCTTTCTGGAAGACAACAAGAAAGATTGCAAAATGTGTGATTTTTCCTAAGTTTTATTGTTCGAAAAGTAGTCACAGTGCACCCTCTTCAGACCAAACTCTAAGAAATGTATTTGCACACTTTATGGGTCATATGGGAATCAATTGGCAATTTCTCTTTAACAACTTCAGAGCTTAAGAAAATGGAATTCAAATTGCTGGTTCTTATAGGGCTCTCTGACACAAAGTCTTGACCATGAAATGTAATTCGGTGATGGTCACTATATGCAACAGCGTGAAAGGTGTCAAACTTGCTCATTCCCTAAGAACTGTGCCTCACTAAAATTTACCTGTATGCACCAACTAGAAAAAAAATGATATGCAAAGAATATTTATGAATTGAGATAAAAAAGGCACCCAATATTATGGTAGTTCCTGAAACTAGCAAAAGTAAATGGCTTAGTAGAGTGGCCAAAAGTTACATCTAAGTAACTAAAGTAAGACTTTTTTTTTTGAGGGGTGGGGCGTATTTATTTATTTTAAAAATATTTATTGTTGAAAGTATTACATATGTCTCCTTTATTCCCCCATTGACCCCTTCTAGCCCACCCTCATTGTGCCTTCACCAACCTATTGTCTATGTCCATGGGGTTATGCATATGTAATACAAGTTCTTTTGTTGATTTCTTCCCATCCACTC
>NW_006295198.1:304199-306847 GCF_000327345.1 Myotis davidii | reverse complement strand
ATAGTTCTTTGGTATATATATATATAAAAGAGACCTGGAATGCACTGGAGGGGGTCCCCTCAGCCCAGTCTGCCTCCTCTCACAGTCCAGGAGAACTCAGGGGAGGCAACCCGGCGATTAGGGAAAGGTGATGCCCCATCACATCTCTGCTGCTGCCACTGCCGGCAGTGCAAGCCTCAGCCGGCCCTGGTTACCTGTGTCTCAGGCAGCCCTGGGCGGCTGGGAAGCTGCCATTTGAGGCTTGCCTGTGCCTCAGGCTGGCCCTGGGCAACTGGGTGGCTGAGGGGTCTGGGGGACTCCAGAAGCAGGCACATGACAAGGCTGGGCCCGCCTGGGAGCAGGCCTGGCCTTAATGCGCACTTGTTGCCCTGGTGCGGCTGAGAAGACTGGGCGTCACCACCTTGAGGCTGTGGGCACTGCCATATTGAGGGTGGGGCAGTTAATTAGCATATCCCCTCCTTATTGGCTGTGGGTGCCACCATCTTTGAGGGCAGGGCAGTTAATTAGTGTATTTCCTCCTTATTGGGTGTGGGTGCTGCCACCTTTGAGGGTGGGGCAGTCAATTAGCATATTCCCTCCTTATTGGCTGTGGGCATCACCAGCTTTGAGACAGGGTGAGGGTCAGTTAGTATATTCCCTCTTTATTAGATAGGATATTTCTTTAGTTGTTCTTTTCCTACTCACCCACCAATCCCTGGCTCCCTTCTGAGATTCATCAGTCTTTTCCATGCTTTGGATCTATTTTGCTCATCAGTTTATTTTGTTCATTACATTCCACATATAAGAGAGATTATGTGATACTTATCTTTCTCTGATTGGTTTATTTCGCTTAGCATAATACTCTCCAGGTCCAAAGTTTTTTAAATATACATTTTTATTGATTTCAGAGAGTGAGAGAGAGGAAGAGAGAGATGGAAACATCAATGATGAGAGAGAATCATTGATTGGCTGCCTCTCTCAGGCCCCCTACTGGGTACTGAGCCCACAACCAGGCATATGCTTCGCTCCGGGAATCAAACTGTGACCTCCTGGTTCATGGGTCAATGCTCAACCACTGAGCCACACAGGCCAGGCTAAAGTATGATTTATCTCCAAGAATTGGAAGGAGGCATTTCTAAATGTGAAGTCCTGCACAAAATAAGCTTTATTTCAGATCTGAGATACATGACTTTTAGTAGAGGAATTTCTTTTATTTTTGTGGTTTTAGTCCCATTTACCTTCTGACTCTTCAGGACTGAATATAATAGTGGTAAGAAAGGTCTGGACACATTCCTCCTGTGTAGGATTGACATTACCAATATTCCACAGCCTGTAGAGTTCACTCCCAATTTACCTTCTGTCTTTCAAATAGTGTGTGTATTCATTGGCTCATATGATGATTTCTGGGGATTCAGATGCCAGGATTGATTAAGTCCCTGCCAAAGCTTTGCTCATAGACAATCTGGACTGGGGCTATTGTTTCCCCAAAGGCTTCTCCTCCCTGTTAGGTGTATGAGTCCAAGAGGAAAACAACAGTTCTTGTTGATCAATAGATAGAAATAAATATAGCTGACTGGTAACCCCTGGGACAAATCTAGCAGATATCTCACTTAGATAACTCTCATTATCTGCCAATTCTCTACAGACTCAAATTGTCAAAATTTCTGACATGGATATAATCTCCTTGTACTCAGAATGAGGGAAGGGAGGTGGAAAGACCAGTGTTATAGTCTGTCTCTCAAAGTTCAGCCTGTTGACAACCTACTTCAGATTCATGAAGATCTGCTTATTAAATATTCAGATTTCTTGGCCTTACTAAAGGCCAACTAAATTCTGAAGTAGGCACTAAAAACACACATTTCAACAAGCTCCTTACAATCTAAACTTTCAACCTAGAGGATTTTTCTTTTAATTCAGTAATCTTAACAACTTTTCACTATCACTCATTAGGAGGAATTCTATTAGGTGCCTTAAAAGTCATTGATTATTTATTAAAAATACAATATGGACCCTCGCATTATAGGGACCTTTCCTGAGTGGAAATCTGCCTTTGAGTCATTAGCTCACTGCATAGTGATCTGTTTTCACGTATTAAAGGACAATGAATAATTTCATGAGACAGAAACTATGGATTTCAAATCCCATGTCTCTGTGTAAATGGCTAAATCTTCTGGAACTTTTAAACAAATCTTATAGGGTGATCTTTTGGTTGAGTCCTGTCAATTCAGAAAGAATTTTGGTCAGGGTACACTGCAGCACCGTCAGTCTTATTCAGGAGTTAGCAGTTGAACTTTGGAGGACCATTGGGTAGACTAGGGAGATACTGAACAATAAATGGAAGAAGAAAAAATAAACATTCAAGGCATATGCACTTACAGCAGTGATGGCGAACCTATGACATGCGTGTAGAGGTGACAAGCAAACTCATTTTTTTTGTTGATTTTTCTTTGTTAAATGGCATTTAAATATATAAAATAAATTCAAAAAATATAAGTCTTTGTTTTACTATGGTTGCAAATATCAAAACATTTCTATATGTGACACGGCACCACAGTTGTTAGGTTTTTTCAAAATGCTAACACGCCGAGCTCAAAAGGTTCGCCATCACTGCTCTAGCCTGACATGTTCCCACCACACACAGTCTCCCTGGAGGGCTCACTCGGCCAATT
>NW_006295198.1:293036-303211 GCF_000327345.1 Myotis davidii | reverse complement strand
AACTGATTTGTTCCTGACACTAGATGCCGCCCATGACGTTTTTGGGAGGGAAAGAATAATGAAGAAGCTGCTGCCTAGATTCTGTTCAGTAGGCTTTTCATTTTAATCGGGTCCCAGTTCAGGACATTCTGATAAGATAAGGCCACCCCAGTACTGATCCAAGGACTCTCCTGTGCGGTAGGCTGTGAGTATTCCACCGCAACTGCACTTGGGCCGAGGACTCCGGCATTTGTGTTATATCAGAAGGCTTTTCATTTTAATCGGGTCCCAGTTCAGGACGTTCTGACAAGATAAGGCCACCCCAGTACTAATCCAAGGACTCTCCTGTGCGATAGGCTGTGAGTATTCCACCTCAACTGCACTTGGGCCGAGGACTCCGGCATTATGAGAGGGGCGGAAGTGTCCCCCGAGTAATTTGTTTTTTGGTGTTTTCTTGTCACATGTCAACTCATCTATTAACAAGATGGGAGGATTAATTGATACATTTGAAAGTGAGAATGTTCAACTTCTTACGTTTGAAGACTTCCACTTAAAAACTACTAAAAAGCCAGGAGATTTCCGATTTGCAAGCCAGGGTGATATGATGTAAAGGAAAGAGTCCAGATCAACCATCAAACTAGTGGGGATTCAACTAGCTCAGAGCTAGAAATTGGCATACAGCTAAGAAGCAATTATTTATGTTTAACACATTGAAGTCAAATCTATACATTCTGCTCAACACTGAAGACGTACCTGCCTTTTGAGGGAGGGCAGGCCTGATTACCGGAAGCATGGATCATGCCCCTCAGCTGCACTCTTTCTGAGCAGGGAAACCCATTTTAATCAGCTTGAAACTCATTTTCTCCACTTGATTAGAAGTTTTATTCTATTCTATTCCATTGGACATACCTCAGTAGATTACCAAAATGTTTTTATCATATGTGTATGCCCATGCTTCTTCTATTTTCACCTGTTTTTCTTCTGCTACTGTTCTCTGTTAGATTATTTAATGTCAGCAACCTATTCTTTAAATTAAAATGGCATTAGTGAACTTGATTTAAAGATAATAGCCACAAAAATTATATCAAATTAATAATAAATATAAGAGTAAAAACTATAAAATCTATAGAAGAAAATATATAACCTTATGTTAGGCAATCATTTGTTAGATATGACACCAAAAGCACAAATAAAAAAGGAAAATCAGATAAATTAGATATTATCAAAAGTAAAAATCCTTGATGCTTCAATTGACAACCTTAAAAAAGGGAAAAGACAATCAATAGAAATCAAGAAAATATTAGCAAATAATATATCTGATAAGGGATTTGTACCCAGAATATATAAATAACTCTTATAACAATAATGAAAAGACAAATGGGTATTTAAAAATGGGGTATGCGACTACATAGCCATTTCTCCAAAGATAGCTAAATGGCCATAATCACATGAAAATATGAGAAAAGATGTTTAGCATAATTAGCTATTAGGAAAATTCAAATTAAAACTATGATGATATACAACTCTACAATCACACAGATGGCTGTAATAAGGGAGACAGATAATAATAAGGTTGACAAAACTGTGGAGAAACTCGCCCTGGCCAGGTGGCTTGGTTGGTTGGCGTTTCATCTTATACACCAAATGGTTTTGGGTTCAACCCCCCAGTCAGGGTGCGTAGGGAAGGCAACCTATCTCTCTCTCTCTTGCTCTCTCTCTCTCTCTCTCTAAAAAGTAATAAAAATCAAACAAACATATCCTCAGGTGAGGATTTAAAAATGTGTAGAAACTAGAACCCTCATACATTGCTGATGAATGTGCCCAAGGTGCGGCCACATTGGATAACAGTCTGGCAGTTATTAAAAATGTTAAACACAGAGTTACTATATGACCTGGTGAATTTTCTAGCAGGTATAAACTCAAGAGAAATAGCACGTGTTTACACTCAAGAGAGCACACAATTGTTCATAGAGAATTATTTATTATAATAGCCCCAATTTGAAAACAACCAATGTTCCATCAACTGCTGAATGCATAAACTAGATATGGTATATTAGTACAATAGAGTATTACTTAACAATAAAAAGAAATTGGGCACCAGCACATGATATAACACGATTAAACCCTGAAAACATTAATCTACATAAAAAAGTCAAAAACAATATATATTATTTAATTTTATTTATATAAATAATGTCCAGAAGAGAACCATTTTTGTAGAGATAGAAACTAAATTAGTGGTTATCCAGGCTTGGCAAGGGAAGGCAGTTAGATAGGGAATGACTGTTAATGGGCATAGGATTTCTTCTGGAGATGATGAAAATGTTATAAAATTAAATTGTGGTGATGGTTGCACAACTCAGTGATTATACTAAAACCATTGAATTGTACATTTTAAATGAGTCAGTTTTGTGGCATGTGAATTATATTTAAATAATACTGTTTAAAAGAGGTTGCTAGCAACAAAAAAGGATATTAACCTTTCACTGCTACTTTAAATATAACAAAGTATATGAACCAATTGATTTCCCCCCAACCCATTTTTGGGTCACAACATCAATTTAGCTAAGTAATTCTATTATAATCTTTTTAAACATGAAATAAAATAAAATAAGTTGGAATGGACAGAATAGAACATAGCAGGACAGAATATATATATTCATATATATATATATGACTGAGCGACCATTATGACCAAATGACCACCAAGGGACAGATGCTCAATGCAGAAGCTGCCCCCGGTAGTCAATGTGCTCCCACAATGGGAGCGCTGCTCAGCCAGAAGCCAGCCTCTCCTGGGAATCCGCTCCAGCCACCTGCCACTTCAGCACTGTGGGGATCAGGCCGAAACCTGGTGGTCCAACATCCCCCCAGGGGATCCCAGATTGCAAGAGGGCACAGGCCAGGCTGAGGGACCCCACCCTATACACAAATCTACTAGAGGCAGTGGGCCTCTAGTAGAATATCAAAGGAAAGGAAACAAACAATAAAATAGACTTGTGGACTCCCTTTCTCTCTGAAATCAATAAAAATATATTTTAAAAAATAAAAATAAAATTTAAAAAAAGATACAGATCCATTATTTTGGTGTGTCATTATTGCTTAATGCATAGCACATGGAATATTGTTAAATATCAGTCTACTGTATCTGAGGAGTGATTTATTCTGACATGGAAGTATCTGCTATCAAAAGAAGAAAGTGACCTTTGCCCCAGTATTCCAGGACACAGCCAGCAAAGGAGATGAAAATTAAAACAAAGAGGGTACTCATGTTAGAGACAGAGGAACCCAGCATTACAGCCCTCTACAGCTATTCTCATTAATTCATAAAGCAGGCAGGGTTTTATACAGTTTTTTGAGGGGGAAGAAAAAATATTCCCCATAAATCCGTAAATTACAAGGTTTTTTAAGATTAGACTTTGCACAAAGGTGTGAACAAAATCCTCTCGGGGACTGGTTGTAAAGCTCTCAAGCACAACCTGGACATGTCGTTAGCTACAGATGGTGTCATGAGGAGTCAGCCTGAAACGAGTATAAGGAGCCTGAGATCCATGAGATGAAACGAGGCTGGCAGGCAGGCACGACACTCACAGACTATTTCTCACTTCTCTCATCCCAACCCTCCCTGTTTCATAAGGAAAAGAGTAGACTGATATCACAACTCAAAGCAGATCTGTGATTCCTTTTGCATTCATTTCATGTTATTAATTTTATTTTAAAAACTAGAGGCCTGGTGCATGAAAATTCATGCACTGGAGAGGGAATCCCTCAGCCCAGCCAGCCCCCTCTCAGTCCAGGAGCCCTCAGGGCGGGAGGTGACACGGCAATCAGGGGGAGGCGATGCCCCATCACACCCTGCTGCTGCCACTGCCAGTAGTGCAAGCCTCAGGCGTCCCTGGTTACTTGAGCCTCGGGCTGCCCTGGGCAGCTGGGCAGCCACAATCTGAGGCTTGCCTGTACCTTGGACCAGCTCTGGATGACTGGAGGGCTGAAGGTACTGGGAGACTCTGGAGGCAGGCACGCAGTGTGGTCCCAGCGGGACTGAGGGGACTGGGTGCCGCCATCTTGTGGCTGTGGGCACCTCCATCTTTGAGGGCCTGACAGTCAATTAGCATATCCCCTCCTTATTGGCTGTGGGTGCCGCCATCTTTGATGGCAGGGCAGTCAATTAGCATATTCCCTCTATATTAGATAGGATAATAATCAAATTTAGACTAACAAGGGCTCAGTTATCCTCAAGGCTACTTTTGTTAAAAAATTTTATTAGAAAGTCCTAAAATGAAAAATGAGCCCCCTCCCTTTGCTGTTATTATATGGAGACCTCTGGGTCACATGACTCTTCAGACTGTTACAATGAATACAAAACCAAGTAATTTGCCTACCTATTAAAAACCTCTCGTCATAAGGCTTATTTCCCCTTACATGTTCTACTAAAATTGTTCAGTCCCTTGAGATAAAGAACAGTTTTTGGGCTTTCCAGGCAGCCAGTCCATATTACCCTATTCCTTCCCAGGTCAGTGAAGAGCAACTCTTACTACCAACAACAATCTTAGTTGTGACACAGTAAAATAAAATCGTTTCACTCAACAGTGAAAGCTTGATGCTTTCCATTAGCCTGTTTCTGTGAAGTACTAGATGAAGGCATAAAAGTCAGATCAAAGTTCAAATTCTAACTCTTCTATGCATCACTCATATTAATGATGACAAGTCACTTAAATTCTCTGTTCCCTCATCTGCAAAATGGAACTAACATCTCCTGATAGGCTTTGTAGAATCAATATAAAATGTTAAAATATGATAATTTAGGTAAGCTCAATATTTAATGAATGTCAATTGAACTTATCACTTGGGGGTAACAGTAGGTTTAATTGTCCAGGTCGTTGCATCTTAGAGATTATTTTTACTCAACCAATGGCAGAAAAATACTCCTGATTTCTCTGTCTGCAATAACAGGAAATATGCAGAAATTAAATCGAAACTAAACACAAAAGCAGCACTGGAACTAAGACATACAGAAAGAAAAGAAAGAGTGAATGTATTTCTCCTCCAAAACTCTGTTGTTGCATAAGCTGAAGCAAGAGTTTTTGAATGTCAGCATTCTGTTGATATTTCGGGCCGGATGGTTTGTTGTTGAGGGGGACTGTCCTGCAGGAGGGAGAGAGTGAGTACAGTGAAGCCACAGTAACTTAGGAGCAAATTAAAGATGTAGGCAAAAACCATCAAATAAAGGATCAGGAATTTACAAAAATGGGAAAGCAGAGGGCAGCAAGGAAGCCAGAACCTAGGCAAGTACCTGGAGCAAGAGACGTGAGACACAAACCACAAGGTAGTATCATAGCTCGGCCACCATTTGAAACTCAGAAAGTCAGATTCACTTCCCTTTGTAATCATGTGCTGCTTAAGACAAGGATACACACTGGTAAATATCTTGTTAGGTGATTTCATTGTGTGGCATGATAGAGTGCGTTTACACAAGCCTACTGCACACCTATGCTATATTGTATGGCCTATTGCTCCTAGGTACACACCCATTGAACATGTTACTGCATTGAGAACTGTAGGCAATTATATCACAAGGGTAAGTATTTGTGATCTAAATATCGACAATATAGAGTAAAAATAAGGTGTGAAAGATAGAAAATGGTACACCTGCAGAGGCGCTTACCATGGATGCAGCCTGGGACATCACTGTCTACTACTTAGACTTTATAATGCTATACACTTAAGCTGCAGCAAATTTATTTTAAAAATAGTTCTTCTTTCTTCAGTAAGTTAACCTTAGCTTACCATACTGTAAATTTCTTACTTTATAAACTCTTTAATGTTTTCACTTTTTGACCCTTTTGTACAACAGCACTTAGATGAAAACACAAATATTGGCCGGGCAGTGTAGCACAGTCATGGAGCATCTACCTATGAACCAGGAGGTCATGATTCCATCCCCGGCCAGGGCATAGGCTTGGCTTGTGGACTTCGTCCTGGTGCAGGGCATGCAGGAGGCAGCTGATAAACAATTCTCTCTCATCATTAATGTTTCTATCTCTCTCTCTCCCTCTCCCTTCCTCTCTGAAATCAATTCAAATATATTTTAGAAAAACACAAACATTGTACAGCTATACAAAATTTTTTTTCTTTATTTATAGGCTTATTCTACAAGCTTTTCTCTATTTCAAAATTTTAATTTTTTTGATCTTTTTAAAAACAAGACACAAACACATACAGGGGCAGATCATAATCACTACTACTTTCAACCTCCATATCTTGTCCCACTAGATGTTCTTTAGGGGAAACAACAGGCATGGAGCTGTTATCTCCTAAGGTAACAATGTCTCCTTCTGAAATCCCTCCTGAAGACCAGCCTAAAGTCCTTTTTGAGAAGGTGTCACTCTTTCACTCTTTGCAGAAATAATTCATGGCGGTTTGCTTGGTTATTATTTGTTTGGTTTAAATCATAGATTTGCTTGTAAGTAGATAATGCGCCATGGGCATTCTTCTCTATCAATGAAAACCTTTCAGTTTTCAAACGCATTAAGGAGTTTGTTGAGGTCTCCCAAAAGTTTCTGCTAAATCTTTTCCTGTGAATTTTTTAAAGAGTTCTTCTTCTCCTATAGATTCCTTTTCTCTTACCTCTTCTTCAGAGCTACGCATTTATGTTCCATTTCCAACGATTCCTCATTAGTCAGTTCCTCAGGAAACAAGAATCAAGAGCTCCTCAATGTCATCTTCATTCACACCCACGTTAAAGTTGTTTGCCATCTCAATTGCAGCCCTGTTGAATTTTGCAACCTTTGTGCTATGATTAGGATGGCTCTGACAATATGAATTACAAGGTGATATGATTTTTTAAGCTCCAACAGAATTTTTTGGACCAATCATATATGTGGTCCGCCAATGACTGAAACTTTGCTATGTGGTGCATAACTGTATGCTAGAAGTGGATTTGAGAGCCTGAAATAGGAGCAGATGAATAAACTGATGAGACAGTAAGAATCTGAAGACTATAGTAGATCTTCCCATTTACCCAACTACTGATATATAGAGTTAGTGAATGATAATCACACATGGTATTATTACATCACATAATGGAGTGATAAATATTGAAGGAAGGGCTACCAGTAAAGCCAGGTTTTAGATACTTCCTCACTAGCATGTATTAAACTTGTTTTTGTGTGTTTGTGTGAATCTCAGAAATACTTCCTTTTGGTAGACCTAGTGTTTTATTTTACTGGTGTGTTTGTTTATGTAGTTGTTCCTGTCAATATGTCTGGTCTCCTCAACTATATTACATTCCTCAAGATCAGGAATTTTATCATTTTTGCATTTCTCAAGCTACTTTGAAAAATGCTAAGTAGTTAAAAGATGCTCTGCTACCATGCCTAGAATGAATAATGAATATCACTACTCTCCAAGTGTGACCATCTGTTTTAGAAAATGACATGAGAAAATCGAGGAGTTTGGGAACACATTTGATGGCAATATATGTGGGGGGGTCATTGTTATGGCACTAGAAATAATATTAAGTTGGTCGCTTGGGTCTAATTTATTATGTAAATCTTAATGAATAGAAAATGATATTAAATTAAAAATGAATTTAAATGAGATTTAATGAGAAGTTTCCATCTGCAGATTTCATCTGGGCCACAGTTTCTCAAAGTCTGCATAAGGATACTCAAATACTGAGAAGACAGATGATGAACTATAATAACCTGGACTGTCCCAAGCAACCCAGCTGAGATGGAAGGTGTGTGTGTGTGTGTGTGTGTGTGTGTGTGTGTGTGTGAGTGTGGTGAAGAGTCTGGGGAAGCAAGTAGTGTGTGCTTGCATAATTGTGTGCAGACATATGAAGTCCTTTATGATTTTACATATATTTAGGAACTATATCTATTTCTGTAGTAATTCACCAAGAAGTTTTCAAGAATGCTTATTTGTCCTCTTAAGTAAACACAAAATTATTTAATATGTGCTAAAGCCTACTTTATATAACTTGTCATGTCATTATACAGGACATATGTTGAAAACAATTTAGAGAAAAACTAATTTTGGGCTAGGACGTTTAAGATTTCATGGGAAGAGGGAGTAAAAGTGATATGAAGGTTGAACAAGGTTGTTTTCACTAGGTCAAAGTTTCATTGTTAATCATTGTTTGTGACAAAACAAGAGAAGCAAATTATAACCATCTTGGTCCAACAACTGGATTAAAGTGGTATCATTGATTAAAACTATTTTTAAACAACAATAAATCTCACAACTTTTCTTATAACTTAGCTACTTTTTTCTCCTAAAAATGTTGCTTCTTTTTATTAAATATATATAAAAAGGAATTTAATATATATGAAAAATGTGAGAAATTTTATAATGTAGTAGAAAATGTTGAATTATCAAATCACTAGAGGCCAGGTGCAGAGATTCGTTCACCAGAGGGGTCCCTCAGTCTGGTCTGTGGGGATCAGGTCAAACTGGCTCTTTGACCTAGATTTCAAGAGGGCACAGGCCTCTAGTATGCATATACGGTCTTTGGTTAGTCTCTCCCTCCCTCCCCCTTCCTTCTGAAATTCGTTAGTCTATTCCCCCCTACCCCCTTCCCTCTGAGATTCATGAGTCTATTCCATGTTTCCATGCCTATGTGCTGAGTGTCCTCCCCCTGGTGATCAGTGTGTGTAATAGCTACCAGTCAAACCTTTAAATGATCGCTTAGGCTTTTATATATATACTAGAGGCCCATTGCAGGAAGATTCCTACAAGAATAGGACTTTGGTCCCGCCTCTGCCGCCTCAGCTCCCTCCCATCTCCCACTGCCGCCCGCAGCCTCCTCCCCCGGCCTCCCGCCTCCACTGACTCCCGCCGCCACCCCATCTCCTGCCGTGCCCCGGCCACCCACCGCAGCGAACTCTCCCTGCCTCCCGTCTCCCGCCGAATCCCGGCTGCCTGCCACCACGTGTTTCCTCCGCCTCCGCCTCCTCCCCCCACCTCCTGCCACCCATCGCCTGCTGCGCCCTGGCTCTGCTCCTGCCTCCCACCTCAGTTGCCTTGCTTCCATTCCTCTCTCCACTGCCTCTACTTTGCTCCCTTCTGCAGTGCTTGGCTTCCTTCTACATTGTCTTCAGTCTTCGCTCCCAACAGGTATATGTAAATTAACCGCCATCTTGGTTGGGTTAATTTGTATCTAGTCGCTCTGATTGGCTGGGGGGTGTAGCAAAGGTACGGTCAATTAGCATATTTGTCTTTCATTAGTGTAGACTAGAGGCCCAGTGCACAAAAATTTGTGCACTCAGAGGGGTCCCTCAGCCCAGCCTGTGCCCTCTTGCAGTCTGGGAACCCTCAGGGGATGTCCACCTGCTGACCTAGGCCGGCTCCCTGGGTGACTGGGCCTAAGCTGGCAGTCAGGTAGCCCTCTGACAACCCGGGAGCCATAAGGGGATATCCATTGAACATCAGGGGCCAGCTCCTGCATTGAGCGTCTGCCCCCTGGGTGTCAGTGTGTCATAGTGACTAGTCATTCCCAGTCATTCTGCTATTGGGGTCAATTTTCATATTACCCTTTTATTATATAGGAGGATAGAGGCCTGGTGCAGGGGCAGGGGCTGGCTGGTTTTCCAGGGTGTCCTGGGTGAGGGTGGGGGTCCTTCTGGGGTGTCTGGCCAGCCTGGGTGATGGCTGAGGGCTGATTTCAGGCTGGCCACACTCCCTTCAGGTTGTGGGTCCCTACTGGGATGCCTGACCAGCCTGGGTGAGGGGCTGAAGGCCATTTTCAGGCTGGCCATAGCCCCTTCATGGTAGGGGTCTTCCCTGGGGTGTTTGGCCAGCCTGGGTGAGGGACTGATGGCTGTTTGAAGGCTGGCCACAACCCCCAGGCACCCAAGCTCCCAGTAGAAGCTGGCTGCAAGCAGGTATCTGGGATTCATTTTTCATCTATAACTGAAACTTTGTTGCCTTTAGCGGAGGCCACAGCCTACTCGGGGCTGGCAGGAAGCTTGGCTTCTTCCATCACCCATGAAACCAAGCCTCTTGCTTGCTATAGCTCCGTGGCTGCTGGCCGCCATCTTGGTTGGGATATAGTTGCTCTGATTGGCTGGGGGACATGGCGGAGTGACACCAATTTGCTGTAGATAATGAAATGTTGCTTTCATATGCATGTTTTTTATTCCTGATGAAATTAAACATTACAAAAATTTATTAGCTCATATTTCTTTTTTTTC
>NW_006295198.1:275035-292313 GCF_000327345.1 Myotis davidii | reverse complement strand
ATATATATATATATATAGTTAAAGTGATTTTGGCTCTATTTTCTGGACAAACATAATAAACTGATATATATATATATATAGTTAAAGTGATTTTGGCTCTATTTTCTGGACAAACATAATAAACTGAAAAGCAATAACAGAAAGATGAAAGACAAATTATAAGAAATAGAGATAAAAATAAAATTTTAACTACTTAAAATAATTGTTAAAGTTAATATGAGATATAAATCTCAACTGAAATTAAAATTAATGATGAAAATAACTGAAATTATGAAACTGAAATGTATAGGCATTTTATTGTAGTCAACCATTATATTTTTAATGTAACTGTCTATTGTTCGTCTTTTGAGAAGGCATTTTTTTCCTTATAACTTTGTTTTTATTGAGATATAGGGGATGGATTTTGGGAAATGTCACTATTGGTGGCTGTACTCCACCAGGGTACTGGCCACTCTAATTCTAATCTTCCCGAGATAGCTTTTGTAGCATCTTTCTCCCTTTCTTTCTTTCTTTCTTTCTTTCTTTCTTTCTTTCTTTCTTTCTTTCTTTCTTTCTTTCTTCCTTCCTTCCTTCCTTCCTTCCTTCCTTCCTTCCTTCCTTCCTTCCTTCTTTCCTTCCTTCCTTTCCTTCTTTCTTTCTGCTACTTAAATCTGAAGTTCTTGAGTAAGATTCTGGCCTCTTTTTGAACAAAGTCTAGGTTTTTAAAAGACCTACACTGAGAAAGGTAAAGCACTGACAATCAGCTAATCTATATGCAGAAGAAAATTATTAGCCTTAAAGTCTTTACTTTTTGAATGATAAAATTAAATTATGCATTAAGGTTAGTATGTTTGTTAAAAGGCACAGAGAATGAAATTAAAGAGAACATATAAAAAGAAAAGTAGAGATAAAAGCAAAAGTTAAAAAAAAACGAAAAATTAAAAGCATCAAAATAACTAAAATAAATTTTAGTGCTTCCAGAAGTTTAATAAGACAGACATAGCTGACAAATATTTCTAAGGAAAAAGAGAAAATGAATATATAATAGCATTCAGAGTGTAGGACAATGAATGAGGCTAAGTGATCATAAAAAAGATATTTGATACAATTTAATAATGATTAATCTAAAAACTTAGTTAAAATTTAAAATAACTATTATTATAATTCACTTGAGAAGCTAAACAATCACAAAATACATGGAAAATTTAATCAAAAATCAATCAATATATTAGGAGTCAAATAATTTTATGTGTAAGTTCTTTCTTTCCTTTATCTGTTATTTAACTACTTAGGAATATTAAAAAGTAATATGGAATGTTTCCCAATTTATTTAAGAAATATTAATAATAGTTAAAATAATTTATTATATATCTCATTTATGTTAAAAATGATAAAATAATTATCTGATATCTATAGAGTGCTTGCTATTTACTCTGCTGTATTTGGATTATTTAATTCTCATTAAAAATCTTGTATGTATATAGCATTTGTATAATCATATACAGCAGATCACAAGACTGAAATTTATTAGTTTGAATGCCTTGCTCAGGATATATATTAGACAAAGTTAGAAGTAAATATATGCAACCTGAATACAGAACCTATATTCCTCATTCCTTTCTCATCTAAGAGAAAAGGCATGATAGTGCACAGCAAGTAGAAGAAAGAAAATAAAAAATAAATGAGTAAAAAAGAGAGGCAGAGAGAAAAAGAGGAGAGGAAAAAGAAATAAAAAGAGATGAAAGAGAAAACAGTTTAATTTAGAATATATTTAATATCTCAAAGGAATGCAAAAACATTGTTTTACTTCAGATTCCCTGCCTATAGAAAAATGTTTTGATAGCTCAAATGCTTCTCTCTGGATATTAATTTTGAGAAAGGAAAGAAAGGTATATTTGACTGGAAACAGTTATTTCATTTAATCTGACCACTTATGAGAGTTCCAGAATCCCCAGCAGCCAAAGAATGAACACACAGGACAAGTGTGCTGGGAATGGTTTCGTATTAGAGGACAATGAGACACTTTCAACCCTTAAATTAAGGGGTGGAAATTGAACTAAAGAGAAAGTATACTCTGTTTGAAAAGGTTAAACCTCTGCTATTCCTTGAATATTCTCATTCTTTTTTGCATAAAATTTTCAAAATAAGGCATTGTATCTCAAGAGACAGAATTAAAGCCCACCATATAAACCTGATCATGTCTGCTGTTACCTTCATGCTCAGGTGTTCAAAGTGTATGTGTGTGTGTGTATGTGTATGAGATGCAGAAGGGAATTGATCCAAGGGGACAATAGATCAAGTCAATTTACCAGCAACACCAGATTACTATTCAGGATGATCATGCCCTGGCCCAGAATTGCCCTGGGACAGGTTCTCCTATTACATGGCTAATCTCCCAGCTCTGAGACTAAATCATGACCTCAAGACAGGCCTTGAAACACATTTTACTGGCTTCAAAATTGCTTCTATTCATGACCTACTGTTGGAGTCCAGTCTCATTACTGCCTGTGCCAACACTTGTCAGAATCAGACTACTAAAGCAAAAATGACTTTATAAGGAAGGATGAGCAGGTGAGGTAGAGGACAAGGACACAAAGTATTAGCCCTTCAAGAGAGGTCATTTGGGAAAGAAGTATCACCCAAGCTTTTCCGAAGTGAATAGAGCTTGAAACTGTGACATAATCTCAGAGAAATGTGAATGTGAATTTTTTTTTTTAGAAATAGCTTAAGCACAAAGCTAATTTTTAAAGAATGTTTATCTTATTGTTTTCTTAATGTTAATCTGAATGTTTCCAACTAAAGTTTCACATTTTTTACAATTTTTAGGGAATTATGGTTTGCCCAAATTTACCCATCAGTCAATTTCCTTATTTCCTTTCATAACTGCTATGATTAGCTGTGTGTGTGTGTGTGTGTGTGTGTGTGTGTGTATGAGATTCTCAGACTTCGTAACTATTTCATTTAAGTTTTCTAGTTACATAAAATTTGGTATTACTCTGAAAAAAATTCCATGTTTTACAGGTGCTACGTGAAAAAAGCATTTATTTTTAATTATTAATTTTAAATAATAGTCAAATATTAATCTAAATTTGAAACAAGTATTTCTATACTTTCATTAGAAATAAAAATGTAACCAAATACATTCAATTCTAGCAATTTAAAGATGGTTTACTATAAAAAAAACAAACATTCATTATCATAAGAAAACTCAATGGGGAAAGGATAGTCTCCAATAAATAATGTTGAAAACTGAAATGCTGCATGCAGAAGAGTGAAATTGAATTCCTTTTCTATACAACTCAGAAAAATAATGAATTAAAGACTTAAACATAAGACCTGAAAACATAAAACCTCTAGAAGAAAAAAAAGGAAAATGCTCTTTAAAATTAGTCTTGGAAGTGATTTTCAGGACATGATACCAAAAGCACAAAAGCAAGAAAAAATAAATGGGACTACATCAAATTTAAAACATTTTGCATAACAAAATAAACAATCAACAAAATGAAAAGGCTACCTGTGGAATGGAATAAAATATCTGCAAATTATATATCTGTAAAGGATTAATATCCCAAATATATAAAGAGTTCATACAACTCAATTGCAAAAGAAAAGCAGCAAAACTGATTTAAAAATAAGCAGGACTCCTGAATAAATAGTTTTCCAAAGAAGACATACAAATGACCAACAGGTGGCTTGCCTTGGCCCTCGCAGCCCTCACTTCATCTGTAAGGTTGTTTGGCTGCTCAATCTAATTAGCATATTATGCTTTTATTATTATAGATTATATCCCAATAAAGCTGGAAGAAGAAAACAAATAAGCATTTGTCATCATATTAGCAAATATAAGAAACTGAATATATAATAAATATTGAAAAAATAATTTGGCAAAATACAGAAAATAATCTTGATAAAATTATCAAAAAATGGAGTATATGAAAAATTTCTGAATATTATGAATCCTGTTTATCTGAAATCAATTTCAAATATCATTTTATTATTCAAATATAAATGTTTCTACTAAGTAAAATATAAGACAGTGGTATCTGCTTCTACAATATTATGAAATCTACCACATCTGGACAAATAAATAAAAACAGAACAAAAAATATATGAGCTTTTTGTATATGATAAAGGTGACTGAGCTTAGAAGAGGGTCTTTCAAGAGTGTTGATACAATTGATTATTTATTGATTTATTATAATTTGTTAATGTGGGTTGTTTGTGTGGGTATGTGTGTAGCATGAGACTCTTAGCATATACTTGAACATGAATTCTAAAGGAGTTTAAATATTTAAGAATGTTAAAATATATTAATTAGAACAAAATACATGACTTTAAAAACACCCTTAAAATAGGATCATAAATCTGAGCAAGACCCAAAATAAAGGAAACATAAAAATGACTACAGGTCTTTAATAATCCACCTGACAAAACTTATCCATATGCAAAGGGCACAAGCTATAGACAGAGACATAATATTTGAAACAAATATAACAGGAAATCTCCTCGATCCACAGTTATATAGGGCCTTGATAAATCAATGAGGAAATGGCAAGCATCGCTTTGAAAAGGCAGCAAAGGCTATGGACAGAAATTTCATAGGAAAGAATTATAAATGACCAATAAACCCATGAAACTGAGTAGTTGTTAAATAAATATATATTAAACATTTTTGAGAAACATTGTTTATTATTGCTCAGATTTTCAAAAACTAAAGAAATAAAAATAAAAATTATGATATCCAGTGTAGAAACCCTTTGGGAAATGGTTTCACTCTCTTACACTGTTATACAAACTATAAGTTAATATAAAATTCTTGGAAGTGAAGAGTGTTGTCTAAAATGTGCACACAGTCTTATCTCATAATTCAAAGTAAAGAAGGTATAAACGTGGAGTTGAAAAGGTCTCACAGAAATAAGTAGACATGTTTTTTGGAGAAATAGATGTTGGTATCAAAAAACAGAACCAGAAGTACAAGGATTCTGAAAATACCCACAGATCAACTTAATGCCAATTGAAAAAGAAAATGTCTGATCTTTTATATATTTTGGCTCAAGAACACATAGTATGGTTTTCACACTTTGATTTAAAGAAAAATATCATTCTTAGCTCTGTCACTAGGGGATGACTATAGGAGCCATGCAAGGAATCCTAGGACACAAAATTACAAGGACATGATCCTATAAGACAGATATAACATTTTACTTGGCAAATGGAAGTGGGCAATTATGTGGGCAACCCAAATGTAGATACTGATTAGAAATCAGGATAAAATCACAATAGGCAAAGATGACAACAATAACAACAAGAAAAGAGGTTTTCAGTTTGACATCAACCCTCATTTGTGTGCTGAATCTCATCACTGTTTATTGTAAATGAGTCTGTGATAGTAGATTCCCATTGTGTGTTTGGTCTACAGGTATCATTGCTAGAACTTGATTGAGGTCTGGGAGACAGGAGAAGTTTCGCCTTTCAACAATGCTTGGGAGATGCATTGAGATAACTCCCTACCAAGAATGGAATATGTCTCAAGAGTTGATAGCCTACTCTTCACACAGTGAGGTAGCTGGCGACATGTGAGGCAGAGTCATAAAAGAATATATTTATATTTTATTAGAGGCCTGGTGCATGAAATCTGTGCACTGGAGGGGGGGGGCGGTCCTCAGCCTGGCCTGCGCCGTCTAGTGCCAGGAGCCAGTCTTACTGTTTTAAGGGACCTGGCATACTGTTCTTAAAATGTTTGCTCACCTTCTTGGCGCTGTGTTTTAACCAAGGTCACCTCTCTGAGAAAGGTTGTTTCCCCAGGCAGGGATTTTCCCCTGAAGTTAGGGAGGGAATAAAACGTCTTAACTAAGTGCCAGGCGTGTAATTAATCACTTTAACTATGAACAATCATGCTTAAGCTACATAATCTTTACTCCCTGGAATGGAGATAAGAAACGCCCTAACCTTTGGAATAGAGATTGATAGGATTGGAATCAACTGGTATAAATACAGATGTAACAGGACACAGAACCTAGACACAGAACCTAGACACAGAACCTAGCAAGAGAACCTGGCTGAAGAACCTAGACAATCCTGGCGAGGCTGCTGATCAACTGAACGCTATCTCCGTGTCATTCCTTCTTCGCCGACTCCGTCCACACATTTGGGGACCCCTGGACCTGCTGGGGTTGGACCCCAGCATGTGGTGCCTGAACAGGGACCCCTAGGTAAGCGCCCCGCACTTGGGACAGATAGGACTCCACCGTAGGAAGAGGGTGGATAGTCTTCGCCGAGAACATGGCAAAAGATCCTGGACAGAACCTGGCTACAGAACCTGGCAAAAGAACCTAGAGACAGAACTTGGCTACAGAATCTGGATAGAACTTGGCAAGAGAACCTGAATAGAACCTGGTGACCGAACTTGCCTAGAGAACCTGGACAGAACCTGGCTGAAGAACCTAGTGAGGGAACATGGCTACAGAATCTGGCTAGAGAACCTGGAGAACCTGGTTGGAGAACCTAGCAAGAGAACATGGACACAGAACCTGGCTGGAGATCCAAACCAGAACTTCACTGGAGATCCTAGACAGAACTTGGCTGGAGATCCTGGCTACAGGAATCTGGCTATGATGATCACCCGAAGGCTGCCTCTGTGTAATTCCTTCTTCGCCGACTCCGTCCACATCTTTGGGGACCCCTGGACCACTCTAGCAGTCCAGGAGCCCTTGGGGAATATCCAAGTGACAGCTTAGGGGAGCGGGCCTAAGCTGTCAGTTGGACATCCTTAGCGCTGCTACAGAGGTGGGACAAGCTTGCCAGCCATGAGCCCGGCTTATGGCTGAGCGGCACTCCCCCTGTGGGAGCACACTGACCACCAGGGGCCAGCTACTGCATTGAGCATCTGCCCCCTGGTGGTCGGTGCGCATCATAGTGATTGGTCGTTCTGCTATTTGGCCTATTTGCATACTAGCCTTTTATTATATAGGATTGATTGAACTTTTTTAAAAAAGGGAGGGAGTTAGGGCTAAAAAATGCTTTCTTGTTTTGGACTTTCATATTTTAAAAAATCAGCCAGGATATACTGTAGATCAGATAAAAGTCTGCTGTATTTTTATAGTAAAACATAAGATATCAAATGAATGTTATGCTTTGACATGCTGCTTCAAACCATACCACAAACCTATTTGGAACAAGCTGTACCCTCACATCTTTCCGATTCTGGAAGTATTTTGGCCGGTAGGTATGAAGACCCAACGTGAGAAACATGCAGTGCTTTGCCTGTATTATTTGTTACCTTCTCAATAAGACTGAAGTGTGCCACAGACTCTTTCACCCCTGCACACTTTCTTTATTCATCTTCCTGGACACATCACGTCTGTCAGTGTCTACCTTCTTCAGGAACTCAGGATGACTTTTCTTTCACTTGTATTGACTCTAAGGGAATCAGACTCCCCTTCCCCATGTAAATTGCCTTTCCACTGTCCTCTAGCAAAAAAGCATTTATTTCCTTCAGACCCGTCTCCGCATCCACACACGTAACCAACTTTTCCATGGTGCTATAGCCTTCATGCAATGCAGATCCGCTGCTCACCTCTCTTCTCTTCTCTCACCACCCCACCAGTATGCTCAAATCACCTTTTTCTAGAAGTCATCTTCATCAACTCTGTCAACTCAGAAAGTTATGTTGTACTTTGAAGCAATAATATTCCCAGTTAGCACAAAGTTAATCTTTGATTGTTTATTTTCATATGTATAATAATTCTTGCTTTGATTGAATGGTCTAAGATACAGACTGTGCTTATCACATCTTTGTAATATTTATCAGTCATTCCGTGTTTCACGTATCCTTCGGTAGTCCCTCTGTGCTCCTTACTAAAATCTTTATTTACATTCAATAGTTGATCTTCAAGCCAAATGAGCACTTTAAAAGTGACAATATTCACAGTGGGAATTTCATTCTATTAGAGATGCTTTCATAATGTGTCTCTGTATTGATTATCACCTTCCATTTTTCACATTGGTCAATGAAAAATATGCATTGCTTTAGAAGAAAACAATCACAAACTTCACACAACAGATGTTAACCATGTACAGGTGGCTGAATAACTCATGGGATGGCTGATTGGATTTGAGACTTTCCACCTCATGGCAATCAGTCTGGATTTTCCCATGGTTGACAGGTCACCCTACAGCTGTTAGAGGGATGCCAGGTGTGATAAACTCTCATTACCAGCACGGTGGGCAGGTGTTTACATCAGAGTGAGCACCCTTGTGGCAACTTTCAGGGGCAGCAGAGGCCCAGGCTCCTGGAAGGAGCAGCTGCCTGTCAAGAGTAATGTGGGCTGCTATGCTCATTGGCTACAATATCCTCAAACTGCACCAGAAATGCTGCAACGTTTAAAAATAACCGGGTGTATTTTTAAATACCAAAATCAACTCCAGTTTAAGCCCATTATGTTCTTGCATGAAATGGCTCTTTTAGAAGACTAATTTTAAATTTGCACGGGCCATACAGTTAATAATATTTAAGATGTGCTATTTAATTTTGCTCGTTGCATCTGCTTTGCAAATGAGGGGCTCTGTTTTATGGACAGCCGTTTGGGAACATTTTGTAAACTTGAAGTCACAAAGCAGGCAGAACCAATGTGGTAAACTCCCTCATTAACCGCTAGAATTTCTGAGTAAGGCATCTTAAAACTCCGTCTCTTGCCAATACAAGCCTCCTAATAAATGCCCATTAAAGTGATTCATGAATACATTTGATTTATTTTTTAAAAAGGGGATTATGTTTGATGTTTAATACGGTTTTCTGCTCTCAAATGCTCTCTACAAATGCTCTAAAGGAAGAAGCTTCCTACAGTGTATAACCAGGTTTACTCACAGTGATTCATTTTACTTCTAAAATGAGTAGTTTCTCAAAGAAGGAAGATAATGGTGGGTTTTGTCTTCTTCCCCCAGAATACTTTTCTGCCACTGACTCCTTTAGAATCCTCTGAATGCCCGGTGCCTCAAAGTAAGGCTCAGGTATAGCTCTTTTTGTTACAATTCTCTCCTTAACTAATGATACTTACATGAAGGTGGGGGCTACCCACAGAGTAAGTCATGGGATAACTTGGGTATGTTGAAAGCAATTTGAGAAAGAGGACAATGTGTGTAAAATGGGATCTTTCCAGTTGCCTGGCAATGGACATCTATGTATCAGATATGGTGTCAAAGCAGTATTAAGTAACCATATTTTCTACAGAGAACTTGCAAGTACCTGCTGATGAGTCCCTCAAAGTATGTTAAGAAGTGGTCTAGATACTATTATTATTCCTATTTTATTTAACATAATGATGCAAGTATGTGTTCCAAAGAAATTGATTTGTGGTAAGCATCAAGAGATGGACTTTGGGTTAGTGACTCCCCTTATACACGGGTAGCATTATGCTAGAATACAAGTAATGCAAGAAATTAAGATGACAAATTTAAACATTTTTATATTGTAAATAACTTGGTTATTAATTAGTAGGGAAGGAGAAAAGGGAAGGCAAATATTATAGACCTGTTCAGTAAAGTCTGGGTGACGTGGGGAATATATTTGTTAGTCAGCCAGACCTGGGAACAGGTCATTGGCTAGAATAGGCGTGGCCACTGCAAATGGGAAGTTATGAGATACATCATCTCCTAAACAAAGGAGTTCTCTCTCTTGCTCTTTTGCTTCTTGGTTCATGCTCCTGGCCTGTGAGACTCTCACTCTCCTGCACCCCTGCAGCCACCCAACGGTTCATGGCCACGTGAATCCTACACACCGATGGACTACAACTAGCCTGATGCTACACCGGACCCAGCTCCCCAATGGAAAGGAAACTCTGGACACTGGCTTTGCCTCTAGCTCTGCTGAATCCCCAGGTGCACATCTTCCAGGACTGGATTGAGGGAAATGGGAATTTACAAACTGAAGGATGTAATTCCACACAAATAAAGCTTTCTCTTTCTACCACATCACATCCTCCTGTGGAGGCCTCTGGAAATTATTATTAAGCAGAACCCCCCAAACCCCACTCCCACTAACAATGGAGAATTCCATCCACACTAGAAGATAGGAAATACAACCAGATTAACTCTCCTACTTGGTGGGCCTATCTTACAGGGTAAGAATGAGCTAAAGGGGGGAGAGAGATTCAGAAGAGTTGGTTTGCAGGCAGAAATAATTGATAAAAGAAAACTTTTATATTTGTAGCCTGCTGGATTCCAACTATTCAATAAACCAGTAGGGAGAGAGTGGTGTGGGATAGAAAGCTAAAAATGGGGAAAAGGAAGAAAAAAAGGAAAATAATTTCAGAATTATGTATATATTCATTAGAATCCCATTACTCAAAATATGGTATCTGGGACAGCAGCAGCAGCATAACCCCAAGAAGTTCTTAAAAATGCAAAAACTTGGGCTTTCTATGCACACTTCAATATATCTAAACAGAGCTTCCCAAAATTTAGTATATACTAGTATAAGACTCATGTGGAGAGTTTGAAAAACAAATTTCTAGGTCTTCCCCAGAATTTCTGAGTCAGTCTGTCTGGGGTGGGCCCAAAGATTCTAAATGTGTAGTAAGCTTTCAGAATATGCTGATGCTGCCCATCCATCGACCATCTTTTGAAGGAGTAACGCAAGGAGAAGCTAAACACTGGTACTTACCCTTAAAAATTATCTGCACAAGAGGGAGGTAGAGAGGTATTGCTCTTCACTTCCTTCCAACCACCACATCCACTTATGCATGCAGCAGAGACTTGGTTTTCTTCCTTTTTTTTATTTTATAGAAATGCTAAAACACTAGCGAATGGATATCTAGCTAAATGTGAAAACGCACAAAATAAAAACAAACATAATGACAAAAGGCAGAACCATTCTTAACCTCTTTTTTTTTTCTGTTCTCTTACTGTGTGGAGAGCACATCTCCCAGCGTTTCCTGTTAGAGTAAGGCTCTGGGTGTATTCTCTTAACACCTCGGTTTTCTCCTTCCTGGGATCTCAAGAAAAATAATGTAACTGAGAAATATCAAACGGAACTGAAAAACCAGACCAAAACCAAAACAAAACAAAAATGTAAAATCTGCTACATAATTTTCCAAAGTCTCAGTTCCATTTGCTTTAGGAAAATGTGAAACTTGCAAATTGTTTTCATCAGGCTAGAAAACAAAAACCATGGCAAATCATTATACCGCGCCTCTGTTATGAAAATCCAGCACACACAAGGAAAGCAAGGGCCATTTCCTGTCTGTGAGGAAGTGTTCAGAGACCCTTTGAGGAGGAGCTGGGTGAGGTATCTGAGAGAAAAGATAAAATAGAAAATTTTGCACAGATTTCCCTCACCCCCAAGAGTCTTATCTGGGAGGCTCCCTGGAGATCAGCGGAAGCTTGCTCTGCTCTCAGCAGAAAGCTGCCGGAGCTGGGGGCTGGCCAGCATTGGGAAACTTATCTCAGCGGCCCTTCCCTGGGGCAGTCATTGCCACTATCAATAGCTGAGGGCTCACCGCTCTGCAGTTTAAGGTCTCTGAAATAGAGTTCACAGATAAACATCTTACCCACCCCCTAACCGGTAATTAGACCATGATTTTGAAAAGCATGTACTTATTGCATATTGGGTGGAAATCAGAGGAAAACTAAAGGGAAATGACCAGTCCTCCAAGATTTATTTTCTCCCTGTGCTAAATGACACCTGACTTTTTGACGTAGGATTTTTTTTTTTTTAAATTAAAAACCTGACATATGATTTATCTTAAGATGGATATTTGTATTTCCCTGGAAGGCAGTTCTTGTGCATAGAACCTGTGGGTATTCCATCAGTGGTTGCTGGGCCAATTTGATATCTATCCTCCTTGGCCGCCTTCACTTACACAAACCATTTAGTCCTCAATAGGATGTCCAATTATAGCTTCCAATTATAGAAATTTCTATCCCATTTAATTTCCAAAGTAAAGGTTAAGCTAAAATCCAAAATTCTTCAGTCAGCTTCCATGAGATTCTCAACAAAGAGTGGTTGAGAAAGTAAAACATTCACGTGGAAACTTTTATAGGTATTTTTACAGCATAAGGGGATAGCTTTCCCTTGTCTCACTAACCAAAGCTTCTGTACTATAACTATCTTTATATGTGTTTTATTATATACTAGATGCCCGGTGCACGGATTTGTGCACCAGTGGGGTCCCTCGGCCTGGCTTGGGGGGATCGGGCTGAAATTGGCTCTGTGACATACCCAGGGGTACCGGATTGCGAGAGGGTGCAGGCCAGGCCGAGGAACCCCACCAGTGCACCATCAGGGCCGGGGAGGGACCACGGAGGGCTCCAGGGCAAGTCTGGCCAGTCTCGCCCAGTCCGATTGGCCAGACCCCAGCAGCAAGCTAACCTATGGGTCACAGAGTCTGCCCCCTGGTGGTCAGTGCACATCATAGCAACTGGTCAAAAGGTTGAATGGTCAGACACTTAGCATATTAGGTTTTTATTATATAGGATTAGCTTTAAAATAATTTATATTTTGTAAAAAAGGTTTACATTTCTCTGCTCCCATTTTATTTTAACTAGAATCCTACTCAGAAGTTTTATGAATAATAAAGCAACTTTATTTTCCATTATATACTACTATTGTGCACCCAGGTGCTCTGCAAACAAGACATAGATTGACACAACTCTCTGACATCATAAAACAGAAAGAAAAAAGACCTCTGATACATCCTAAGAGTTTTGGAGGGGTTGGTGGCAGGAGGGGGGAGGACCACCACTTAATTTTCTGATCATTTTCCCTTTGGCCAAGGTTACTATTACCTTTTGATTAGTCCAATATAGTGACTTCCTGAAGAAAATAATCTCCTAAGCCATGCTGCTCATATACACGTAGTCCATTCTTCATTCAGCAGCAAAAATTTGTTAAAAAGGTAAATCAGATTATATAATACTTGTGTTGTCAATGCTGCAATGACTTCATATCATACTTGCTAGATCCTAATACCTTATCATGACCAATATAACCTAATGTTTGCCTACTTTTTTAAAAAAATATGTTTTATTTATTTTTAGAGAGAGAGGAAAGGAGAGGTAGACAGAGATAGAAACATGGATGAGAGAGAAACATCCCTTAGCTACCTCCTGAATGCCCCCTGCCAGGGATCAAGCCAGAAAACCTGGCATATGCCCTGACCTGGCATGGAACCAGTGACCTTTTGGTGCATGAAATGATGCTCAACCTCTGAACCACACCAGCTGGGCCCCTTTCCTACTTCCATTGTCTCCCCATTGGCCTTTATTTATTTTATCTCAATCCCATTGGCCTCCAAGTTATCTTTTCAATATGTCAATCACACAAATCCATCCTTAAGGGCTTACCTACTTGTTCCTGTGTCTGGAATCCTCTTTCTTAGTTATTTGCATTTCTTCTTCCTCTTCTTTCCCCCTCCTCTTCCTTCTCTTCCTTCTTTTCCCAGCCTGACCTCCATTTAGTTACTTCCTCAAAGAGGCCTTCTTTGGCTACTCTAAATAAAATAACATCTGTCATTTCTAGTCTCTTACAATGATTTACTTTTTTCATAACGCTTATCTACTATAACAAACATTTATTGGTTTGATTTATTTTTTGTCTGTCTCGCTCACTATAGAATATGCATATTCCAGTATGTATTCTGGAGTTGTTCACTATCAACAGTTAATTCACAGCATCTGAAATAGTACCTGACGCTTAGTAGGCACATAATAAGTGTTAGTTAAGTAAATGAATGGAAGAAAGCAAGAACGCATAAACATATTCAGCAATGCCTGAGGAGTATTCTCAAGGTTCAAAAACTAAATAAAGGTAATAAGCTTATTGATGGCATTGGTTCACTCATAAACATGTAGTTTTACTTATGAACTAACTTAGCACACCCTAATACACTGACTTCTAACTTCATTTGAGAAATGGTACTGAATAACTAATATCCATTATTTCCTAAAAAAAAAAAAAAAAAAAAGGCCTTCACAGACAAAATACCTAAAGAGATATTGGAGATAAGATAGTACTAGATGTCAGGAATGTTAACTGCTTGAAAAGGGTAAAGAAAATAGGATATAAAAATTATGTCCTTACATTTGATCATCCAGTATAGTCCAACCAAAAAACAAAGATAAAAACAAACCAAAACAACAACAAAAAACACAAAACCCAGCCAAACAAAAAAAGCATCTTCCCCTTTTAGTAATGTACTAATATCCCTGCTAAAAACCCTATCTAATAAAGAGGGAATATTCTAATTGACCCTCACGCCATTGCAAAGATGGCGGCTCCCAGTCCCCTCAGCCCCACCAGGGTGGCAGGCATGTGGCAAGGCAGGGCCTGCCCCTAGGCAGGCCTGGCCACTCCACGCACTTGCCTCCGGAGTCCACCAGTCCCCTCAGTCCCCTTGCCTCCCAGGGCTGGCCCAAGACTCAGGTAACCAGGGCCGCCCGAGGCTTGTGCTGCTGGCAGTGGCAGCAGCAGAGGCATGATGAGGTGTCACCTTCCCCTGATCACCAGGTCACCTCCCGCCCCTGAGGGCTCCTGGACTGTGAGAGGAGGCAGGCCAGGCTGAGGGGCCCCCTCTCCAGTGCATGAATTTTCATGCACCAGGCCTCTAGTAATAAATAAATAAACTGAAGTCAATACATGCAAAAAACAGGAAAAATTAGGCAAAACTGGAGATTCTATAAGTTTTGTCCAAGGAAACCATACCAGGTGTGATCACCTAAGGAAAACCCTCTAGCGCATAATGTGTGTAGGAGACACAGAACAAGGAGAAAGTTGTGGTCCCATTGGATTGGGTGGACAGATGCTGAAGTTTAAGGATGGCCTTTGCAGTTGGAATTTGAGGAAATAAATCCTGGGACAAGAGAAATCCATCAATTTGTGGTTAATATCGGAATCTTCACACTCAGGGTGAAATCCCATATAGTCCACGAGCAGTAGCAGTTCTGAAGGATGCTCTGTTATACTAAATAACGTATAACTTAAATTCAAGCTTCAATAAAATCAAAATAACTTACTAGTAACAGTCTGATAAAAATAAAATTTAACATAATTTAGAGGGAAATAAAAGATTCGGGCTCTTCAACATATTACTTAAAAAGTCCAATATAAAATAAATAACTACCAAACATAAATATATGCAGGAAATGTAATGCATAACATAGAGGAAAACAGGCAGTAAGTGAAATAGAGCAATGACTGAGATTTTGAAATTAGCCAATAAAACATAATTATAATTCCGTTCCTGACCATGGTGAAATAACTAGCATCGTCTCGCCCAATTGCTGTGAACATCTAAAGTAACTAGACTAAATATTTAGGCAACTATTTTCAAACACAGGGAAACAGTCATTGCAAAACTGATCCCTGAGGGAAAGGGAAAAAAGAGGTGAGAGCTACAATCACCTCAGCTTTCTGTCTGAAAACATGTTTCAGTACACAGTGCAGGGTAACACAGGTATGAAAATTTTACTAAGTTTAGGAGTGAGAGATCAGAATTCAGGAAAGATAAGTTGGTTGAATTTCAGAATAATTAGGATAAGAGTGCTAAATGGAGAAAGCGTCCTAGAAAACTGATCAGAAATGATCACTAAATTCTGTGGGATGCATGCGTATGGGGAACTCCATAGGCCAAGTAAAGAATGACTGCAAAGCAATAAGCTAAACAATTCCCACAGGGCTGCAAGACACCGAGTTATAACCCATCAGCGTGAACATTTCTTATTTAATTATGGAGGGTTCTCAGTAAAGACCTCAGAACAACCATGCATTGGTAGTAGGGCTAAACTAGCCCTGTATTATAAAGCTTTCCTAGGCCCACCATAACTAAATTAAAAACACAATTTAAAACAACCAGACTGATTCATATATAATTTAATTACCCATCAGAACAAAGTTAAATATTTTTCTAATAAAAAGATAACAGAATTCACAAATCATCAATGTTGTGTTTACAATATCCAATGTCAAATCAAAAATTCCTAGTAATGATGAGAAATATGTGACTCATAACCAGGGAACAAGTCAGTCAACAGAAACTGGGACAGACATGACAGAGATATAAAATAGTATTTTGTTGTTAATGCTCAACCGAGGATACTGCTTTCTTTAGAGAGCATGGAAAGGGGGGAGGGAGGGAGAGAGAGAGAAACAGAGAGACAGGGGGTGAGTGAGAGAGATGTGAGAAATACACATCTATGGGTTTCCTTCTGTACTTGCTGTGACCATCGCTCTAACCATGGGCTACACTTGCCAGGGCTAAAATTAACATTTTTAAATGACCTAATAAAAATATGTTCAAGAACTAAAGAATGGGGAGAGAAATGGAAGCTACAGACATAAAAAGCATAATATTACAAAAATTCATTATGGAAAATGAAACTTAATTAAATGGGTTAATAAAAACTTTCAAAAAATCAGCACACTTAATAACACACTAATAGAAATTATAAAACCTGAAATACATAGAGAGGAAAAATACCACCATAAAGTGAACAGAGCCTTACTGATCCATGTAGTAATATCAACAGGTCCAATACATGTATAATCAGAATCCCAAACAGAAAGGAGCAAGAATGAAGAACTAATGCCAAAATTTTTCCAAATTTGATAACAAGTATAAACCTATTTATTCAAAATCTCAGTAAACTCCAAGCAGAACACACACACACACATACACACAAAGTCATGTCATAATCACATTTCTGAAAAACAGTAACAAAGATTAAATTTTAAAATTATCTTGTAACACATTATACAGAAATTGTCAAGTGAGAATTCTAAATTCAACAAAGAAAAGCCACTTTAAAATTGAAAGAAAAATAAGATTCCTTCTGAAAAACAAAGCTGAGAGGATTATCCCAAACTGACCTACACTAAATGAAATGATTTTAAAAAATCTAACATTTAAGGAAAATAATGCCAAATGAAAATCTGGATTTATACAAAGACAGCCTACATTCTTTGGCTGTTTCTTCCCTCCATCTCCAACCTCTTTTTTTAAAAATATATTTTATTGATTTTTTACAGAGAGGAAGGGAGAGAGATAGAGAGTTAGAAACATTGATAAGAGAGAAACATCGATCAGCTGCCTTCTGCACATCTCCTACTGGGGATGTGCCCGCAACCCAGGTACATGCCCTTGACCGGAATCGAACCTGGGACCTTTCAGTCCGCAAGCCGACGCTCTATCCACTGAGCCAAACCGGTTTCAGCTAACCTCTTTTCTCATCATCATATCTCCTTTCTCTGATTTTGATTCTCTTGCCTTCCTCTTAGAAGAAATTCCTTGAATTTACTTTGGGCAAC
>NW_006295198.1:223162-274719 GCF_000327345.1 Myotis davidii | reverse complement strand
GTCCATCTCTAGAAACTTAACCTAATTATATCTGCAAAATCCTGGTTGTCCTGTAAGGCAAGATATTTACAAATTCTGGGGATTAGGACACAGACACATTATATTGTCTACCATAAAGTGTAAAATATAAATTTATTTTAGAGTTTCTCATTAAGTTAAGCAATTATCTATCCTATGTTTTAGCAATCATACTCATAAATATTTGCTCAAAATAAATAAAAGCATATGTTTTTATAAACAGTTTTATTCAAATCTATACTAATAAAAGGGTAATATGCTAATTAGGGTGGACATCTTCCAGACATCCATCAGGACAAAGCCACAGTGGCTCCAAGGCCCGAGGCTCATGGCAGCCTTGAGCCTTCACGGCTACATGGGGGCAGCGCCTTCCCCTGATCAGCCTGGTCGCCTCCTGCAGAGGGAGGCCAGACTGTGACTTAGGCCTGCTCCCGTCAGTAGGACATCCTCTGAAGGCTCTTGGACTGTGAGAGGGGGCAGGCAGGGCTGAGGTACACCCCCCACTCCAGTGCATGAATTTTTATGCACTGGGCCTCTAGTATGTTACTAAAATCCTTATTTATGATAGACCTACACTGGAAAAAGCATAAATGTTCATCAAAAGGTGAGTAAAAAGTAAATTTCTCTAAATTCACAATAGAACCCACTACTAAGAAATACAGTAGAATGAAGTGTTAGTATAACATGGGTAAGTCTTTAAATACAAAATATAAATATTATGCTGAGTGAAAGAAACCTAACATGGAAGAGCACCTCATGGATGATTCCATCGGCATGTGTTTCTGGAAGTGGCAAATGAATTCACTGTGGTAGAAATGAGAGCAGTGGTTGCCTGGGAATGAGAGAAAGGCAGAGAAAGGAGGAGCTCCGCTGAGAAGGGGCACATGGAACTTTTGGGGTTATGGAGGTGTTTTGTCTATTGGTGAGCATGACGGTTCTATCGGTATTTATATTTGTCAAAGCTCATCAAACTATACACTTAAATTGTTACAACCCATTGCACAATAATTAAACTTTTTCCCACCTGCAGGGTTAGAGGTCTCAAGAGAAAATACATTTCAATGGTGTTCAAAGAAAGAGGAAAAATACATTAACAAAAATTCTGAACCATTCTACAGTTTTTCAATGCCAAAGCAGGTCATAAAGGAATGTGATTATGGTAAAAAAGACCAAATAAAGGGACCAAGGATATCGCTGACATACTAAATGTTTAATTCATGTCTACTTTTATGTGCCCGGCTATTAATTTTTAACTTGTTTGGAGGGTTGGGAGTACTGTGAGGAGGAATGCTGTGCCTCTCGCCCAGCTGCCTGAGGAAAATGCCTGGTTGGTGTGTGTCATGCCCACGTGAGGAGAGAGAAGAGCTTTTCTGGTGCTGAGGCTGAGACAGCACAGGCAAGCCTTCAGCCAGTTCTATTTGGAACCGCAGCCACTTTCAGGTCCTCTTGTGAGGTCCTCATGGGTCTACATGTGTTCTTATAAATGGCCAAGAAAATGAGTTTCCCTCTGACCACAAACTCATTCTTTCTTCCTCTCTAGTATAGAAAATTGTTTTACACAAAATCGTTTTTTGCCTCATTATTATTTCTAAAATTTTTTCAAGACCTATTTTTAAAATTTCTTTATTATTAGAAGTTTTCCATATGTCTCCCTTTCTCCCCATTAACCTCTCCCCACCCTCTCCCAACCCCCAGCACAAGCCCTCATCTCCCTACTGTTGGTGTCCATTGGTTATGTTTATATGCATGCATACAAGTCTTTTGGTTGATCTCTTATGTCCCCTCCCCCAACCTTCCCTCTGAGGTTTGATGCTTCTCTGTCTCGATCTATTTTTGTTCATCATATATGTTCTTCATTATATTTCACAAATGGGTGAGATCATGTGGTACTTACCTTTCTCAGACTGACTTATTTTACTTAGCATAATGCTCTCTAGGTCCATCCATGCTGTTGCAATTGGTAACAGTTCTTTCTTTTTTATAGCAGCACTAGAGGCCTAGTGCATGGAATTCATACACTGGAGGAAGGGTCCCCCAGCCTGCCTTGTGCCCTCTCACAGTGTGGAAGCCCTGCGGTGGATCACCTCAAAGAGGTAGGCCCCACCCACCATCTGGGCCTCCTCAATAGATTGCCCCAAAGAAGTAGGCTGGAGCTGCAGGACCCGCCTCCACGCCGCACGTAGCAGCGGGACTCCCAGCCTCGCCACATGGAGCCGCAGGACCTGCCCCTGGGCCATGCACGCAGCCCTGTCCACCCACACGCGCCCAGTGCACATGTAGCCTCCTGGTGATTGCTTGTTAAAGCGTGAAAGCATCATGGCTTGCGGGCGTCACAACCACATAGGCTTTTATTAATAGTGTAGTATTCCATTGTGTAGATGTACCACGGTTTTTAATTCACACATCTGCTGATGGGCATTTAGGCTGTTTCCAAATCTTAGCTATTGTAAATTGTGCTGCTATGAGCATTAGGGGTGTTTCTATCCTTTCTTATAAGCTTGCTGTATTTTCTCAGGTTGCCAGGGTCTCTACTTTGCCCAAACCCCATATTTAGATAATTTAATGATGCTTTTACTGGCATCTTAGAAATGTTCTCAGTATTCTCTCAAGAGTAATGGTAGTCTACATACTCAGAGGAGTCAGTATATATTATTTTGCTCCCAAGCTAATAAGCTTAACTGATCTTTTTATTTTATTTTTATTTTTTTAATTTTTTATTACAAAGGGTATTACATATGTGTCCATTTTTCCCCCCGCCCTAGACAGTCCCCTAGCCGCCCCTATCCCCCAGTGTCTTATATCCATTGGTTTTGCTTATATGCATGCATACAAGTCCTTTGGTTGATCTCTTACCCCCCTACCTCCCGCCCCCCAACCCTCCCCGGCCTTCCCGCTGCAGTTTGACAATCTGTTTGAGGCAGCTCTGCCTCTGTATCTATTATTGTTCAAAAGTTTATAAAGATCTCAGTTATCCATGAATGAGTAAGATCATGTGGTATTTTTCCTTCATTGACTGGCTGATTTCACTTAGCATAATGCTCTCCAGTTCATGATTTAGATCTTACACAACATTCTTTCTACTTTCTAGAATACTCTTTTCTGATTTTCTGATAAACAGGTGAAACATTTTTTAACTCTTCATTTGTAGACTTCCTTCAACCACTTAATTTTAATTTAAGAGCTATTAATAAGCCAATGACCTTATATTTCTATATTTACATATCAAGTTAATTTGACATGGTTTTGCTCAAATTTTTGTTGTTCTGAAAACAAAAAGGAAAAAGAAAAAAAAAAGTGCATAATTGTCAGGTTCCTTAATCTTTCCATTGTCTCAGTGCTGCTTCTTACCTGCATTAACTATTGAGTAATTAACTATTGCATTCTGTTTGTTTTGTTTATTTTTATTATTTTAAAAATTTATATCTATTGTTTAAAATATTACAGATGTCCTCTTTTGTCCTCCATTGACTCCTTCTACCCATCACTGCCCCTCCCTCCCAGGCCTAGTGCACTATTGTTTGTGTCCATGGGTTATGCATATGTGCATGGAAATTCTTTGGTTAAGCTCTTCCCTGATCCCTTCCCTCTGATATTCATCAGTTACAGAATATTTTTGTGTTTACATTATAAAAGGGTACATTTTTATTATAGAAAAAATTATAAATTAATAAATTAAAGATGATTGATTTTTAATACAACATAAATTATTGATTAAATACTATGTGTATTTTTCTACATGATAAGGTATATACCAGACCTATAGTCAGCTAACTCTAAAGGGACTTGCCTTTTTTTTCCCTTTCTGTTATTAGTAATTTGTCTTTTTTGCCTTAATTAGGTTGATTAGAAGTTTATTGATTTATTTATCTTGTTAAAGAAACAATTTTTGGTTTAATCAATTTTATCTCTTGACTTTTGTTTTCAATTTCATTGATTTCTTCTCTAATTTTTATTGTTTCTTTTATTCTGCTTACCTTGGATTTAATTTGCTATTCTTTTTCCAGTTTCCTAAGGTGGTAATTTAGATTATTGATTTTAAATCTTTCTTAGTTTCAATGTATGAATTTAATAAAAATACATTCACCATAAATTTCTTTCTAAGCACTGCTTTTATTGCATCCCACAAAGTTAAAATTGTGCTTTCATTTAATTCAAAATATCTTTAAATTTCTCTTAAGACTTCTTTGTACATACTATATGGGAAGACATCATTTAATCTCAAAATATATGGGGTTTCCATCTATCTTTCTGTTATTGATTTCTAGTTTAAATCCATTGTGGTGTGAGAACATATTTTTATGATTTCTATTCTTTTAAATTTATTAGGTATTTTTATGGCCAAGAATGAGATCTATCTTGATAAATGTCCCAGATAAGCTGGAGAAGAATATATATTTTGCTGTTATTTTATGAATATTCTATAAATGTCAATTATATTCAGTTGATTAATGGGGCTGTTCAATTCAACCACATTCTTACAATTTTCTGCCTGCTGGAGTTGTCATTTACTGATAGAGAGGCATTGAAATTTCCAACTATCATAGTGGATTGTTGTCTTCTTAGAGAATTGACACCTTCATCAATATGAATTGCCCCTTTTTATGAAACTTACTTTATGTTAGGAGAAATAAATTATAGTCAAGGTATATAAACATCAAGGATAATATAGAGTTAAAGTCAGTCAGCACAATAACCCAAGATAATGTGGCAATGGGCAAGGAGGTGCAGGAGAGATGAAGGATAATGGGAAAGGGTGGCGAGAAGAAGCCTTCTGAGGGATGATGGTTGAGTGAGAAGGAGGTTCTTTATAAAGATGTGGAGAAAAGTATCTTTGACACAGTCAGTAGAATGAGCAAAGACCTTGAGTAAGAAATAAACTTGGTGAATAAAAAGAACAGAAAAGTATTCCATGTACGCGGAGCTTCTTAAGCATAGAAAATTAAGGCAGATGTGTATGTGCAATTTCTGTTGCTTTCAAGCCACAGAAACAGGCTCTGGCTAACCTAAACAGAAAATATATTTATTGGTTATTTATGGGCAGCTCAGAAAAGTGTAAAGGTAAGTAAAAAATCTTAGAAAAGAAAGAAACCTGGCAATTCAGGGTGTCTGTGTAGCAGGAACAGATTCAGTTCTTTCTAATTGGCCCCCAGTAGCATAAAATATTCATTATATGTAATAAATTAATCTCTCTGTAGCTATGTACCATGCTTAGGAGACTTGAGAAAGTACTCAAATCAATTTCTGTACGTCTAACTTTATTTCAGGTTGACAAAGATTACAGATGGGACACTAAATAATTCTTTTAAACCACATAGCTCAAGATTCTCTTTATTAAGATTTGGCTCAGAGAGAGCAGAATAAATACCAAAATGTCATTCTACTATGGTTTCAAAAATTAGAGAAGAGTGGTTACCATGAGAAAATTGGGCTAATGTAGAAAAAAAAGGAAATGGATTCACCTCAGCAAAATCAAAGCATTTGTATTTATATATGAATATGACAGTTTTCCTACATTTAGACACAGATGGAAATTCACTACTTAAATATTTCACACAAAAAAACTTCATTATTGGATTTTTATATGTGTTCCAATATTTTGAAGTCACACAAAACATGTCAATTAATATATGTGTATCTAAGTCTATAAATGTAGTCTTAATTATTTCCTAAGGAAAGCTTGATATTGGGTATGCATATTTGGAGTGCTGGTTTGTCCTCCAGAATTCAGTCTTACAATACAAGGAAGAAGCTATTTGTGTTTCCACAATTTCCTCACTTATCTATGTATATTGAACAGTTATACATTATTTTACTTACAGTAAAGCAAATTTAAATTACATTTCTATGGTTAGAACTAACATTTAACATTTCATTCACACATAATTTGCCTTTGTTAGAATTTTTTCATTCATGTCCATTATCAATTTTACAATTATAGATATTCATTTTTATTGCATTTAAAAATATATACATTATTCTAGGTTTGCACAAAAAATGACAAGTTAGTATAGCGTTCCTACCCACACTTAGTTTCCCCTATTACTAATGTCTTACAGTATTCTGGTTCATTTATCACAATTATTGAAGAGATATTCAGATGTAGTTATTATTACCTGAAGTTCATCATTTATTCAAATGTCCTAAGTTTTTATTTAATGCCTTTTTTATATCCAGGATCCTACCCAGGATACCACAGTACATTTTCTTATCATATCTCCTTAGGCTCTTGGCTGTGGCAAATTTTCAGATTTTCCTTGTCTTTGATAATCTTGAGAGTTTTGAGTAGTCCTAGCAGGTATTTTGTGGGATATATTTCTATTGCAATTTAAAGTTTTTTCATGATTGGACACTAGCAGTTTTCTTCACTGTTAAGGTACCATCCTCTTCCTGTTTATTTTCTTTATAGAAATATTAGATAGCATACTATTACATATATCATATGATATATGCTATTTGTTTTTTATCTGTTTTATAATTTGCAAAAATTGCTCCATTTTGCTATTTTTACTTAAATTCTATTGATAATATTTGTGTTGGATAGAAGTTTTAAATATTTAAATAGTCCTTCCATTTGATGTTCTTTAAGACAAGACTTTGAATGTAAAATTCCACGTTTGCTTGTATTTTGTTTGTGTGAATTTATGCTTTTCTGTATCTAATCTATTGATTTAAATTATATTTGAAATGCATGCATCCTCTAAATGTGACTATCACTCTCTTCTTTCTTGGGTGTCCTTAACTTTCATCTCTATAGAGTAATGTAATGAATTTTCAAAACCTAACTCCAACCAATATTTTATAATATAAGCTTTCCTAAGCTACTTCCATTAACTTTTAGTATCTTTACCCTATATTCTGATTGGTAGCTACCATTTCTGATCAAATTAATATTGTGTTTAAAACTTATTCATCATTATGTTAGTCATTACTGCTAAACTCTGAATCCTGGAGTGCAATGGGCAAGTTTTATTTATTTTGTACACTGCATGATTTATAAGATAACTAGGGGCCCACTGCACGAATTCATGCACCTTGAATGAAATTGAGGGCCGTAAGGCTGCAATAGGCACAGGGTGGGTCTCAGCCCATCCTCTGCACCCCTGCCCAGCCCCTCCCACAGTGGCCTCAGACCCCTGTCTGCCAGCAGCCCCGCTCCTGCTGCCACCACTCCCATGCACTGATGGCACCAGCCCCACTTGTACCTGCTGATGGCATGGAGCAATTGAGTCTGGCACCAGCAGTGGGTGCGAGCAGTGGCTGCTGCCCCGGTCACCCCTCAGGAGCAGGGGGAGGTTGAGAAGCCCCCAGGGCAAACAGGGCTGGCAGCCACAGCTCACACCTGCTCATGGAGCTGAGTGTTTGGGACCGGCACCAGGCACTGGCAGCAGGTAGTAGTGGTGGCTCCACTGCCAGCTTTGAGTGTGAGTGGGGCCTGCGTTGGCAGTGGGTGCAAGTGCCGGGGAGGACCGTGGTGTGCAAGAGCAAAGAATTTTCAATAACCACCAGAGACTCACCCTGATGACAGTGACTGGTGCCCCACCTTGTTTTGGCACCCCCGCTCACCTGCTCCACCATCCAACCATGGCCAACACATGCCATGTTCTGCACATGCCCCCTGGTGGTCAGCGCACATCATAGTGGGCAGTTGTTTGGTTGATCCTCTGTTGTTCCACAGTTTGGTCTATTTGCATAGTAGCCTTTTATTATACAGGATGTAGAAATTTCATCAATGTTTATTAAAGTGGATCATATCTCATCCTTGAGTCTTTTTTGTCCCCCATTTAAAAATAATGGCTCTCCATTGCCAACAGATATATTAAAATGTGTCAGCCAACTTTCTAATTATTTTTCCTACTATTTTCCATGATGTGCATAGTCCACAAGAGGCTATTTGCAGTTCCTAAAACTCATACAACTGTCCTACTCTCTTCTCAGTTGTTACCTGGTTAGTCTCAATTTTATTATAAATCTCTCAGAAATAATTTGACAAGTTTTTGACAAGAACCTGCAAAATTTCATTCTTTGGGCTCAGATTCTTTCTTTTGGAGTCAAGCAAGAAAATAATCCTAATTTTAGTAGGAGAAAAAGAAACTCATTAAGCCAAATAATCAAAAGATTTATATATCTATAAAACTTTCATTGCTTATTCATACAGCTAAAATGCTTATTGTTATTAATTTAGATTGGTTCACATTTGGTAAAATTTTATTTTTTAATATTCCAGTTTCTTTCTCTGAAATGACCATCAAATTAAGTCACCCTGCTTTCCCCTTTGTTTTGGAACTTGGAACAGCCCATGAGATCCTACAAATTAGTTCCTTCAACTACCTATTTGTCATCACTCTCTTTTTTATGCAGAACCTAAATTATACTTTCTTGAGCTCATTCTCTCTCTTTCCTGCTCTCAAATTAAATCACATTGAAGTAAATTATATTTTAAAACATCAAAAAGCTCTAAAAGAATTTTTTTTAGAAAACAATTGTCCTTCCTACCTCATTTCATTCTCCAGGTGCAACCACATTCAATCATTTTCATATTTTATTTCAGATACCCACAGCCATATTTCTAAATAATAAATGTATACTGTCATGAGATTGTCAAGACAGAATCATGATGCATTTGAGAAATGCTAACCGAGTTAGGGAGAGTAAGCTTTTAAATGGGAATTTATGAAGATGGCCTCACAAAGCAGGAGACGCAGCCTGATGCTTCCAGGCTGGGGTATGACTTTGCCGTCTCCAGGGCACAGAGCTCTCCATGATACTACCCTTGGCAAGTGAAGAGTCCTCCTAGCACAGGGACACTTATCTCCTTCTGCATGTAGGCTGTCACTGATGAGAAAGAAAAAAGTCACTATAAATAGCTGGTGTTGGAATTTCTGTGTGATCAGGTGGTACTTATATAGGGAGCAGGAGGAGTTCATTACAGAGCAATTGGATGGCCAGTTGCTTTTTGATCAGCAGCCTTCACATGTCAGCACCAGTAAAGCTTTCTATTATTCTTGATATTATCAACCTTGCTGTTGGTCTTCTAGAGTCATGAGGGGGAAGGTGGTGGGGGTTTACTAATCAGAAGGTGGAGTGTTACTCAGAGCTTCAGGTTTCAACAGGAGCCATCGATTTTCCCTTTAATGCCTGGTATTCCAAGCCAGAAGGTGCTCTAATGTAGTTTCATAAACGAAAATACAGTCAAGTGTAGAAGGATAAGGAACAAAAACTGGGGACCCACCACTATTTTATACAATTGGGTAAACCATTTCTTAGTTTCAAAGATCCTGTCTTATTCTCAACTTTTGCAGGACTAGCAATTCCTGAGTCTTTAATGCCCTTTATGCCAGAAGAAATCAATGATCTAGTGGGTACTTGCCTTGTAAGCACTTAGGATGGATTCTCTGCTAAGGATTTACCACTCTTTCTTTTGCTTTTTCCTATAGTGCAAGTGACAGAGGACTCCTTGTTTTCATCAAATGTCAAACTTCTGTGTTTTTTGTTGTTGGTGGTTTTTCCTTTGTGCGTGTGAGTGTGTGTGTGTGTGTGTGTGTGTGTGTGTGTGTGTGTGTGTTGTAATATATAAGGTAGTGATTCTGGAGAAGAGAGGTGTGGTATAGTGTGATAATAAGATTTATAATAAGAAATAAATATTTTGTTTTAATCTCTCTCCATCTTCAACAAAGTCTCCTTAGGTTTTGGGGGACTATTTTGTCCCTATCTTCTCTTCTTTTTATATATATATATTATTGATTTTTTACAGAGAGGAAGGGAGAGAGAGAGAGTTAGAAACATCAATGAGAGAGAAACATCCATCAGCTGCCTCCTGCACATCTCCTACTGGGGATGTCCCCTCAACCAAGGTACATGCCCTTGACCGGAATCGAACCTGGGACCTTTCTGTCTGCAGGCTGATGCTCTATCCACTGAGCCCAACCGGTTTCAGCCCTATCTTCTCTTTGTCACCCTGGGACCTCTGGGCAGAACTCAACCACTCATGGAGCAGAGACTCCAGGAATTACTAAGGAAGCAGTCATAAGAAATAATGTTAATTAAGGCTGAGCAAAAAGGTGGGGAGATACTTATAGAAGAATGACAAGGAAAGAAATTAGGATAAAATATATTAGATATTTCATTTTATTTTACTATGTGTAAAAACGAAAGGAATTTTTAGGGGTGATATAGGCAGGTTTAGGAAATTTTAGGAATTGAGGGGTCCATGTAAAAAAAAACACAGAGTTGCAAAAGGGTACTTTTCCATAAGGTAAGGGAGCTGGGAACAGCAAAGGGGAGACATTTACAAAATAAAGGAAGAATACCCAGAGCAGCGATGCTCAACCTGTGGGTCACGACCCCTTTGGGGGAGACAACCCTTTCACAGGGGTCGCCTGAAACCATCAGAAAACACATATATAATTACATATTGTTTTGTGATTAATCACTATGCTTTAATTATGTTCAATTTGTAACAATAAAATTGGGGGTCACCACAACATGAGGAACTGTATTAAAGAGTTGCGGCATTAGGAAGGTTGAGAACCACTGGCCCAGAAGGAATAGGAGAACAATAAGGGAGCAGGAGGGAACCTCATGTACTTCACATGAGACTTGAGCTCAGGAGTTTCTATGTGACAAAATCAAAGGGGAAAAGTGACCAGAGGGGATATTGAGGCACAAAAAAACCTGCAGCCTTTATAAACCGTAGGAAAAAGGGACTCAGTGAGACTCTTTCTGCCTCCTCACGTGGGAGTCTCTCCTTGCTCTTCAATAAATTTCCATTTTTGCTGTACCATCTTCCGTCCAAGGTTTCATTCTTTGACTCCAACGGACAAAGTTCAGGGGAACACCTGGTTGTTCCAGTCCAAATTTCCCGTTTCAAAAAGATTTTATTTTTTTAAGAAAATATACCAACATTCTAGGCTGTAATTATATTTGGGTAACTCCAAATAATTTTCCATCATCCTATTTTTCTGTATTTTTGAAATTATATTTAATGACTAAGTATGACTTTTAACATGTGCATTATTTTTACAAAGAGATTAATTTTCCAGTGCATTGTGAGGTGTGACCCAAATACAATATCTCCTCTGCTTCTTCTAATGTCCTCAGTTGAAATAATATTTTGCTCCTCTTAAAATCAACAACATTTGTTTTTCCACAGCTTTGATGTTAGTTATCCCATACTGCCTTGTATTTTATTAGCTAAGCTTTATTTTTCTTATCTAATTAAAGCCAACATTTAGTAGCCTGTGTCTTAGCTACATTCCCCAACATGCCAAACAAAGTGCTGAGCATGTAGTGGTGATTCATGCACAAGCATAGATGAGTGAGTGAGTGAGTGAGTGAGTGAGCTGACATCTCAGGCCCTTCGGTCATTCTGGTAAGTTGCTGAGAATTCTAGGAGCACTTTTCCTAATATTGAATGTGATTCTAAAACATCATACTGTGAAAGCTTCCCATACAAAACTCACCATATTTGTTACAGCCTGAAGGTAGGAATTTTTCCCCATTTGCTTTTTATCAGATGTTTATTCATTTTCATCCATGTCTGTTGCCATAGTAACAGCTCTAAGACAAAGCTGGCTGGTTACTATAACAGTGGCAGTGGACTTCTTACATTGTTGAATGAGTGTTTCAAATGTCCTGACTGCCCTGTCTTCAAGGCCAGATGCTCACTCCTCCACTGTGGATGCTGGGCTCTCATAGCTGTACATGTACAGTTAAGTAGAAAGATGGATGCGGCATCTACTACATTCCTGAGTGCATTTGTTTTGATCCTTTAGACACCATAATAATTATAATTTCAGATTTATTTTTAGCAGCTGCACACATTCTTTCCTTTATTTGAACCCTGTGCTGTTAAAAGGTAGCTGCTTCTACATTTCCTGGGAGAACATGGTCACGTAGCATCATAACATTCACAATCCTCTGGCCTGACCTCTCATGACTCCCAAAAGAACTGTACTCTTTATAACCAGATATATACTCATTGTTTTCCTTCAATTTTCCTGAGAAAGCAGGACGGCAGCCTCCCTAATATGTTATCTTTGTGATATTTTTCTAATGTCTTTCACTTTATATTTCTCTTCTCTCTTGTTCAGCCTATTGAAAATGGGAGATTTGCGAAGTTAAGAGTCAAGGATCATAGAATGTTCTTTGATAGAAAGGACCTCAGAGAATATCTGTTGCAACATTTTCATTTTATTTTGAGAAAATTGCAGCATAGAGATAACAAGTTCACTTTCAAAGGCCATATAGCGAGTTAAAGGTACATTGTGTTGTCACTAGAATGATCTGATTTCTAATCCAGAATTTATTCTATTCACTTCTTATGATCAGTTGGAAGCAAAAAGTTTTGATCTGCTTTAAAGCCTTCGGTATTAAGGAGATTGGGGAGTTTGTCTTGAGCAGTGTAGGATGGGTTGGGATTTGGAGAAAATTTTGTCAAATTCCTCACCATTCCAAAAAGTGCTATATTCTCTTGTCTTCTTCACACTTTTTGGACATGCTTCTTTCTTCGTACTCCTAATCACTGTTCCTTGTCATTTATGCATCAACTCAAAGTCCAATATCTCTTTTTCAGATACTTTTGTTGAGCCCCTACCTACCCTCTGTGTTCCTTTCCCTATATTTTCTTTCTTATAGCAGTTAACCGTCATACCATCTTGCTCATTCATGTCTCATATATTTATTTTGTCAAATATTTATTGAGAACCTACTATGCCCTCCCCAGAGTTATAAGTGTTTTGTGGAAATTTCATAACACATTTTATCAGTTTCTTACATCAGATTGTGAGATTTTTGAGAACAGGCATTGAGCTTTATGTGATATTATGTTCCCAAAGTGTAGTATATAGTGCTTGAAATTTAGTATACATTTACTGACAGAGCCAATGAGTGAATAAATAAGGTATAGAATGTAAGCACTACAAGATGCAGAGAAAGAAAATTCCTATACAGGCTAAAGTATTTTTAGACAAATTCTTAAGCCATTTGAGACTATAATTTGGTATTAAAAGCATAGGAAAAGGAAATAAAGGGGAAGAATGAATTCAAGACAGAGGGAAAATGAACAGGCCAGAAAATGGAGGTTTAGATGGAAGTGATATTCATGGATACAGATGAAGCAGTCATTGTTGTTAGAGAGACAACAATTCAGAGATGATGAGAACAAGTTGAGACAATATTGTGATATCTATTTTAGTAGTAGTTTTATATAAATTATTTTATTTGCAATGGCAAAGTGCTGAGCTTATTTAAGGACTACTGGGTAAAAATAAATATAAAATTGTTTTTAGGAAGAGTATTTTAGGATGTGTCTTGTGAAGAGATAATATGTTTTGCTTTTTATTCACACATTCAAACTGGAGGACAATTTATTCCTATTTGTCTAAAAGATCAATCTACTGACAGATCATTCAATGGGCAGGTACTGCATGTGAATTGTTTTTCCAAAATGTTGGGCAGTTTGGTGCTGATTATTCATTTGGTCTTCTTCTAAATTCATTTTTACCAGTAGTACAAATATAAGAGGAAATTGTAGACATATTCCATGACCAACAAAAGACCATAAAATCAACTGACCAACCAGAGATTGAGGCTAAACTAGGTATTTGATGGATGGATAGATGTCAGAAAAATGATGTAAAAATCATAAAGGATTAAGATCAGTAGACTTGTGTTAGGAAGAAAAAAATTTATTTTATTTTTTTCTACGCTTATCCTTTTTTTTTTTTCTAATTTATAGAATGAATGTAGAGGAGGAATCTCACTAGGGCATAAAATTCCTCAGATCTTCATGTAACCAAAGAACATAATGCAGCCAAGATCTTGTTGCAACATTGCCTCATTTTAGGTCCATTTGCTCTTTTCCTTGGGCAAGGTATAGAAATTTATGTAGGTGACTGGATATTTGAAAGAAGAAACAATTATGTTATTTTATAGTTAGTATATTCACAGAATCCTTATAATATGACTAAATTATTACTAGAATTTAAGTTAAAAATTATACACACATACTCAAATCAAAAGCAGCTATTAGCAACTCAAATGAAAAAGATAAGATGATAATTTTATACTTTAGCATGTTAACATTTAAAAACAATTATATTATAATCATTTTTACACATGTTCCCAGGAAAAGATGCCTTTGAGATACTAGCTTGGAGCAATACATAATATATAAATAATTGAATCTTGCCTCAAACGCTCAATTTTGAGAAAAATGCATTTCATATACCTGAGAGAAAATATTTATCTGAATTATATATCTTTATTAAAACCCCTCAAACTTCTATGTAAATGTCTTTAAATGAAAATGTATAATAATTTTCCCTCTCAAAAGGGAAAATTAAAAAAAAAAAACATTATTCACATCAGACTGTAATTTGAGGAGAAAATCCTAGCTTAATGTAGCTTCAGTTATGGAACAGACCCTAAATGTCTTTGCCTAGAGTATCACTCTTTCATTTTATCCCTTTAAGAGAAAACAGATAGAAGCAGATTCTTTGTCCTTGTGAAGATTAACTCCAATAAATTGGATTCAACAATAAATTTAACTTGCTTTTTAAATTCTTCTGCAATTCTTTTTTAAATGAATGCTACATGGAAATGAATAACTAAAACACAACTGGTGTAAAATCTTGCTTCTTCAGACAGTCTTCTAATTTATGATTTATTTGTGGAAAATCTTTAAACCCGTAATAATGTTCCCTAACACCCTCCATTTGTTGAGCCTCCCCTTCTTTAGGTGGTGATGGCTTTTACAATTTAATCTAAGTTCGATAGAATTTAAAACGTAATTTGATTCTAAAGAAGTCATGTGATATCCCCTAATTGCCACACATCACAACAAGCTTCAGATATCATGGAAAGATAAAAGAACAGAAGATGTTTCCTCTCCCAAAGCTTTCTCCCACCACTGACTGTGATTCTGTAAGCCATGTTGATTTAGACCAGAGTAGAAAAAAGATCAAAGGTAGCAAATTTGTGGGGGGAAATGCTAAGATGAAGAGAATGGGGAAAATGGAGAGTTAAGGGAAAGATAGATAGATGAGAAAAGTAAAATATAAAATCTAGAGATAAGCATAACTGCTCTGTAATTCTCCCCTCTTGAAAGTGAAGAGTATAGCAATAGCTTTGTTACAGGAGAATACTGACATGATTTTCTTTTTATCTTCCTTTTTAAATCTACTATCTCACTCTCTTAACCCACTCTCTCATCTACCAAATTTAAGTTAATTTGAAATTTGCTTTACTTTCTTTTATGGCACAGGAAGTAATTTTATAACAAAGATTCTGCAGGTGACATCTTACAAATGAGTGTGCTGTCTCCTCTTCAGGAGACACAGTGCTGGTAAAGCTCAAGATTATGGCTGTCGAGTAAGACTCCCTCCACGTTCTGTGTGGAGTAGGGTTCGGTATCTGAAAGAGGAGCCGCACAACAAATGAGAGAAAAAGACACGAGAAAATTTTGCAAAATTGGGGGACCAGGCGGCCAAGTCCCGAAGGACTTCCTCCCATGCTCAGGCCTCACCAAGCTTTTATTGATTCTGGGATGCACCCATAGCATAGCCCTTAGGCAGGTGACCCCTGGCAACAGGCAGACTAGCCCATCAGCAAGGATTTATATAATAATAAATGGGGGAGTAGTTTCAGCTACCACTGTCTGGACAAACAGAGGTGGCGCCTAGCTGACCTCTGCTAGGGCTTCAAAGGCACCCAACCTTGGGGGCGGGGGAGAGGGTTCTCTGTCTATGTTTATCAGATAGTGAAGGCAATAAACAGTTTCCCACAATGGCAGCCACTCTCATGGGGAGACAGCACCCAGAATACAGTCATTAATAAAATTTCCCGGCTTTTGTTGTTGTTGTCGTCTGTCATTGTTGTTTGTCTTCAACATTATTCTGGATGCTGGAGCAAAATAAGAAATAAAATAGAATTCAAGGTCATTTCTTTCATTGGAATACACTAGGTGATTCTTATAGCAACCCTAAGATCCCTAATGTAACCAAAGTTCATTTCTCACTCATACTTTATGTCCAATTAGGGTAGGTATCTGCTCCATCCAGCTACTTGGAGATCTGGATTGATTTCTGAAGGCTTTCCTATCTTCATGTCAAATGACCTGGAATATTTGGCTTTCTTGAGCCCTGCATCAAGAGAAGATACACTTCACAATTACAAGTAAATTTTTATTGCTTCAGCCTAGTGGTGATAACTAACACTCCATCACACTTAATTGGCTAAAACGGATCACTTAACACCATTAACCTACAAGAGGCCTGAGAAAGGCAGTTTTCGGTGTGCCTGGAAATGGAGGAAAATCAGGCACCATTATATTTTAATGTAGAAAACAGATAATAAACAAGTAAGCAAATAAAATAATTTCAGTAATAATAAATATTCTGAAGTCATAGAACAGGATAATATTATAGAAAATAACCTCAGGGAAGTGAAGGTTATTTTAGACAGTGGGTCAAATAAAAAGCCCCCATGAAAAAAATGACATTTGTTATGAGATTTAAATAATGAAGTTGGTCCAACGGTTGTGGGTTATTGTTAAGCTGATTAACATTGTCACCCTCCACACAACCACATTTGACTGACTTTGTATTGTGCCGAAACCGGTTTGGCTCAGTGGATAGAGCGTCAGCCTGCGGTCTGAAAGGTCCCAGGTTCGATTCTGGTCAAGGGCATGTACCTGGGTTGTGGGCACATCCACAGTAGGAGATGTGCAGGAGGCAGCTGATCGACATTTCTCTCTCATCGATGTTTCTAACTCTCTATCTCTCTCCCTTCCTCTCTGTAAAAAATCAATAAAATATATTTAAAAAATAAATAAATAAATAATGAGAAAGACTAACCCATGCAAAAATCTGTACAGTTTGCAGAGACTGAGAGAATAACTGGTAGAAGGAAATGTGAGTGCAAAGACAGGAGGTAAAAATGCACTTATGTTTGAGAAACAGAAGGATGGTAAGCCTGGAAATAAATAGAAAACAGGTAAAAGAGTGGCAAGACATGAAATTAGACTGGATATTTGGGCAAGATCATGTAGGACCATATTGGATAGAAAAAGTACTTTAATGCTATACATGTAACTAGAAGTCATTAAAAAAATCTTAAGTCTTCAGGTGGTGTATGATATTTTATAATTTACACTGTAAAAGGACCATTCTGTTTAGATTTTGGATATCGAATTACAGGCGGGCAAGAGTGAAGTCGGAGGAACCAACTACACAATTGTTGCCGCACCACAAGGGCAAGAAAATGGCTTTCTAAACAAGGAGGGAAATGCTGCAGTTGGAAGAAAGTTACTTTATTCAAGATGTTATATGCATTTAGAGTTGATAGGATTTGTTGATACATTGTGGGAAGTAAGAATAAAAGGAAATACAAGATCATTTCCATATTTTGCTCTGTGCAACAGAATAAATGCCACTTATTGAAATAGGTTGGAGCAAGATGAGGTATAGAAATAAAAGTTGTTCCTGAGGGTAATATGTTTTGAAGTGTCTACTCAACTTCCACATGGTAATATCTGGAAATTGGTTGGGTCTGGACATCTGAGGCAGAGAGAGAACAGGTTCACCTTGGCATTAAACAGATATTCAGTAAAGGATATCTTTAAAGCCAAAGGTCTGGTTAAGATATCACAAGAAGAGAAATAGATGATGAAGCAGGACTATTGACTGGGGTATTGCTGGATAATTCATGGGGTCAGAGTCAGCAACCAACTTTAGCACAGACGTTTGCTATGGTAACACAAAACAAAGCAAAAACAATTAAAAACCCCAACAACAAAAAGCAGAAAGAGCATATGAATCATAGAACATTTAATTATGTCACACTGCCAAAATGTCATCTGTGTATTCCAAGGGCATAATTCAGATCAACATTAAAAAATCCCACTTATTACAATCACCAACGACCAATACAAACAATTCAGTTAAAAACATATGGTTATATGGTAGTAATTGATGATTTGCTATTCATTTGGAGGAAGAGAAAGATGACCTTTTAGTGTGTCACACTAAAAATTACTGATGTGTGTTTCATTAGCAATACACATTCTTTGAGACTAATCATTAAGGATGTGAATAGAAATAACCTATAGAACCCAAGCAGCCAAGCATGACATATTTGCTTTCCGGAGAGAGGAAGACACAAGACAAGGAGAATCTTACTTCAAATGCAAATATTCCTCAAGTCAATGATCAATTGCTCATTCATCCCACAGTTTGTGTCATTGCATTGGAATCTAGCAGCCATAGTTCCATTAAAAAGATGCTGAAATAAAGTACATTATGTCATGAAAATGTTCTAAGACCTCTCTTTTTCTTATCTAGGGCCTCTGAGAAAGAGGGGATATGAACAATGCTATAATGTCAGAGGGATTTGTCTAAATGTATCATAATGATCAATTCTTAAAAAGTTCTCCATGAACTTACAGGTGAATCAACACCAGGCTATTTGTACATTATTGGCAGTCTGGTATGCTGATTAATAAAGCAAACTTGGTTTTAAATCACAAGTCTTTTGTCAAGTTACTTGATCTCTCTGAATCTTATTCTCCCATATGCAAAATAAGGATAATTATAAATATCTTTTCAAAATATAATGTGTTAAATTAAAAAATATATTTAAAGTGCCTAGTGAAGTGCCTGACACAGTACAGAGCTACAATCTCTTATAATGCTATTCTGAAGTTCAAAAAGCTCTGAAAAAAAGTTTTTCTTGCTTTATTTTTAATTGCTGATTTAGTGACAAAACCTGACTTTACCTGAACTCCTTTTGCTGCCACACCTGTCCTCAGATGATGTAAGGTTATTTACAGTTTGAAAGTTTTTAAATGCCACTTAGTGTGCATATCACTTACCTTGTATCCATTACATAGTCTGGTACTGCTAAAAAAGAGAATGTGAGTGTGACATCAACGTTATGAAACGTTAGTGTTTGTTTCCCTTAATGCCATTCCCTGATGCCTATCAACTTTACTTATTTATTTATTAACTAGGGGCCCAGTGCATGAATTTGTTGTGCACCTTGAAAGGAACTGTGGGCCGAAAGGTGGTAGGTACCGGGGCCGGTTTCCGCCCATCCTCTGCACCCCTGCGCAGCCCCTCCCACTGCGGTCCTGGGTCCCCTGTCTGCTGGCAGCCCCACTTCCACTCCTAAGAGCTGATGGTACTGCTCCCAATCGCACTCGCTGAAGGTACGGAGTGATTGGAGCCAGTGTCAGCAGTGGGTGCGAATGGGGCTAGTGCCATCAGTGGATGCCACTGGTGGCTGTTGCCCGGATCACCCCTCAGGAGCAGGGGGAAGTGGAGAAGCTCTCAGGGGAGCTTGCACCCACTGATGGCACCGAGTCATCAGGACTGGCACAGGGCACCGGAAGAGGGTGTGAGCGGTGGCTCCGGCACTGGCTGCAGGTGCGAGTTGGCTGGCACTGGCAGCAGATGCGAGTGCTGGGCAGGACGACAGCTCGCAGGAGCAAAGAATTTTCAGTAACCAGTAGAGGCTCGCCCCCAGACAGTGACTGGCACCCCACCTTGGTCTGGTGCCCCTGCTCACCTGCTCTCCCCTCCCACCACAGCCAATGCCCGTCATGTTCCACAGACACCCGCTGGTGGTCAGCTCACATCATAGAGACTGGTTTTTTGGTTGTTCCAGTTCCGCCATTCAGTTTATTTGCATATTAGCCTTTTATTACATAGAATTTTTCAGCCTCAGCCAAGGATATGTTTTTTAATTTTAGAGAGAGGAAGAGAGAGAGAGAGAGAGAGAGAGAGAGAGAGAGAGGGGGGAGAAACATCAATCAGTTGCCTCCTGTATGTGCCCCAACTGGGGATCAAACTGCAACATAGGTATGTGCCCCAACCGGGAATTAAACCTGCAACCTTTTGGTGTACTGGGCAACAGCCAAACAACTGAGCAACCCATCTAGGACTGATGCCTATCAACATTAGGTTAAGTGTATTTAATATATTTAGAAAGCATGCAAGAAATGGTATTTTTCATATATAGATAACTTTAATGCAAAAAATAAAATAAATGGACTTTTTCTTCTTTTGGAAATGATTACTGGAGTTGTTGCAGCTATTTTGACTATAAGCACCACTAGCATGAAAATAAAATCAAACATTCTAAGAATGTTAGAGTGAACGAACTATGAGAAAAACACCAAGGTCCTTAATGAAATTAATCAATTCAACTGTCTACCACTCTATCCCATTTCAGTCATTGTTAGTGCATTACTAGCAAGTGAACTCATCCTAACTTATTCAAACAGGAAAGCCATTTTTGACTTAATATAAAGAACACCTCAAAGTAGTGGTCTTTTCCCTTTGGTCCACAAGCAAGTACTGGTGGACCATATATTCAGCATTTTTTAGACATGATTCTTGCATTAGGGAGGATAGTGACAAGAGCAACTCTCAAAGAGGTTTTTTTTTTTATTATTGTAATTGCTTTATTTAAGTTGGTGTTTATTTAAGATGATGGATTTAAATACAATGTACATCTGGGTAAGTAATTTATACTTAAGTATTCAATAGATATTGTAGAAATTATAGGAATTATCACTGATGGTATAGAAAAATAATTGTTGTATTTTTAAGTGAGATTGCTGATTTTTTATCAAATTAAAATGACCACTTCTTTAAAGTTATTGGCATGCTCTAACTCAGCAGAACAAATGAAGCTGTTTTAATCAATTAATTCCAAATCCTCAGCTCTTATCCCAGGTCTGGGAACACAGTGAACAGTCAATAACTGTTTACTGAAGTAATTTTTGTTTCTATTGTAATCCTCCTTCAAGAACCCTGACAAGTAATCAATTATTTGTGCTTCTTAATCTCAAATACCCAATGTACTTACACTAACGCCCATAATGTAACATAAATATTATAAATTTTAATTATTGTTTTTAGCTTTTGTCAAAGGTCATACCAGAAACAGCCACATGGAATCGATGGCTACATTTACATTAGAGATGTTGTTGAAGACACTGCTGATTGCATTTTTTTTCAAGACCTCTATGTAATAACTCCTGTGAGAAATTACTTTCAGAAATCAGGGTTAGGAAAAGCCTTTATCATGGAGAATTGTTTAGCTCCTTACTTTTAAATATTGTACATGGTAGGTACTCTTTAAATATTTGTTAAGTGAATCAATGAGAGAGCTATAACCCTGGCTGGGTGGCTCAGTTGGAGCAATGTCTTGTACAACAAAAGGTTTTGGGTTCAATTTTCAGTCAGGCCACATACCTAAGTTTTGGGTTTGACCTCAGGTCAGGGAGAGTATAGGAGTCACCTGATCAATGTTTCTCTCTTCTCTCTCTCTCTCTCCCTCTCTCTCTCTCTCTCTCTCTCTCTCTCAAATCAATAAACAAATCATTGGGTGAGGATAAAAACAAACACCACTATATAAGTGATCACTGATTTTTTTCTTTCTTTATTGATTAAGGTATTACATGTGTGTCCTTATCCTCCCTATGCCCCCCGCCCAAATCCCCACTTATGCCCTCAGACCCCTGCTGTCTGTGTCCATTGGTTATGCTTATATGCATGCATATAAGCCCTTTGGTTGATCTCTCCCACTTACCCCCACCCACCCCTACCTTCCCTCTGAGGTTTGATGGTCTGATGCTTCTCTGTCTCTGGATCTGTTTTTGTTCATCAGTTTATGTTGTTCATTATTGTGCTGCTATGAACATAGGGGTGCATATATCCTTTCTAATTGGTATTTCTAGTTTCTTGGCACATAGTCCTAAAAGTGGGATCACTGGGTCTAATGGGACCCATTTTTAGTTTTTTGAGGAAACTCCATGCTGTCCTCCACAGTGGCCGCACCAATCTGCATTCCCACCAGCAGTGCCCGAGGGTTCCTTTTTCTCCACACCCTCTCCAGCATTTGTCGTTTGTTGATTTGTTGGTGATAGCCACTCTGACAAGTGTGAGATGGTACCTCATTGATGTTTTGATTTGCATCTCTCGGATGATTAGTGACTTTCAGCGTGTTTTCATATGTCTCTTGGCTTTCTGAATGTCCTCTTTTGAAAAGTATCTATTTAGGTTCGTTGCCCATTTTTTGATTGGGTTGTTTATCTTCCTTTTGTTAAATTGTATGAGTTCCCTGTAAATGTTGGAGATTAAACCCTTATCAGATATAACATTGGCAAATATGTTCTTCCATGCAGTGGGCTTTCTTGTTGTTTTGTTGATGGTTTCTTTTGCTGTGCAGAAGATTTTTATTTTGATGTAATACCATTTGTTTATTTTCTCTTTAGATTCTATTGCCCTAGGAGCTATATCAGTGGAGATATTGCTTCCCCATATGTCTGAGATTTTGCTGCCTGTGGATTCCTCTAAGATTTTTATGTTTCCCATCTTACATTTAAGTCTTTTATCCATTTTGAATTTATTTTTGTGTATTGTGTAAGTTGGTGATCTACTTTCTTTTCTTTTTTTTTTCATGTATCTGTCCAATTTTCCCAACACCATTTATTGAAGAGACTTGCTCTTGCCTCCTTTGTCGAATATTAATTGGGCATAGTGGTTTGGAATTTGCCATTGGTATTTTAATGGCGATTGTGTTGAATCTATACATTGGTTTGGGTAGTATGGACATTTTAATGATGTTGATTCTACCAATCCATGAACATGGTATGTTCGTTCATCTATTTATGTCTTCCCCTATCTCTTTTTTTAGTTTACTGTAGTTTTCTGAGTACAGGTCTTTTACCTCCTTAGTTAAGTTTATTCCTAGGAATCTTAATATTTTTATTTTGGTGTAATGGTAAATGGGATTGTTTTTTAATCTCTCTTTCTGAAAGTTCACTATTGGTGAAAAATGCCACAGATTTCTTGGTGTCAATTTTGTATCGTGCTACAGAGATAAAATATTAGAACAATTAATAAAACTATATTATTCTTATTGCTATTATATTTTTATGTTTCTTTTGACCTTGAAGTTCTACTTATGTTTATATTTTGCTACATATTTGTATATGCTTTTTGTTTCAATTTGCCTGCTATATTTTGTCAAAAGGAGGTATGGCAGAAACTTGAAGTATACAAGTGAGGATTAATAGAATAAAATATTTTGGGTAATTTGTGATAAAGAGTTGCAGGTAATATGAAACAAACTTATGCACAAAATAATTTGTTTAGGATTCAGTATTTGGGCTTTTATTACATATTTATTTTTGTAGTGTTCTTTTTTTGCTAATGAAATTATTTTTAATTCCTAGAATTGAGACAAGAAAGTGAAAAAAATGGCGCCAAAACAAGCAGAGAAAATATATTTTTGTGATTATTCTTAAGTAACTCATTTTTGAGTGCTTATCATGCCCCAGTCATCAGTATAAATTATTTTGTATATGAATTTATTTATGAGGTAAAAATATTATAATTTTCATTTTCAGATGAGAAAAATTAACCCCAAAATGATAAGTAGATTTCCCAAGATTAGAAACCTAGAAAGAGCTGAAATGAAAATCCCAAATCAATCAGTCTAATATCAAAGTCTACAATCAAAATTATATGGCTTGATACTGCTTCAACTTATATACTTTTATGCATTCAAAAATTATTTTTCAGTGACATAATATGTCCAAGCATGAAAACAGGCACTAATAACGTGCCATTGAACAATAATCCAAAAATGGAATTTTAAGTAATTATTATACATTTTAAATTCAGTATCTCTCTTGGTCTATTGCAATGTCTAGCCATTCAAGTGCAGGCTAAAAATAAAATAAAAAAAAATAAAATAATGTTCATTATTTATGAGATTTTCTGTTTATATGAGATTTCCCGATTTTAGCTATGTGTTTGATCACTGCACAGACACAGGTACCTACCATATACAAGTATAAAGAATTCATTTATCAAAGTCTTTCACAAAACAAAATAAAACAACCACCCTTTCTCTGCTGTTGGTATAATGGTAAACATCAGAGTGAATTTTCTTTCTGTCAGCCAGCTTTGTTATTCCTCTGTAAGGGTACTTGCTTGGATTGTTTGCTTTTCCCCACTAATTTAATATATTTTTCTACAGTGCTCTCCCAAATTTTACCTGACAAGCTACCAGAGGACAGAGCCTTTAATTTGAGTCAAGGCCGGTTCATAGCCCAAGAAAATGCTTTTGTGATAAGTTTGAATGTGACTTGCATAAACCAGCTAAGGCTGAAATTAAAAGCTTATTTTCAGACTAATGACACCTGAATGGTAATAGAAATCTGACAGTTAATATAAAGGAACTAATTTCCCTTATGAAGAAACAGTGACTGACTCAGAACCAAAGGGACAGTGTTGAAACATCATCTACGTGAGATAAATCTTGAAAATAAATAATTGCTTATTTTAAAAGGAATTCAGGTATTCACATCATTTGAAAACTATCAATAAACAGTTGGAATACTAACAGTAGTGTTTAAAATGCTTAGCAAAACTAGCCCCAAGTCCATTTTGGTGATAAAACATTACATAGGTCCCTGACTGGTGTGGCTCAGTTGGTTAGGTGTCATCCCCATGCACTGACAACTTGCTGGTTTGATTCCCATCAGGGCACTTACCTGGGTTGTGCAGAAGGCAGAATATTGATGTTCTGTTCTCACATAGATGTTTCTCTCAACTTCTCTTCCTCTCTCTCTGAAAAGCAATTACAATATTTTAAAAAGCACTATATAGGGTTTTTTCTATTAAATATACTGACTAAATTTTATATTCTCAGCCGTTAATAATGTATTGGATCTGGTGTTGGCACGACAGGAATGAGGTTAAGAGTAGGTTCTCCCACATCAACCTGAATAAGCTCAATGACTGTCTTGGTGTATCAATCAAAAAACCTTATGGCGTCCACAGACTAACAGATTGCATTTCCACCTCATCTGGTGTTACATTATGAAAGACATCATTGGTTGTGCTGATTGAGATAGAAATAGATATACAGATCAATCTCATGTATGCTTATCATGACTTTCCTGCATAAAGTAAACTCAATGATTTATTTAAAAGCCCTCATTCTACGAGGCTAAAGACAATATTAGGACGTGTTATCACCCAACTACGTCTGCATGCTTTCTGCTGTGTCACACATAAATGTATACCAGACAGTCAGCTCTGCAGCACTCAAAACTTCTCTCAAAAGCTTTGTCCTCAGAAGCTGCCAACTCCCCTAAACAAAACTCTGGAGACTCATCCATTTTGGAAAAAGTCCATAATTGATAGTCAGTTTGAAGAAATGTCATCCAATTCCCTCTTCTTGACATTCTTTCATGCTAATTGCACTCCCTGAATATTAAATGGAGATTTCCTCCATAGGAGAGCAATTACAAAACTTGTTAAAAACACGCAAGTGGCTTATAAAAGCAATGCACACATTAGAGACAACTTCCTAAAAAGTCTTTTGGGGAAAGGCCTGAAAACACCAGCAGATAAGCAGGTAATGTAAATGCCTAGGATTTTCATGATGACACTGCTTGCTGGAGAATGGGATGAAACAGAAGGTGGAACAATGTCAGAGAGAACATTAGTTACTGAAGTCACAAAACAACAAAACAGCTTCTCAGTGACTATGAGGAAGCTATGCTCTCAAGTCCACAATATGATCAGAGCACCTTAGGGCAGTGGTTCTATCCTTCCTATCTATATGTCTAAAGTATATTTTAGCAAGAGGCCAAAATGAATATTTTATTTCTTTATTCAATAAATATGATCAACCCTGTGATCATTTTATTCTATAGCTTGGGAATACATCCTGTGAAAGGGTCGTTCGTTCGACCCCCAAAGGGGTAGTGACCCACAGGTTGAGAACCGCTGCCTTACGGTATTGAAGGAATAAAAAGTAAAGTGAGCAATTAACAAGTCTGCTTGCCTGATGAGTCAGTTGTTTTTAAAAATAATATATATACTTTGAATTTACACAGATCTGGGCTCCTGTCTTAGCTCTGTTATTAATGACAGAACTTGTGCACATGTAGATTAAATTATTGGCCCCAACATTTAATATGTCTCTGATTCCACACCCTGGGCCAAGTTATATTTTCTCCAACTCGAGGCAGAATATATCACTTTGTTCCACTGCTGCCAGGCTATGGCATGTGTCATGCTTTTGCCAATGAGATAGTTTTTTCCTTCTTATTGAACTTATTGGTGTGTCACTGGTTAACAAAATTATACATGTTTCAGGTGTACAATTCCACAACATATCATATGTACTCTATATTGTATGTTCACCCCTCTAAGTCTCCTTCCAAAACCATGTATTCCCCATACCCTCCGCCTACCCCAACCATTCCCACACTACTGTACATGTCCGTGAAGTTCTTTTTTCTTTTTTTCCCCCCAATCCTTCCAAACCCCCAGCCCTAAAACATACAATGGAGTAAAGATAGTCTAGCCAATGAGGTATTAACAGCTATGATAGAAGCAGAGATTTGACATGTGTTTGCATAGTTGGGCTTACCCTCTTGTACTCCTTTCATTGTCATGTAAAGGACATGTTTCTGGTAACTCACTGGCCAAAGGCAGACGCTATGGAACAGCACTGGATTCAGCCTGCAGCCTGGTTAGGCCCTGCTAAGACCACCCGACTCCCAGGTAATCCCCGCATGTTTGGTAGATGCACAGGAACAAATAAGTGTTTTAAGTCATTAAAATCATGAAGCTGTTTGCCTTGTGACACTCGTAACTGATAGTGCATGTAGCAGTTTCTGCATCTGTAAAATGAGATAATAAAAGTGTAACACATAGGAGTGCTATGAGAACTGTTGATGTTTTAAACTACTACCTGAAAACATTAAATAAATCATACATGGACACTGAAATAAAATATATATATATATCATTTACAAGTTCTCAAAAAATTATGCTAAGTAAAATAAGCTGAAAAGAAAAATCCCATATAATTTCACTCATATGTGAAATTTATTGAACAAACTACTAAGCAAAACAGAGATAGACTCATCGATATAGAGCAGGCAGAAAGCTCTAATGTGTGTGTGTGTGTGTGTGTGTATGTGTGTGTGTACGGAAGGACATTAGGGAGGCAGGAATTGAGCAAAAAAGAAAAACAGAGAGAGGACTCATGGACATGGACAACAGTGTGGAGGTGTTGGGGGTGTAAGTGGAAAAGGACATAGATAGGACAAATGGTGATAGAAAAAAAGAAAAGAAAAATTTGAAAAATAAATAAAATAAAGCATATTTAAAAACACAAACAAAGAAACACTTAGGTATAAATTTACCAGACATGTGTAAGACTTGTGTGCTGAAAATTACACAATACTGACCACAGAAATCAAGGATCTAACTAAATGGGTAGACATATTACACTCATACATTGGAAGGCTAAGCATAATAAAGATGTCAATTCTCCCCAAAATGACATACAGATTTCTTATCAAATACATCGTAACACAATTTTTATCAGATTCTCAGAAAGCCATTTTGTATATGCAGACAAGATTATTTTAAAATATATGCAAATATAAATAGAAAGCTAAGAAACATTGAAAAAAGAACAATAAAATAGTTATCAATCAATCTGAGTTCAAGACATATTATAGCTGTAGCTTTAAGGCCTTGTAGTATTTGTTCAGAGATAAACATACAAAATTTACCAGAATAGAGAAATCAGAAATAGACCAATACAAATGTGCTCAACACAAATATGACAACAATGTAAAATCAATTCAGTGGAGGAAAGACATGCTTTTCAATAAATACTGCTGGAGTAACTGGACATCTATAGGTTAAAAGAAATGAACCATGACCTTGGTTTTTACACTTTACAAAAATGAACTCAAAATAGTCATAGAATTATAAGATATAAAACTTTTTATTTTAAAAAAATTGAAAGAAATTTTTGAAAATTAAAGCTAGGAAAGGAATTCTTATACTTTACACCAAACACACAATCCATATTAGTGCCAATTGATAAATTGGACTTGATCAAAATGAAAATCTTCTGCTGTAAAAATCATTCCTGTTAAGAGGATGACAGGATAAACCATGGAGTAGGAAACCATATTTGGAAATCACATGTCTGTTAAAACCAAAACGTGATACCTCTATATTCCTATCAATAATGGCTAAAGTGTAAAATAGTGAAGTTTGTAACTTCAAATGCTAGCAAAGATGCCGTGAAACCAGATCACTCCCACACTTGGAATGTGAAATGGTAAAGCCACTCTGCAAAATAGTTTGGAAGTTTTTTTAAAAGCTAAACGTGCACTTAACATATGACCCAGCAATTGCACTTTTAAGAACTTACTCCAGAGAAATAGTTTGCTCACATAGAAATCTGTATGCAAATGTTTATAGCAACTTTATTCATAATAGACAAGAACTGATAAGAACCCAGATGTCTTACAACAGGTGAGTGTGTCAACAAACTGATGCATCCACACCATCAACCACTACTCAGAATAAAAAGGAAATAACTAGTGATATATGCAACAACCTGGATGAATCTCCAGTGAACTATGATGAGTGAAAAAAAAAAAACAGTTATAAAAGGCAGCATACTGTCTGATTCCATTCACATAAGATTCTTGAAACAACAAAGTCACATCAATGAAGACTAGATTAGTGGTCAGGGATGGGCACACTCAAAGAAGAACATAGGAATGGTGATGAAAGAGCAACACGAGGGATCTTTGTGGTGAAGGCAATGTTCTGTATCTCAGCCTTATCAATGACAATATTCTAGTTGCTGATGGAAGAGTTTTGTAAATTGTCACTATTGGGGAAAACTGAGTAAAGTGTACATTGGATTCCTCTGTATTATTCCTTGTAACTGCAGGCAAGTTTACATTGACTTCAACATGAAAAGTTCAATATGTAAAACTTGAGAATAAATGATACCTTTACAGTTTTCTATAAACCTTAGTAAATGTAACATAACTATTTTTTCTCTATTTTATTCTTTCAATATTAGAGGGTTAGTCCAGGTGCTTAAAAAATTACATTCTTGCCCTGACCAGTTTGGCTCAGTGGATAGAGCGTCAGCCTGCAGACTGAAGGGTCCCAGGTTCGATTCCGGTCAAGGTCATGTACTTTGGTTGCGGGCACTTCCCCAGTAGGGGGTGTGCAGAAAGCAACTGATCAATGTTTCTCTCTCATCGATGTTTCTAACTCTCTATCCCTCTCCCTTCCTCTCTGTAAAAAATCAATAAAATATATATTTTTTAAAAAATTACATTCTTTTTCTACCTTAGCCAAAGAGGGATACATCAGCTCCTTAGGTAGCCAGTGGGTTAGTCAGCTCACTGTGCTAAAATAAACATGGGGAGTCAGCGGTGAATTCAGTGTTCCAAGGCTCTGAAATGCCACCCCCATTTCCTAGGCTACCTCACTGCAGGCACATCGTTTCTTTGGGCTCACTTCCAATCCGAAGGGTCACAGGTCTACTCTCACTTCAACGTTATGTCTAGGACTTTAATATATGAAGAGAAAGTTTTCATTTAGGACAAATTAGTGACTTTTCCACTCCTGATATAACTGGAATTTAGATGTAGAAAATAAAACTTTTTTTGAGACATATTAAAGATGGGAATCTCTGCTTAGCATAAAGTAAGCACTCGACAATTGCTAAATTTATTTTCCCTTAGTAAAATAAGATATCTTCTGGAAGTCCTTAGAAAAGAGCATCCCTAGTGGCCTGAGATGATTTATTATATTAGATTCATCATCAAAATGAACTAATAATATCTCTCTTAACATTCTTAGATTAAAGTAAAATTGGCAACTTCATTTTAGACTCACACCTTTTTATTGCCCTTGAAAGAGTCTTGAGCCAAAAATCTACATAATTTATCACATAGTTATAAAGAAGTTCAGTCTTTTTCTTTCATATATATATATGTATACACACACACACACACACACACACACACACACACACATTTCCCTTTAGAATTAAGAATTCTGGTGGTTTTGTTTGCCATGATCTAATCTGACTGGTTTTTGACTAATTATTGAAAAGTATAAAAACAAGTTACTCTAAGTCTCTAGTATAGGATGACAGAGCCCAAAAGTTACTTCTTGTTTGGTCTGTATGATGGGTCAGCTTTCTCTTATTTTTTCAGATGTGAGAATTCAAGCAAACAATTTTTCTATGGGTTTCAGTTTTCTGGAGTGTAAAAATAGATAATTTATTGAACACTTCACTGTCTGTGTTTCTGATCTGCCTCTTCTAACTACCTGCTCTGTGTGCGCCCCAATTAATTTCATGCAGGTGCACTAGACAGTCCCTTGCCTCATACAGATGATGCTAAGCTTTCACTTTCATCATGAGGCTTCTGGTTGTTGTGGATCCTGTTCAGAGACCACTTATGTGTAATATGGAAGAGGCAGGGAGTGAACTCTGGGGAATATTTGACCAATTGGAAATGGAATGCAAGGGTAGACAGTCCTGAGATACAGTTTATATCATTTCTTGAGAAAAAACTATCACAATGGATTGAAGAATCAATTGCACTTCGTGGTGTCTAGCTTCATAATGAAGCTCATATTTTCTCTCTCTATGGTCCTAATTCATTTGCTTTTCTCTCACTTCCTAGGGTTGAACTTCCTGATAAAGATGTAATATATAAGCTTTTGACTTAAGCTCTGGTTTCTGAATAACCTGAGCTGAAACAGGAGCAGTAATAAATAGCTTCTGGATGAGATTGTGAAGAAAGTATGCTCACAAGCAGGATGACAAAAATCACCATCACTGGTGGTGTCGCCACTACTAAGATTCATTGGAATAAAGTGCATATGGGGAAGTGGCAGGGGGTGTGCAGGGGATGTGGCATGTGAACTATAGGGGAGCAATAAGTGTAAGGATTTTAGAGTAGGCTTTTTAAACTTTTAATTTTTAACTAACTTGAAAGACCCAATTAAAAAAAACAACACACACACACTTCTAGAAGTCATCTGCCAATTAGAGGCAAACTGGAAGACAGGTCGTCTTTCCCAGCAACTCACAAAATGCACTTGTTCACAGACTCGTCACATGCCACCCTTATTGCCTTCAGACTCCCATTCAAAGTCAGGTCTCAGCAAAGGTGGTAAATACAATTTTTTTTTTTAATCACACTGAAGGAATTACAGATACTGCCTCTATGTACTGACCGAAGCAGATGCAGGAGTGGATCTTGGGGTTAGGAATGAAGGCTAGTCTATATGAAGGCTAGTGTATATAAGGGCTATGAAAACGTTTATTTACATGAGTCATTCACACATGACTTGGGCTTCAATGTCTGGCAAGGACATATGTTTTTTATCGTTGTTGTCTTTTGTTTGTTTTTGCAATGGCTCATTGAAGCAGAGTTTTGAAGATATCCAATAGTGATAAAAGACTTCCTGAAATAAAACTGAGAAAATAGTCAGTAGACAAAGGGAAGGTGGCAATGAAATTATTAACTTACTATATTAGACTTGAGAACTCACAACCTGGCTATATTCCCTGGAGGGCATAGGGATTATGCCTCTCATTACTTAGATAATAGCAAATATTTTAGCATCTTTGAAAATCTTGAGAGTGTCTGTTCTATGTAACACAACAATGAGAGATGTGCCTTGGGACCGGGATCCCTAGGAATAATGGGGATAATAGATTCCGAAATGGCTGCATTTAACTGTCAGAAATAAGGTGAACTCTATTACCATAATTGGCAGCAAAACTGAGCGGCAAAGATGCCTCATTGATGTACAGGGATCTGTGGCATGAATAATAGATTACTGTATTCCTAAGAGTGAGAAAAATAGACAGTCAAACTGGGTATTGTTACACTTGGGTAATAATAACCTTAAAAATCAGATGCTGGTAAGCAGAAGGCCGGTGTCAGCTGCCAGAATAGAACCTGAAGAGCTTAATCTGATTCTGAGCAATCCAGATTCTTTTTTAAATTCAATCTCGTAACATTTTTCTTTATCTTTGATATTAACTTCAGAAGCAAATATCTCTGAGAAGAAGCATTTACCTGTTAGCAATTTTTAGTAGTTTTGTGTATATATACTTTTAATTAAATTTATTGCAGTGACATTGGTTAATAAAGTTTTATAGATTTCAGGTATATAATTCTAAAATATAGGATCTGTATATTGTAGTGTGTGTTTACCACCTCAAGTCAAGTCTCCTTCCATCACCATTTGTTCCCTCTTTACCTTCTTCTGCCTTCCCTCAACACCCCCCTTCCCTCTGGCAATCACCATACTGTTATCTGTGTCCATGAGTCTTTCTTTTTTTTACTTAATCATTTCATTCATTTCACCCAGCCACCCACTCCCTCCCTCTGACACAGCAATAAGACAAGAAAAATAAATAAAAAGCATTCAAATTGGAAAGGAAGAAATAAAACTCATTCTTTTCAGATGGCATGATACTGTATAAACAGAACATTAAAGATACCACCAAAAACTACTAGGACTGATAAATGAATTCAGTAAAGTGTCAAGATACAAAATAAATATCCATAAATCAATTGCATTTTTATACACCAATAATGATCTATCAGAAAAGGAAATTAAGAAAACAATCCCATTTACAATTGCTTCAAAACAAACAAACAAACAAAATACCTCTAGGAATAAATACCCCTTGAGAAAAAACTGTCACAGTGGATTGAAGAATCAATTGCAGTTGGTGGTGTCCACCTTCATAATGAAGCTCATATTTTCTCTCTCTATGGTCCTAATTCATTTGCTTTTCTCTCACTTCCTGGGATAAATTTAATCAAGGATGTAAAAGACCAAAGAAAGTGAAGAAGACACAAATAAATGGAAACATATAACATGTTCACAGGTAGGAAGAACTAACATCATTAAAATGTCCATACTACCCAAAGCAATTTATAGATCAAACAATTTCTTTCAAGATACCAATGGTATGTTTTAAAGAACTAAAAGTAATATTTCAAAAATGTATAAGTAACCAAAAAAGACCGCAAATAGCCCCAGCATTCTTGAGAAAGAAGAACGAAGTTGGGGGAATCACACTACCGGGTATCAAACTATACCATAATACCATAATTTAAACAGCACAATACTGCTGTAAGAACTGATATATAGATCAATGGAACAGAATAGAGAGCCCAGAAATAAAACCAAGTCTTTATGGTCAATTAATATTTAACAAAAGAGGCAAAAACATACAATAGGGTAAAACAAACAAACAAACAAAAAACATACAATAGGGTAAAGATAATAAATGATCTTGGGTAGATCTAAAGTTCTTCTTATTATATGAGAATCTTATAGCTGTAAACTGTAACTGAAAAGGCTAACAGATAAACATTATTGATTGAATATTATAGTCATGAATTAACTAATGTGATTGAAAGTATTATCATAGAATAGATGGTTTAATTGAGCTGATTAAATTAATCCTCTGGTGGATTTTGCCTTTGGTGTTATAACTTCACATTGTATAACATGTAAGTAAAGCCCATTATTAGCTAAAAGAATTAGCTTTAGAGGCAGTGTTTGTCCCTGTTCTAACTCATGGTCAAGCAAATAGAAAAATTATGTTATCTAACTACATAATACTAGAAAGATATTTATTGAATTGATTATAAAACAAGGATGGAGCATTAACTATCAACCCCAAATTGTAATTTCTAAATGTTCAGTTTATTTATTATTAGAACAGATTCAACAAGCACTGGAGATTCTTCTTGGTCCATAATTGGTCTCCTTTTTTTCAGTTGCTTGTTCAGTGGAGGAAGCTGTGGCATCTACATCTCCACGGTTCAATAGTTACTTTGAACTGAGATGTGCTATAAGTTTAAAATTTACACTGGGTTTTAAAAACTTAGCTCAAATAAAGTAATTGAAAGCATTTTCTTAAAATTTCTTCCATTGATTATATATTAAATCATAATTTTATTTATATTTGGTTAAATAAGATATATCATTAAAATTAAGTTCATCAGTTTCTTTACATATCTTAAGTGTCTACTAGAACATTTATAATTTTACTAGGAACCTAGTGCACGAATTCATGCACCTTAAAAGGAACTGTGGGCACAGGGGCGGATCTTGGTCCATCCTCCATGCCCCTGCCCAGCCCCTTCCACCACAGCTCCTGGTCCCCTCTCTGCCAGCAGCCCCCGCTCCTGCCACCACTGCTCCCACATGCTGACTGTGCCACCCTTGTTCGCATCCCCTGACAGTGTGGAGTGATTGGGGCCAGCGCCATCAGCAGATGCAAGCGGCGGCTGCTGCCGCAATTACCCCTCAGGCACAGGGGGAGGTGGAGAAGCTTTCAGGGGCGATTGGGGCTGGCAGTCGCCGCTTGCGCCTGCTGACGGCACCAACTAATCAAGACCAGTGCCAGGCACTGGCAGCGGGTTCAAGCAATGGCTCTGGCACAGCATGGGTGCAAGTGGGACCATCGCAGGCAGTGGGTGCAAGAGGCAGCTGATGGCCTCGATCAACCCTCAGGAGCGGGGGAGGTGAAGAAGTCCTGAGGAATGATCAGGGCCAGCAGACTCCACTCACATCCGCTGAAGGCACCAAGTAATTGGGGCTGGCGACAGGCACTGGCAGCAGGTGTGAGCAGCAGCTCCAGTGCCGGCAGTGGGTGTGAGCAGGGCCGGGACCATCAGCAGGTGCAAGCACCCAGCGGGACCAGGGAGCACCAGACTAAAGAATTTTCATTAACCACCAGAGGCTCACCCCGATGATAGCGACCCCCCCTCACCTGCTCCACAATCCTGCTGTGGCCAACACCCGCCATGTTTTGTGTGCCCCCTGGTGGTCAGCACACATCATAGTAACCAGTTGTTCAGTTGTCCTGCTATTTGATCTATGTGTATATTAGGATTTTATATATAAAGATATGAGGCTCATATTATATTTCTACTAGAGGCCTGGTGCACAAAATTTGTGCACAAGGGGGTGTCCCTCAACTCGGCTTGCACCCTTTCCAAACTGGGACCCCTCGGGGGATGTCCGACGGCAGGGATCAGGCCTAAACTGGCAGTCGGAAATCCCTCTCACAATCCGGGACCACTGGCTCCTAACTGCTCGTTATCTGCCTGCCTGATTGCCCCAAACTGCTTCTGCCTGCCAGCCTGATCGCCCACAACTGCCCTCCCCTGCAGGCCTGATTATCCACAACTGTCCTCTCTTGCTGCGACCCACCTCTTTTGCGGGACCGCCTTTTCCATGGGAGGTGGCTGAGACGCTGGCACCAGCCTCCTCCACGTCGCACAGAGCCACGGGGACCCCCAGGCCTCACTGTATGGAGTGGCCACCAGGCCCCGCCTCCGCTGTGTGTGCAGCCACCTTGTGACAATGTCACTCGATGGTGTCCCCCGAGGGCGTGACTCCACCTAAGCTTTTATTATACGGGATTGGATATGCCTGTAAGACTTGTTTTATGACAAGGGCTCAGTCTTCTTAAAGGCTTCCTCCCGCAGCTCTACTGTCCAACAAAGCAGAGGCCCCTGGCCCCACCCCTCACCCAAATGGCTAATGGCTCAGAGAACTTGCTGGTCTCTCATTACCTTCCTCTTTCTTAAGATTCACTTAGAGAATTAAAGGTTCAATTATTATTGGTACAAAGTTTCTCTATAAAGATAAATGTAGTTTAGTGGTATTGGAAGCCAAAATATTCCTGTGATCATATATTCTTAACTAGTATGAGGATTTTAATCTTCACTTTTAATCATAGTACTTTCTCTTCATAAACAAGCTGGCATTTGATCCCCTTTTTATTTTGAGACAACTACAAACAGAATTTTTTTTTCTACATGAGGATAAGTTAGATGTGATTTTTAAAATATCAGTATTGCCTGTCTTCAGCACTAAGTAAAGCTGAATTCCCTCTTTGATTAACATCTATAGCTTCTGAATAATTTTTTCTTAGACAGAAGGTCTCTCCAGGAGCAAGGACAGCAGCAGCCATGCTGCTGTGCACACAGCTAGTGTATATGTGAGCATCCTGTATGCAACTGTGACTCCTGGGTGATGGAGCAGAGAGGGGACACACTGCAGCCAGAACCATAACCAGGCTTGTTTCACCAATTCTTGGGAACCAGTCAAAATTAGTCTATAAAGAGGAAATGAATGGCGAGGCAATGCCATATAGAAAGAACTTTAACCCAATCAAAAGAGCCCTCCTTGGCACAGGGTACAATGAAGAGCTATTGAAACACGAAAATTGAACTGGAGCACGTGGTGTTCCCCTGGGCAGGATGCAAAGGTGGCTTCCCGGGTTCTTGTCCAGGTGCATTTGAAGAATGAAGCCACGGACAAGAAAGAGGTGGTACAGGAAAAGGTGGAAATTTACTGAGAAACAAGCACAGACTCCTACGTGGGGAGGGGAAGAGAGTCCCCCAAGTCTGTCTTTTCTAAGGTTTATAAAGGCTGCAGCCTTTGTGTCCTAATATCCCCTCTGATTGGTCACTATAGTGGCTTCTGAGCTCAAACCTCATGAGCAGTTCCCTTCTTCTTCTCCCTTTTGTTTTTCTATTCTCTTGGGCCTTCCTCTTCCCTCTCTGAATGAGTGGCTTCCTTTCCTTTATTCTGTAAATGTATACCTCTGCAGCTCCCTTATTCTGTGAATGTATACCTTCTGCATCTCTATTATTCCATGAATGTATACCTTTGGGCAGCTCCCAGCTTTGCAGCCCTGTGGTCTTCCCCATGCACCCCCTAATCCCTAAAACTTCCTAAACCTGCCTATTTTACCCTTAAAATTCCTTTCACTATGATTTGTGTATGGGCACAGAAATGTTAATAGGTCAAAATTTCACTAATTCAGGGCAAATGTCACAAAAATACTTGGTGGGACAAGGCACTTTTAATGAGACTGGTGTCTGTTGAATGGTATAATTTGAGGCACACACACATATAACAAAGGTCAAAGCAAGGCTAAAGTCTGGACCAGTCAAGGTGGAGGGCAGGCACATGCAATGAGAATGATTATCTGTCAGGAAATAAGTGGCCCAGTAAACAGGATTATACCAGTAAAGAGGACGATAAAAAGGTGACCCACCATCCAGAACAGAAAAGTCAATAATCAATAAACCAAACAAATGCAAAGAGGTTATATAAGAGCTGCTGTGACAGTTAAGGATGGGATATTTCACTTAAAATTCCAAGGAAATTTTCAAGTAACTAAAACTGAAGGGGAAGACAAAGCAAATTACCAGAGATGTGAGGCACGATTATGAAGGGAAATCTTAACGTAAGTTGTTGTAGAGGCAGAGTGAAGTGTGGGCACATGAAGGGAGGGGAGGGCACTAAGCAAACTGGAAACAGGGCTGAAGTGACCAGTGGGGACTAAGAAGGCAGATCCCAAGGCTTAGAGCCCATCACCTGCAATGGTTTCTCAGTGCCCTGCAACTTGGCAGTGGTTTTCTATTTCCCTGGATAAAAGCATTTGGGATCCAGGGGTGGGATGGGGTAGGGTGCTATCTTTTTTGGCTTTCATGTTTTCTTCTTTAAATGAAAATACTCCCGGAGCTCAGGCACCTACTGACACCACTCCCTGTGGTGCTTCAGCTCAGGAAGGGGAACTAAGATTCCGTGGTCCATGGACTTGTCCTGCTGCTCAGGGGTCAGTGATGGGCATGGAGAAAATCAAAAAGTTACAGACAGAGCAGGTGTGTCTGACATAAAACCAAATGGACAGCAGAAGCACAGTTGAAAGATTATCATTCTATCATAGACCCTTAGGCTGGGATGAACAAAAAAAAAAGGAATAAAATAGTTTTGTTTTGTTTTCAAACTTGGCACCTTCTTCAGGGAGCAATATGTCAAAGGAAACACAGAAATTGAGTCATCAAAATGGCATTTGATGCTATAACCAAATGTATCATCACATGATAAAGCTGGCGAAGACTTTAATGATCATCTCTTTAGAGTAAAGGAGTAACTCAGATGGCTTAAGCAAACAGGCTAAGGACCCACAATCAAGTTTGTGTATTACATCAGATTCACTTGGAGGCCTTCTTAAAGCACAGATTTCTGTGCCTACCCTCAGAATTTCTGATTTAGTAGTTCTAGGAAGGGATCAAAAAAGTACATTTATAACAAATTTCAGAGGATGTTAATGGTATTGCTTTAGGGACCCGACTTTAAGAATTACAAATCCAGTCAGTAAGATAGTAAAGGCTATGATCCAAATGTATATATTTATGCATTCTAGGTAAAGTTTTTAATTGTTCCAAACTTGAGAAACAAAGATTACTTAGTTCAGAAAAGTTTGTTTCATCCAGGGGCATTCTGGGTGAGTTTCTTTGACAAAACTCAATACTCTGCCATGTCCAAAGGAACATCAAGAAAACGAATGCCTGTCAGGATCACTCAGAGTGCTTGTTGCCCCTCCTCTTGGTGATATAACACTCATCGCACTCCATTCCCGCAATTTCAGGGCTGCCATTAGAATAATGTGGATTACACTTCGGCAAGCCCCTATCTAGATGTTACTTGTGAAAATGTCACTAACAGGAAATGGAATCTGCTATGAGAAATGATGGGGAATGCTGCCAGTCTGCAGAAAATAGATACCTGCCTTAGCCAGACACAAAGAAAGATAACCCTGGATGTAGATTAAGTCTGCAATACACACAAATCCTTGATTCTGTCGGGTTCATTAGAGACAGTAAATCCACAGAGATGTGAAGCAGAAGTGATTATGAACATTTATCTTCTATTGGAGCCATGGTGCCTGTGAATATTTACCCTTTGCACTATGTTAGGGCTTTAGGCAGAGCAGGATGAAAATCATTCTCCTGAATGTTATTCGAAATATATGGTCAAATTTTCCCAACATGGGGTCTAGGACAGGTGGTGTGATTATTATCACCGTCATTAAAAATGTATGTGCCTATTTTCATGTGGCAAGATGACAGGTGATATACAAAACAAGGTATGCCCATCTCCATGCCCTTGAGGATCTCTATTATAAGGACAAAGACAAGCACTGATTTACAGAAAATAACTGAATAAAGCCACTTAAAAGAGATTTACTTTTGCAAAGTGTATAAGTGAAAAAATAGCTATTTTGTGAAGCAATGAGTTGGAGAGATGAATTTCTCCACTGGGCAGTTAGCTGATATTTGATTAGTTTATAATAACACAGGTACTGTCTGCCCTTCCTCTTCTTTTTTGTTAGCCTGCCGAGGTTACGGAGAGTGAAGAAAGGGAAGGAAATGAAATGTTTAGCAAAGTCATATATACATAAATTATTTTCAGCTTACTCTTGGAAATATTATTCTAGATTTGATCTAAAAACTAGTTTGACCAGGAAATTATTTGGCTTCTTTTGAGATTCTACCTAAAAGAAAGCCTGACCAAGAAAGAACACACTGCATTAGAACTCCATGGGATTGAGTCTGAAAAGACATATGATTATCAATATCTGCTGACAACTCCTAATCTAACTCAGTTGCCTCCAAAGTAAGTTGAGCCACCTGCTGGCAACCTCATAGATCCCTGCACCATGCTTTTATTCTGGCAGAGAGCCTCATCTTAGTAAAACTGATTCAGAAGTAGACCTTAACTGCTTTAGGCTTGGCCTAGACAGTAAGAGCACCTGTTAGGAATTGGCCAGTGGGCACTGGCCTGAAAACTGTCAACTCTCTCATGCTGAGGCATAGTTTATCTATTTGCCTTGTTTGCAATCCAGAAAACTCAATGGAGGCAGCTCTAGAAAATGGTCAGTCTGCTCACCCTTCTTATAAGTTGGACCTTCCACTAAAACGGCATTCTGTGTTATAACTTCTGGTTAACCTTTTGTCCTTTCCTGGCAAGAATTCTTACAGCTAGAGCCTAGTTCTACCTTCATCAATGATTTCAACATTACTTAGAACAAGAAAAAAGAACCCCCTCCTCTCTTTCCAACTCTATTGGAGCTTGTGATTTTTCTAGACAAAAACAGCATCACAGACACTGCCACTGCCACTTCCGCCTCTTCCTTCTCTGGCTCCTCTTCTTTAGCCTCTGCACTTGTCATTTAGTCTCATACAGCTATTTCACAAATTGATTAGATAGCTATAACTTGCAGTGGTACCTTAGAGGTAGACCACGCTCACATCAGTGTGTGTAGATCAAACTGTATAAGTTTAATAGTGTTATCCCAGGTCATGATGCTTCTTTTACTGATGTTTAGTCAGAGTTATCCAGAGAATAGAAGCAATAGTATATATATGACAAATTAGCTCATATGATTTATGAAGGCTAAGAAGCCCCATGATCATCTGCAGTCTGCTAGATGGAGACCAAGGAAAGCCAGTGGTGTAATTCCATTTCAAAGGCCAGAGAACCAGAGATGCTGATGGTGTGAATTGCAGTCCAAGGGCAGAATATTGATGTCTCAGCTCAAGCAGCCAGGCAGAAAGCAAATAGAAGCAAACTCTTCCTTCCTCTACCTATTTGTTTCACTCAGGCCCTTAACAGATGCCCCCAAATTAGGGAGGATAATCCACTTTACACAGTCCACTAATTCAAATGTTAAAGTGGTGTATATACACCCAAATAGACACACCACACCCAGAAATAATGTTTAATCTGGATACCCATTGGCCCAGTCAAATTCACATATAAAATTAACCACTATACTTGATTAGCTCCTTTCTTAATCTGGGTATGCAAAACTGTAGACTACCCAGAAATTTATGCTAACTTCTTTTTGAAAGTAATTTATTGAACTGAATACCTACCACAGTTTTTTTTTGTGTGTGTGTGTGTGGGGGGGGGGCGGGGCTAGAACTGTTATGAATAAATTTGGAGATAGAAATATAAACTTTAGAAGTAAAAGAGATTTTGGAATTATCAATTTTTAAGGCTTCATTTTACAAAACCAGAGAGAAGAAGTCCCATGGCCAAAGTCTGAGAAACTAATCAGTGAAGAAGTGATAATAGACTAGCAGACTCCCTCGCTGATTTTGCTTTCCATCTTAGGGGTCAGATCGGTCATGACTAATCTAAATAAAGGCATAAATTGAGCAACTTCTATTTCTAAGACGAGACAATCAGACACCCAAGAAAGTTCAATATTCCCTATAATTAAAATCTGTCCTCTAAATCAGCAGATATAACTGACATAAGAGATAATCAACTAAAACTACTACAGTGAAAATTTCTGAAGTTTTATTATTAAGACTATTCAAAGTATTTTTTAATGATGCCCAGTGTTTTTCAGACCAATGAAGACATTTTTTATAACAGTAGAAAATTCTGTTTGTTCCATCACTGCCTTTATTCTTGAAGCATTAGTGTTATTAAATACAACATCTACGTCTGCTCAGGACAGGTTGTTTGCTTTACAGATAACTTTGATAGAAACAGATACTTGATGAATTAGTAAAATGCTTGACCTTGAGAAATGGATCAAAATATCTGGTTCTTTGTTTCTTTACTTTGATGCCTCAGTAACTTCTTAAAGCTGGATTTTACAATCCCCTTAGCAAATTGGTTTTGCGACATTTTTTTTCTTTGTATATAATATATTACTTGGTTGCTGACAAAACTGTTGGAAAAGGAAAGTCTGAGTAACCATTATCCTCTGTAATCATGATAGATGCCCGGAGGGCATTTTAGAGTCCTTTAATTGAAAGCAAGTTATGTAAATCCATTTATGTGTGATAAAAATTTATAACAATAAAGAATCAGATACAACAGCACAGTTGAAGTTAACTTCTGAGACTTTAAAAGATGTTCTTTGGTCTGTATCTTCTCCTTCTTTGTCCAGGAAATTTATTTTCCAGACAATTACCTCTATGGGGAACACCCAGGGCTGGAGGGAGCAATTTTACAGAATCTTCCTGTTATTGAGTCAGCACTGCTTGCTATTAAATAACAGGTGGCAGGCTGTGATTTATATGGGGAAGTCACACTGTGCAGTCATCCCATGGAGGCTCTGGCCCTCAGGAAAGAAGGGCGAATCTGGTACATCAATTACCATAAAACTAATGCATCTTGCTTCTTTTTTTAGTCTACATGTGCTTACCCATTAAGCTATAAAAAACACAATCCACGAGCCAAGATACAAATCACAAATGTACAATCACTCTACATACACATAAGATCTTCAGTCCTTTCATCACCTTTGCTTGCTCATCACACATCTGGAACAGAAAGAGATTACCTATGCTGCCCTTTCCCATAAGAGTTGCTTGCCATTCATAAGTGATGTTTGTGGCAAAGAGCCATAAGGAATTTGTGTCAAATGCTTTAATTGAGCGGACAAGTCCCAAAAGTTTATTTAAAGAATAAGTATGGCTGTTTGAGACTTATTTTTGGTTTGGGTTTTATTTGGTATTAATTTTTATTTGGCATTTGGTATTCTTTTGGGATGTGTTCAATGTTTTCTATCATTGTGTCAGCTCATCCGTGCTTTGGGTATTATAAGCATAGGCTCAGTCGCTAATTGTCTTACCAGTCAGATACTACCTTAATCAGGGAGCTTTGGGATTTATGTGTGAGTACTTGTTTTGCTTTTGGAGGATGGCATAGGAATTTCAGGAACACAATTCATACAAAAATTCTGCACAAGGAACATCATTCCCCACGAATGACTAGAATGCTGCTGTTGAGAAATAATACCCGAGGAACGACCTCTCCAAGGAAAGGAAAAACAATTTACTTCTGGCCCTCATATTTCTAGCAGCGCATTTCACTGCTATGGTCTGAGGGTCCATTCTATCCTATGCTGGAAACCCTTGTCTTAGGGCAAAGTAAAATGAAACAAAATCCAATTCATTAGTGGATTCCTAAGAGATTTTATTGGCCACCAGATATACTCCAAGCCATCGGAGTCAAAAAAAATACCCCAGTCCAAATATAAAGAGAATTTTCTATAACTTAAAGCAAGTTCAAATATATGACTTTCTGGGACTCCTTTCTCCAATTTCATGCTGTGTCTCCCAATATGACTTGACAACAATGAGGAATTATGAGGGAACATTACCAGGAAAGCTTGCAGGCTACATTCTTTGTCCAAAGAAGCTGTTGCCTCCTTTGTGTGGCTAGATGTTGCCATTGGATGACCACCAGCACCCATTAATAAAAAAGTAACAGGATGCTATTAGATATTTTACAGATGCATTGTTGTTCAGATTTAATTATAAAGTCATAGACATTCCCTATGAAGGAATGAACAAAGGGGAGCAGATTTGAAATTTGCTGTTCAAGTTAAATTTTTTTCCAGTAATATGCAATAACTACAAGCATTAATATTGAAATCAACATTCACTAATTGCCCCACCTCGAGGTCCAGCAGGTATAATATTCGTCCCTTGTCCATACCCTTGCACTGTCTTTGGACTCTAGGTTGAGTCTGCTGGCCGTAGTCTGGCCATTTTTCTTTTTACCTGTAGTCCAGGAGGCCCATTTCAGAAATTTCAGATGGGATTAGCCAGGAAACCAAAGGCATAGACTTCAGAGTCTAAGAAGCCAAATATCAGGTCTTTATTGACCCAGTGTTTAGGCACAGGGAACCCCGTCCATTTTCTCAATATTCCTAAGGAAGCCAATATCTGACGTAATGATGGGTGGCTTCATGTTTAAAGATCCTGTTCTCTCAGTGTCTCAAATATCATTCATGGCGATTTGTTCTGTTCTCAATAGCAGAGCTGCTGCAACACCAAATCCTAGAGAACATCCTTGTCTTTCCGAATTTTAAACAGGAAGGGTCCATCGCAAGTGAGTGTCCTTTATCCTGAGATTCAACTCATCCTCAACTGTGGGTATCTCAATTTCCCTTTCTGAAATTTCCAAGTTCCAGAAAGTATTACATTAATCTTTATATATTTTGGTTTTATAAAAGTCAAAGATTTGAAATTCTGGGGGAAAGTGCATTTCAAAATATTTTTTATTACAACATAGTCAGCAATTAGTCAAGTTCACTTTAAAATATGTCTGTTCATAAGCGTGCAGCACCCTGTTTGGTGCTATTAGTGATGCCGAATGCAGTACCATGTAGCTACTTCTATAGTACTCCTTCCAAAACTGTGACCCTTCATACAAAAGGCATGTGGCAGCCCTAACTGGTTTGGCTCAGTGGATAGAGTGTTGGCTTGCGGACTGAAGGGTCACAGGTTCGATTCTGGTCAAGTGCGTCTACCTTGGTTGCGGGCACATCTCCAGGAGGGGGTGTGCAGGAGGCAGCTGATCAATGTTTCAAACTCTCTATCCCTCTCCCTTCCTCTCTGTAAAAAACCAATAAAATACACTTAAAAAAAGAAAAAGAAAAGGCATGCGGCTATTAGAACCTTACATTAAGTTTTTTTTTTCCCCTCTAAAATGTTTCTAACTTGCGCATGCGGCTATTAGAACCTTACATTAAGTTTTTGTTTTTTTCCCCCTCTAAAATGTTTCTAACTTGCAGATGAGAGATGCAGGATAAATGATGTATATATTTGAAGTCTAACGTAAATTATGACCCTTTTGATGTTAAATGTGAACTGCATTACTTGTTAAATTTTTTCCACCATTTTCCGGTGATAGTTCCTATTGGGAAATGTGTGCGCCAGGATCCTGATAGTTCCTATTGGGAAATGTGTGCGCCAGGATCCTGATAGTTCCTATTGGGAAATGTGTGTGCCGGGATCCTGTCCTGCAGCTGCCCCACACATGCTGGGCCTGTTTTTACTTTTGATGACATTTCAATTTTCTCTAATTTCAATTTTCTAGCTTTCCCCCAAAAAAACATAGATTTGAGCAGCTGCAAATGCGGACGTGAATTTTGTAGACCACCTGTAAATGTAGGATGGACCAGTTCACGCTCTATCAGCACCCACATCTTAGAGGGGTAGAAAAGAAAATACTTTTTCTCATTGTAGGTCCAAGTTGACACAGGTTTCATTTCAACATAGACTTCCATCACCTGGGAAGGAGGGGCAGAGCACAAAATTGCTTCATGAGGTCAATTAAATGACACACTATGGATGAGAATGTAGGCCATTTCTAGGACTTCTGCTGTCATTTCATTGGTCAAAGTAAGACCATGCCTAACTTCCAGGGGTGTTGGCAAGTACAGCACTTACAGCACCAAGCAAGCCGGAAACGGAAGTACGAGGATGTTTGCAGAACCCCTGGTGGCCAACTCCTCACCAAACACGTCACCTCTCAAGTCTGACTCTTAGCAGCCAGCCGATGTCTGGAGACATTTCTGAGGGGATTTCCTGGTTTCTTTTTCTGTCAAGTCCTATCACACAAGGAGGACAATAGTATCTACAAAACATATATATTAAGACTCTTTACTAAAACAGTATGCGTTTTAAGTACATGAGCTCAAAGAGTAAATGTCATGTTTACTCATGGTTCAATTTTTCATTGGTTCCCATTTATAGGCTAATGGCAATTAGAAAGTATATATAGAAATCTATTGAAGATTTTATGCTAACTAGAAAAAAAAATCTTTTTTTCAGGTTCTTTTCATACTCTTGCAGGAATCTTTTATATCCCAAACTCCTTATAATTATTCCCTGTAATCGGGTAGTTAGCAATCTCTCCATGGTCCCTCCCACCATCTGGTCCTGGTTTTCCTCATAATTTTTTATATCATCTCCCTCCAGTGCGTGGCCCAAGCTCAGTGCTGTCTCCCTGTCCTCCAAGTTTTCCTCTGAGCTGTTTCAACATAGGCCGCTTCTTTTTTATGCTAAATACAGCTTCTGGGAAAAAGAAATTAATTGTTGCAACTCTCCCATGGCAGCTGCAAAGGTTGTTAGAAGCTGCTCTCTGCTGCTCCAGAACCAGGCGCTGCACTGGGTCTTACGTGTTTGTTTGACAGTCTCGCAGCAGGAACCACCGTGGGGAGAGCAGGAAGGGAAATAACAAGGAGATTGGATGTCAAACGCCTTTCATACACGATCTCAGAAGAGCGTTACCTTCATGTTGAAGAATTTAAAAATTGGTCTGACCCAGACCTTTGACAACGTTGGAATATGGCCCTCTCTCAATTAGTGTATCTCATCAATATAAGTTACAGAAATCACTTCTCCTGGGCTGGACCTTTAAACTCCCTTCCCAGTTTCCACGTTGCATCTCACCCAATGCATCCTGGTGATGATTATTAATTTGCTTAGCACTTGTAACAGGGTAAGTATTCAGATGTTAATTTTATTTTGTTCTCTCTACAACTAGAGATGAGGAATAATTAGAGGTAGATTGTATGTCCAACCCCCCAAAACCTCCTTGTTAAGCCTGGGCTGGTAGGTTAGCAATATATGTCTGTGAAGCAGGGCCATAAGCAGAGATATGGGGAAATCCAGAAAACATCCTATCATATCCAGGCTTTTGTGAGAATAAGCGTATGAGGAGGGTGTGTGTGGTGGGTTAGTGCTTAGGGTGCAGCAAGAAGCAATGGCTCCATAAAGAAGCAGATTCATTAGCTCCAGGAAGATGGTTGGGGGCCAGAGCTGGCAGGTTTTTAGAGAGGCACGGAACGATGTCCCACTCCCACACTATGCACCAAATGACAAAAGGATCCATTATAGAATAATCAAGGTGTCACACACTTCCAATAACCGTAGTGTGGGAGGCACACTCGCTTTGAAAGGACCACACAAGCACGAACAAGAACAGGGAACAGCTGCTATTGACTAACAAGTAGGAGCATTCTTCCCTTTCTGTAATTTTTACATGAATCTCAGGGATACTGTAACTGCACAGAAACTTTATTTTTTTAAATATGGAATTTTCTCCTTTCTTTCCTTTTGATTCAAAAGGGCCTCATCTAGCCCAGCCCGTGTGGCTTATATCTGGTTTGTTTGGGTTCTATAACTGAAACACGGTATCAACTCCAGCTCTGAGATCTCGGCTGGCTGAAAGCAGGTTTCTGGGGTTTTGTTTAGCTTCTATATTTGTAACAATGTTTCAAACTGCAAGCTCAGAGGCTGGCAGTGGCAGTCGGGGAACGTTAGAGTCCTCCCTCACTGAAGCACGCTGCCTGGCTTCCGGCCGCCATCTTGTCTGGCAGTTAATTTGCATATCGCCCTGATTAGCCAATGGGAAGGGTAGTGGAGGTACGTCTAATTACCATGTTTCTCTTTTATTAGATAGGATATATATATATATTAAATGGCCCAATCCAGCACCCAGACTCATCTCCTTCTTTCTCCCTTGTAGGATTAAGCATTAAACCCTCAAGATGATGAAATTTTGATCAGCATCAAACAATCATAGGAACAAAGCCTCAGGTCAGTTCACTGCAGAGACAGAGTTTCAGTCAAACGAAATATAATATCTAGGCCTCAGTTTTGTTTCAGCTCTAGGCCCGGAAAAACAGCAAAACCAGATGAAATGACACCTCCACCCTAGAGCTTACCAATCAGTAAAGACCTTGACCCTAAACTCCCCTAGCCACCATGGTTAATGGCTTTCCACCTATATAAGCTATGGCCCAGAAGCCATAGGAAAACCAGATTTTGACATTAGCTCACCTGTGTTCAGTCTAGGGCCACTTACTAAAACAAAAACAAAAAATAAACAACAAAAAAACTACCTCAAAACCTGTGCAGCAAAGTCCTGTTCATGTCTTATTGGGCTTGGATGCACTCCTGCGAATGAACCCTTTTAGTGCAGTAACAATACTCTCTCTACCAAAAGCATATATAGATACTTTCAAATGTTTTTAAATGTTTCTGTCTCCTGAAAAACAGTCAGGTAGAGATCAAGTCTGATTTACCTAATTTTGAAAGTAATTTTAGGTGACGTTTTCCTCATTTGGCCATTACATGCCATTCTCAGAATTACACTCTCTGGCTCAGAAACTCTCAGACTCAGGGTACTTGCTGTATTAAATCTAAGCCCTGTGGAGGAGTGTTCAGAGATCTCTAGAGTTGATTTGTACCTTAGCTATCAAAATTAATTTCCTCCTTCTTCCAAATGCTTACTCTCTGCTCTAGTTGGCCTCATATCTTTACTATAACCCCATTTAAAGAAATTTTAGAGACAGGATAGTGAGTCTTAGGGAATAAAAGGTGGGGGTCCATGAGAGAGGAATACATATGAAAAGGTCAGAAATAGCTCCAAGCCACCAAAATGCTTATCATACTCTCACAGAGGATAGGAAAAAGTCACAAGATACGGGAAGAGGGAAACATATTTTCACAGGGGATAGAGGAATGTTGCAAGGTAAAGGGGAAAAACAGAGTGGAGGGGGAGCACCACATGGGCTTTGGAGTTTGAAATCAATACTATGTAGCAGAATGACCGATGAGGAAAACATGGGGTTCCTAAATTAAGGAAGGGCCCAATTAGAAAGGGTCAGGTTCAGACAAAGAACTGCAGCATATATACACTGGAGACAAAGGGACATAAGACAAATCTAGATCCCCCCACATTAGAGAAAGAGAGAACAAGTTTTTCCTATTTGGGGACCCCTCCTCAGAAAAAGTTTGTATATTCTTCCAATAAACTTCCACATTTTTATTTAAAATCTTTTAGTCTGCGAGTTTATTCTTCAAATTTCTTGAGGACAAGGACCTACAGAAAAATCTGCACCCCGGACCCCATGTTTCACTATGGGGCACTATTTGTTCGTTCCTTGAACTCTGACAGTTCTTTATTCCCAGGCAACTCCAGCACACAAAATAAACCACTTTACACATACAGTCTAGAATTATTTGTGGTACGTCATTTAAGAGTTTCTTGGAGCAAGAACTATGTCTTACAGTTCTGTTATTCTCTTGGTATCTAGCAAGGGGAAAAGCACAAAATAAATACATTTAGTTAATTAATTGCATTATCTGTACATCTTCTCACATAAAGCCATGTCTGGGCCTAGTATCTCATTCAGGGTGAAAACATGCCATTCAGAATTATAAACTGACAAAAAAAGAGAAATGTCTTGGTAAAGAAGTACAGCTGACTGGCGTTTTCATCTGCAGCACACAAGTTAACTGATTTGGTCTGGACAGTGCCAGTTGCTGAACCTGGGTGGTGAACTTGATTATGCCTTTGCTGAGAGACAACTGAAGTCTAAAAAATGGACCAGAAGTTTAAATTACCTAACAATAGGAACTAAAATATCAGGCCCTGAGCCTGTATTTTCTCTCAGTGTTGCCTTAGTAATTACTAATTCACCAGAAGTAAAGATTTGTAGATGTACCTAGAAATACTATAGAAAGGAAAAGACCAGAGGCAACACCAATAGATTATTTGGTCCCTTCTTTCATTTGGGAAAAGAGAGTAGGTGTAGAAGTCTCCTTTGCATTGCAGATGTTAAAGCAGAGAATTATTATTGTTTACTGACCAGGTGTTGATGTGGGATATCAAGGGCATCTGTAAAGTAGCAGAATACTAATAGCTGGCAATGTCTGAAGCATGAGTAATCTTTCAAACATGGCTGAAAAGCAGAACCAGAACTCTGACCCTGTCTTTTAAAAGACAAAAGTATTTAAAACATGAAACCAAGTAATGTATCATTGTCTTGATGGTACAATTTAATCTTTATTAAAACACAGACAATAAGAATTCATATTGCTTTGAATCTGCTCTAGCTCTAGCCACTGTACCAGAGAGATTGTGTGAGAAGGGCTGGCTTTCACAAGTCTCCTTTCTCTGCCAATGTCTCTTGATATGAAAGGCATAAGATAAGTCAAGATTGGGGGATTGAAGCTCTCTCATAAAAGATGAGCATGTCGACAGAAATACCACCAGTTTCCTGACCTGCAGGACAAATATCCCTTAATCTCACTGTGTCAAGGGTCTGAATGCCCACCCTCAGACAAGGACAGCTAATATTACCTGCATTGCAAATCAGGCCTGTGGAAATGTGTGGGAAATGGACAGACTAAGCCACGGAACAGCAGTGCCTCCCTCAGACACACGGAATGATGTCTAGCCAGGTTTCAAACACCAAATGAACTGCACTTCCCATTTTACTGTCTGACATTTACCAGAGGGAAAAAGATACATAAGTAATGAGGCAAAAGGGCAGGATGAGCTGGATATGTGTTTTCCCATTACGTTAAGAAATGAGCCTAGTCAAAATTGCACTTAGAATTCAAAATTAAAAATGCATTAAATGAGTATGTTGCACATTTGTCAAGGCCTCCACAAAAAAATTCAACCACTCTCAATGTACACACATGCGGTTGATATTTTTTTTATATTTTGCTCTAATAATATTACCCACTTGTTTTCACTCTGTTGCGCTGCACATTATTTTAGGTTGGTGTATAAACAGCAGCATCTGTCTGTCTCCTCCAGATATTTTCTTAATAAGAACAGCTGTTGTCATGATCAACTACTTAATATTTGCTAGGCACAGTGTTAGCACTGCACATGCATTATTCTCTCATTTAATCCTTGTTAAAGATCCTACACAATAAGTATTCTCACCACGATTTTATTAAGGTAAAGAAACCCATCGAGACCGTGTAACACATGAAGTGGCAGAGTTAGCTTGTGGAGCACAAATCAAATCTTTCTCCCTTTTCAGCCTCCCCTTCCGCCCCTGCACAGGTTCTGCTCCCTCTGAGTTCTCAGTCATACTGTGGCTTCCTGACTTTGCTTTCACACATGAACAAAACAACAAGCAGAGCTTCATTAATGAAGCATCATTAATGTGGCTGACAGTGTACAAGTAGATAAACCTTCAGATTTGTCACTTGGCTTGGGAGTAACGTGGGTGTGGGAGTATCTCTCTCTCTCTCTCTCTCTCTCTCTCTCTCTCTCTCTCTCTCACACACACACACACACACACACACACACACACACACATTTGGTTGGCCCTAACCATGCAGAATATGATTCTTGACCATGCACAATGATTTGAATTGGATTTTTATTTACTTTATTTTTATTTTTGCAGGTGGGCAGTCACTTGTTTATGACACCCAAGAGGGAATATGCAACCCAAAGTGCATGAGACTCTGGCCCAAAATCTATGAGTATTGTTCGGGTTTGAATAGATCTTGCATTTTCTGGCTTTTTGAGTTCCAAACACTAACTGATTTTGAGATTTCCTTGTCTTCAGGGGCTTGGTGTGTGAGGACTAGTGCAGGTTGTCAGGGGTTTAATAAGGAAAACCGCTATTTACAGTTGAAAGGCACCTCTGTAGTCTGGCATGGCTCCAAGAACTTACACTTTCTTACTGCTGCATCACATATAAAAAAAGAAAGAGAAATAAACTCTCCCAGCACCTGTATAAGGTACTTAAAATGTCATCACCACCTGTAATTACATAGAGAATCTAATCACCACAGTTAAGGAATCAGGTTGGTAGGTACAATTTATACCATGTTGACCATGTTGGCTATAAAACTATAATTGGAGAAGCACAGATAGCATGGGTGATTGTGTGCCTCATGCATAAAGCTCTGAAGCACAATTATAAATATAAAAAATAACCAGGAATAAATGAATTTCACTGAAGTAATGGCATTCTACATAGTTGAGTGTTTCTTCAGCTTTAAAAAATAGGAGAAAATTATCCTCAAATTAAAAACAAACAAACAAACACATGACATAATATAACATATTGGAATAAACAATAAAGAAATATAAAAACTTTTTCATAGAGATGTATTATATTTTCATGTTCGCTATGCAATTTGGACTCATGTTGCATAACAAAATGGAAGTTTCCCGCAT
>NW_006295198.1:220531-223127 GCF_000327345.1 Myotis davidii | reverse complement strand
GGAAAGAAATGGTGGTTGGATCCATTAAATATTGGGATCAGTGAAACAGACAGAGCCTCCCAAACCTCTTGTAACATTCATCATTGCAGTTACAAGAGTTACACTAAATTATGATTCTTTCTCTTATAGATGGAGGGGTGATAAATGCAGAACTGTCTGCCAGCTTATTACACGGTCAGTAACAGTGAAAGGAATGGGAAATGACAGGAATAAATAACATAATCTGATCAGTAAGTGGCACATAAAGACTTCTGAAGCTCTGCTTTGTATGACAATCTCCAGTCTCCTGGGAGCCACCTTGAAAAGATAGACTGTTTTCGGAGATAAGTTCAATTGCATGAAGGACAGGAAGCATCACTCTCTATACAGGGGCTAGGTTTTTCTATCCTCCTTGCCATCTGAAGCAAATGGGCTCTGTATCATGGATCCTTGATATAAACTATATTACTGTGACACCTGGAAAAAACAGACAAGTGTTCTAACTGAGCTATAACTTCTTCATGCAGAGAGTTAGTGACTATTTTCTTTTTCAAATATCTGCAAATATTCACAAGTCTATAGGCAATAGATACATAAATAGTCTTTGCAGAATTTTTATAAATGCATTGTATGAGAATATAGATAACTGTACATCTTGTCTTGTGAAGAGTTCCTGGACCAGACACAACCATTAATCTGACTTTTCATACTAAAATCACACTGCTCAAATTCAATGCCTGTTGACTCATTCTCATAAGCTTCTTGAAACCCTTGCTTATTTCTCCTGCTGTATCCTTCACATTGTCACCACTGGTGAGACTTGTTCTCTTCACACTCACCTCTCTTTCTTTCATGACACAATTTTCTCATAGTTCTGTCTCCAAACCATTGTTTCCAGTCTTCTATGCTGACGCCTCTATACTTCACTCTCTTCTCAAATCTCCCTGGCCAACTTTATATACCTCTAGGTTTTAACCCCTACGCATATACCATGTATGAGTTTTTTTAATATATCTCTTCAGCTGAGTCTCATCTCATGCTCAAAAACTATTTTTAGCTGCTTGCTAGGCAGTCCTCCAGATTCTCTAGATCCAGATAAAAACCAGTCAACACCGAATTAATTGGATTTTGGTTTTGTTGTCCCATATTATAACTTCATCTTAATCCAAATTTCGATTCTTTACATCAACATTTATACAGAACTATAAGCCAGATTCCACCTTGTCCCATCCTCTTTCCATCTGTTTCTGAAATCTGCATTGCGTCTTTCTCTACATCCCATTGCAATTGCCTGGGTTCAGCACGCCAGTGTTCCCCTAAAGATTCCTGTAGTATCCTCATTAGTCTTCCTGCTTCCCATTTTGGATCACCATCTGACTTTATTCATTAGCAATTATAAATCTGATCATGTCACTTTCCTACCCAAAGCCCCTTGCAGCAGTTCTCAACCTGTGGGTCATGAACAATGAAAATACACCCTGCATATCAGATATTTATATTACGATTCATAACAGTAGCAAAATTACAGTTATGAAGTAGCACTGAAAATAATTTTATGGTTGGGGGTCACCACAACATGAGGAACTGTATTAAGGGGTCGCAGCATCAGGAAGGTTGAGAACCACTGCAGAGGTTTTCCATCTCGTACAATGAGAAATGCAAACTGATAAGTATGGCTCAGTGATTTCTTCCAGGCCTTTTCCCCTCCACAATCTTCTATCTCTCCATAAGTCACATGCTGCATTTTACCAACAATGTACATGCTTTTTCTCAAATGTAAAAAAATGTGTTATTTCTTATCTGCTTGGGAAATTCATCTCTATTCTTTTTTAAATATATATTTTTATTGATTTCCGAGAGAAACGGAGAGGGAGAGAGAGATAGAAACATCAATGATGAGAGAGAATCATTCATCGGCTGCCTCCTGCATGTGCCCTCACTGGGGATGCAACCTGGGCATGTGCCCTGATTTGGAATCAAACTATGACCTCCTGGTTCATAGATCAACTGCTCAACCACTGAACTATGCCTGCCAGGCTCATTTCTATTCTTTAAAATTTGGAACAAATATTACTTCTCTGAAAAACAATTGATTTCTTTTTTTCAAGCCTGAATGTGTTCCTCTGTGCTTCCACAGAACTGCCTGCAGATATCTGTTATGGAACTTATCACACCATTTTCAGGTTATTTATTTATCAACTAGAGGCCCAGTGCACAAATTTGTGCACTGATGGGGTCCCTCAGCCTAGCCTGCATCCTCCTCTCACAATTCGGGATGTTGGAAGGCCAATTAGGTCTGAAACCCACAGTCTGACATCCCCAAAGGGATGTAGTAGTGCACCAAGTGGCAGGCAGCCAGGGAAAAGCCTGAGCCCTGCCAGGCAATGCACTGCTCCTGCTCATCCTGGCCCTGCTGCGCCTGCTGCTGCCACTGCTCAGTAGCACTGCTGCAGAGGTGGGAGAGGCTTGTGCCACCACAGCTGTGCTTGCCTGGTGCCCATCAGTCAGCTGAGCAGTGCTCCTGCTGAGGGAGCACACTGACCACCAGGGGGCATCTCCTGTGTTGAGCATCTTCCCCCTGGTGCTCAGTGCACATTATAGCGACTGATTGACTGGT
>NW_006295198.1:219790-220414 GCF_000327345.1 Myotis davidii | reverse complement strand
CAATCTGGGAGCTCTCAGGGGATGTCCTACTGACAGCTTAGGCCCGCTCCCCGTGGTTCTCTGCTCTCTGCGGGGCCTGCCTGCTCCACACCATGGCGACGGGCCTGCTCCACACCATGGTGACTGGGTGCTGCTTGCAGACCGCGCTTGCCTGCTCACGGATCCCAATGGTGACCCGCCATGCCCGGCAACCTGCCAGCAGGCCCTGCTGGGCACTTCCTGCGGGCCACACTTGTCTGCTCGTAGATCACTGGGGCAACCTGCCAGCAGGCCCTGCTGGGCACTTCCTGCGGGCCACACTTGTCTGCTCGTAGATCACTGGGGCAACCTGCCAGCAGGCCCTGCTGGGTACTTGCCTGCTCCGAGTCACCACAGCAATGCCTGCTGGACTCATGTTGCCTGGGTGACGCCGCCAGCATCCTGGCCCAGCTGCTATGGGCACTGCCATCTTTGTTGTGGAGTGATGGTTAATTTGCATATTACTCTTTTATTAGCTAGGATAGATAGACTTAATGCCACAGCCTATTACTTACCCAGTTCTTCATCTTCCTAACTTAACATGGGCTCCATATATGGCAGAGCTCAGTTACCACTTGGTGAATAAATAAATATCCACTGGTTATG
>NW_006295198.1:208591-219712 GCF_000327345.1 Myotis davidii | reverse complement strand
CTTTCCCCTCCCTCCATGCGGCTGGGTGCAGACGTAGGGCTTGCATTGCCAGGGTGACGCCGCCAGCATCCCGCCCTGGTCACTATGGGCACTGCCATCTTTGTTGTGGAGTGATGGTTAATTTGCATATTACTCTTTTATTAGCTAGGATAGATAGACTTAATGCCACAGCCTATTACTTACCCAGTTCTTCATCTTCCTAACTTAACATGGGCTCCATATATGGCAGAGCTCAGTTACCACTTGGTGAATAAATAAATATCCACTGGTTACCCAAAAATTGTTATTGATTGCTAGTATATCATTAGATGGTTATTCAAAGGTTTATCATATCCCTTAAGGTAGTTATGTTGGCTAAAAGCAAATTACTGGTGTACATTTTCTTTTAGAAAGGAGAGCAAGGGAAAGGGAAGTGCACCGTCTGTCATGTGTTTTATTTGACTCATTTTTCTGGTGGTCTTCCTTTCATAAATATTTATGGAGAACTTCCGTCATATAATAGATGTGGTGCTTAAAGCTGCACGGAAAGGGCTATAGGACAATATGCAAGATAATTTATGCACAAAAATGTATTGTTACAAGCTAATATGTGACAAATATTGTAAGTATAAAAACTTAAGAACTATAGGAGCTTAGGAAAAAGAGGAGCTGAGATCCACTCTGAAGATGTCAGGAATGTGCTAATATCAGTGGTGACTTTGACATTGAACCTTGATCCTCAATAAAGTTTTTTTAATGGACAATGATGGAAGAGTCTTCCAAGCAAGCCAGTAACATAGGAAAAAAAAGGAAACAGAGTAACAACGCCCATTAGTGAATCTACAATAATATGCTCTCGATTGGTTATTTGTAAACTAAGAGAAATATTGAACCCCAAGGCCAGGAAAAATATGAGGGCTAAGATCATGAAGGCCTTCAACGCAGCCACGACTTGAGCTTCTGAGGATATATGATTACAAACAGGGACATGACATCATAAACATACCTTCTAGGACCTTCAATATGCATTGTTTATAGTACATTTCAAAGTTAAATTATAAACTATTACATTAGTCTATGGTATTAAGTTAAAATATCTTTATTAAGGTGATTTATAAATATACTTGGATTTATTCAAGATAGACATAGGACATTGCTTTTAAAAAATACTTACTTGCATAAGATTTAAGAAATGTAAATAAAATGCTTGCCTTGTTCCTGTCACAGAGTAAGAATTAAATATATGATAGATCTCCAGTTTATTTAAACTGTGAATACAGTCATTTCTATTGCTCCCTGTAGTTCTGCATTCTTCTTGATGACCAACTATGACAGAGCAGCATGCCAACAGTGAATAAACCCTAACACGGAATAGTGGGTAACACAAAATTTTCCACAAGTAAAATTGAAGAGCTTTAACTACACTGTCAGATTAAGTTCAACTTCTTTTTTCTTTTGACCAATTTGTTTCGTTGGTTAAATGTTTCTCTTTGTGTTTGTAAGCAATAAAAAGATGCAAAATATCATCAATAGCTTGGATTTAGAGAGTTCTGCCATATCCCAGTTCTGTGACCTTGGACATGTCCATTAACTCAATGTCTGATATGTATCAGTTTCTCAACTAACTTTATCACCATTACTCTCCCTTTAGCTAAGCATTTTACTTTATACTGTGTGAAGCTTCTTAGCATGTGATAAGCATATATGTCTAGAAGAAATGTAAATTTAATGTTTAAGCCTTTTATTAGAGTAACCACTGTATTGACTAAAAAATCATGAATGAATTATAAAACCTCATAGTTTTCCTCAAAGTATTCTTAAACTGAGAGAAGGTTGGTTATATAGTTAACAGAGGCAGCAGCATATTCATTTTCTCTTCCTGCAACCTCTTAATAATGCAAAAGTTAATGTTGCATTTCTCAAGAATGAGAACTTTAAATTTCACACGACGATGAAAAGAATAAATACCTGCAAAGTACTTAGAATAGTGATTGGTACATAGAAAACACTAGAGAAATATTTGTTATTATTACCATCATTAATCATATGAAACAATTTGTGTTTCTTCAGAGGCCTCAGTGAAATCAGCAATCCCATTGTGTTTATGCATAGGTTTAAATGTTCCAGAACTAGGTTCTGGGTCAGAGGCCAGATTGTAAAAACTACTGTTATGAGATATGATCTATTAGTCTTATTCAAGTTAAACTACCCGTGATATAAGCTCTGGAGCAGGTTTCCTAAGGTGAAATAAAAGTAAATGTAGGGCAATAGTCTCATTGACTTCATTGAAAAGACAAAGGAAGCCAACCCAGAAAAAAATAATTACAACATTTTCATCTCTCTCTTCCTTGCTCCCTTTGTTCTTGATGTTTTGCTTTATTTTGTTTCACTGCAATGAAAGGGAAGCCTTGAATTATTGAATTAACAAATTTCATAAAAGGATGGTTATGGGTTATATTGCATTATCTTAAAATTCATATACTGGAATTCTAACCCCATACTTCAGAATGTGACTCTATTAGGAGATAGGACCTTGAAAGAGTAATTGAGGTTAAATGAAGCCATCTGAGTGGGCCCTAAACCAGTATGACTGCTCTCCCTCTAAGAATAGGAGATTAGGACACAGACATGCATAGAAGAATGACAATGTCAAGACACTGGGGGAAGATAGCCATTTGCAAACCTAAAAGAGAGGCCTTAGAAGAATCCAATCCTGCCAAACCTTGACCTCTGAGTTCTAGCGCCCAGAGCTATGAAGAAATAAAGTTCTGCTATCTTAGCCACCCAATCTGGGATACTTTGTCATGGTAACCCTAACAAATTAATATTCTGAGCTAATAATATTTTGAATTAACATATTATTTTATCAGAATAATTAAAAGCATTAGTAGGAATTAGAAGAGCAAAGCTGTTAAGAGACTTCAGAACTATGCTGAGTCAGAATAAAAAAAAAAACTGCAACCATTATAGCTGTATGGTACACAATGATACAGGCTCATATAAGCTCAGAGAGGTTAAGTAACTTGTCCAATGTCACACAGATTGGGAGTGGGGAAACCACCAATCAACTAAAAGTGGTTTTATTCCAGAGTCCATAATGCTAACCAAGACAACTAGAAATTTCTAATCAACTTTGGGCTTAGATTAAATCAGAGTAGCAGGCCTGCTGATGTGGCTCAGTGGATTGAGTGTAGTGCCGTGCACCGAGAAGGCACTGGTTCACTTCCTGATCAGGGCACATGCCCGGGTTGTGGGCTCAATCCCTAGTAGGGAGCATGCTGGAGACAGCCAATCCATGTGAGGTCTCTTAACTCTCTCTTTCTCTCTCTCACTCTCTCTCTCTCTCTCCCTTTCCTTTCCTCTCTCTCTAAAAAGCAAGAAAAAACATATTTAAAAAAATAAAAAAGAGGTAAGCAAACTCTTAAAAAGAATATTTCAAGATCCAAAATAAAAAAAAAAAAAACGAAGAACATGTAATTATAAGAAAGCAGAATTATGCAGATAGGTCATTTTCACACCAACTTATGATTCTAAGGTATAGTGTTAATTATACATCTTTGCACAGTGATGTGATCAATTAAATAGTATCCTAGATCTCTGTAGTACCAGCCACGAGACATCTTCCACAGGGAACCAGGACAGTGAGCCAGGAGACATGTTTCCCATTCATTGTTCTTTCCCTGCAGCAGTATGGATTAGGGCTGGAGCGGGTGGAGCCACGTGGAATAACCTGGTTGTAATTGCTATTCTAATGGACAAAATGGATTTATTTGTGTGTGCATATATATGCATATATACATAATTGACTTATAACCCCTATGCATGTGTTCATTTCTTGTGCTTTTGAATGAAGATTTTAACTAACTTGTTTTTAAATCTTATTTTTAAATCTATAGTACCCAAAAATGTTGTTTTTCTTTATAAACCTGTTTGTGATGAACAGGGAAATGTATACCTAACAATAAGTGTGCTGTTACTTCATGTTTCCAGAGCCATTGAGCCTGAGAGAACGTGTCTGTCACTCTCCTCTGAGTCCTCAGCGTCATTAATAACCTTTCAACACACCATTTCTGTCCTACACCGTCTTTTATCTCCTTATCGCAAACACACAGCAAACATTCATTTTCCAACACGGCTTGGTGAAAGCAAGCATTATTATCCACAGTATTATAAACGAGCAAGGTGAGCGGGAATGACTACCCAAGGGGACTCACAGAGAAAGGCACGGAATGGAACAAACCTCCATTGCCAAAAGCTTCTAGAACTGGAATTCATGTTATATTAAATCATGCTTCATTTCCATGTGTTAATTTAGAATTTGGGAAGGCATTTTCAATTTTTTTTTCTTAATGAAGCTCCTTCTTTTCCAATCACCTTTGCAGGTGAAGTTTTCATTTATGGGCATATTTCAGTAAAGAAAATATACAAAATGTGTATGATGTGTAACTACTGCCTATGTCTCTTACCCATCCATTCCCTTCTTGTGGCAGCATTCGTGGTCCCACCTTCAATATTCCTCTGATAACATTTTTACCTCCTAATCACCAAACACAATGGTTTTTCTCAATTGTCACTATGAGCAGCATGAATGGTGTCTAAAGTGTAAGGCTGGCACGATGTCATTTTGGGCTTATAGGTTGTATAAGGAATTTTGGACTTGACCTCGAAAGTTGGTGGAAAACACGTCGAAGGATTATACACGGGAGATATGCAATACCAGATTGAACATTTAAGAAGATCTCTTCAGCTGCGTGGAGAATTGGCTGGCATGAATGTGAAGAGGAGAGTTCAGAGGCAGTTGTGGAGGCTGCAGGACTGAAGTGACGCTGAAGTGCGTTACTTCTCCAGTTTGCACAGGAGAGGTAAATGGATATTTATGAGACAACCTTTACTTAGCATAGAGATTTACTGAAGAAGGGGCACCAGGGAGAGGAGTTACAAAAGATAATAAAAAAAACCTAAGATTTGTTACTGTATTTTAAACAAGCAAATGAAATCTCCCTGAGCCAACTGTACTGTAAGCCAACTCTATGGCAAGGATGTTGTCTTTTGCCTCCTTCAAGCAGGCTCCCTTTAATTTTCCACTTTGAACCTTTGTTCAGAATGCCTTTGTTTGGTAGGCAGTCAGTCATTAACAAAAGGAAGGGAGCAAACATCTGATTAAGCCTGATTTCCTAGGAAGGGGCAGTTTCACAGTCACTCCGGGGAAGAGCTGGCATCATTCTGTCAAAAGGATTGACATCCCATCAGAGTGGCAGGAAAGACTGGCTTTCCATTCACCCCAAGGAACAACTGGCACCAAATGATGAAACAGAACAACGAGGCATGAACAATGAGGTAGAAACCAAAATGGCCACCATAAAGGTGGAGGAGACTACCCTTGGATAAGCGCATGGAATCCTGGAAGATCCAGGAAAGGTAGTAGAGAGGGGGTTAGCACTATGCCAGGGGAAGCCAGGAAAGAGATTGTATAGTTAGAAAGAAAGCTTGCCCCTTCCAAACCCAAGGAAATATAACTAAACCTTACAAAGGCCCATCTTCAGGCATTGAGCCTTGGCAGTGGAAGCACAGATGGGGAAATGAGGTACAGATAATTAAATAACTTGCCCAAGGTCACACAGCTAAGACTTTTGAAGCCATCCAGGAAATAGACTACTGGAGCCTTGGGTGCCAGGGGTGACGGCCCTGCCCCTTCTGAGCCTAGTGGCACAAGTGCTGGCCTGCGGCCCCAGAAGCTGGACTTCCTCCACAGCCAGACAGAGCTGAACCACCTGGTCGCTGACGAGGCATCGAGTGTGGTGTATCTGGGGGCAGATCCAGAACCTCAACCAGTTTCGCTGTTGCATCCACAGGGGAAGCGCCTCCTGGTGGCCCCAGCCTTTCCAAGGGTGCTCTAACAAAATTTGCCACTATCGCTCAGATCCTCCCTGCAATGCTTTTCCAGCAGACTGCAACTTATTTTTCTGGTAACATCTTCTTACAGTAAGCAAAATATCTCTTGCCCCATTTTTTCTTCTCCACAAAAACACAGCTGAAAGAAATTTGCCAATTCAGAACCAGTGATATAGAAAAAGAAGTAGTAACAATAAATGATGGGGATGATAATTTTAGTGTTGGTGTTTTTTTTTTTAACATATATATAATTTCAGAGAGGAAGAGGGAGGGAGAGATAGAAACATCAATGATGAGAGAGAATCATTGATCCGCTGCCTCCTACATGTCCCCTATTGGGGATCGGGCCTACAAACAGGCATGTGCCCTTGACCGGAATTGAACCTGGAACACTTCAGTCCACAGGCCGATGCTCTATCCACTGAACCAAACACAATAGGGCAGTGTTGGTGCTTCTAATACACATGTGCGACACTGAGGTAACTGATGGTAACCTAATGTTGTTTGTGATACTGCATGGGCTCAGTCTACATTTGCTTATAATGTTTGGTGACAATAAGAATGTTATAATAGGATAATAACTTAATCAATAAAAATTAAACTAAAATAAAATAAAATAAAAAAATATTCTAAGTGCCAATTTGTAAATTCCCTCTTTTATGGTCAATTGAGCTATTTTTAGCTTCCCAATCACACTTTTCAGTTATGAACAAGGAGGGTGAGGCATGACTTGTGAGAGAGTAAACTTTAAAGAAAAACTAATTCATTGGTCATATATGAAAGCCATATCCTAGTAAATTTGTAGATTTAATTTTATTATCTTGCTGTGTTTCAAACTTTCAACATCATCATGACAACTTGACATTATTCGCAGTTTTTAGTATGTTCACATTACTACAAAACTCCCCAGCGCGTGCTACAAAATTCTACCAGGTAATAATCTCTTGAGAACCACCCTGGGACATAATTCATCCCAAGTGTATCCATGCTGTATTGCATATGCTTTGGACCCAGTGGTCACTTAGTAGCTGCCTCCATTATCGGATCTATGATCAGAAAGAAAGAGACAACATTTGCATAACTTTTATTATAGTACGTTATTATAATTATTCTATTTTATTATTAGTTACTAGAGGCTCGGTGCATGAATTCGTGCACCCGAGAGGTCCCTTCGCCTGGCCTGCGGGATCGAGCTGAAACTAGCTCTCTGACAACCCCCGAGGGGTCCAGAATTCTGAGAGGGCACAGGCCAAGGGACCCCACCGGTGCATGATTGGGGCCAGGGAGGGAGGCAGGAAGTTGGCCAGCCAGGGAGAAACCACCTGTCTTGCTCAGTCTTGATCAGCCAGACCCCAGCAGCAAGCTAACCTACCAGTCAGAGCATCTTCCCCTGGTGGTTAGAGCACGTCATAGTGACTGATCAACTGGTCAACTGTCTACTCCCTGGTGTTAGTGCATGTCATAGTGAGTGGTTGAGCAACCTTAGCATATCATTAGCATATTACGCTTTGATTGATTGAATGGACGACCAGACGACTGGATGACCAGACACTTAGCACATTAGGCTTCTATTATACAGGATTATTGTCAATTTCTTAATATGCACAATTGGTAAACTTTATCATAAGTATGTACAAGGATTATCAAAAGTAGGTTTACAGTTGTATGTGATAGTTTATTCTTATATTATTTATTATTATTATTAATCTACATTTTCCCCACTCCTGTATGTATAGGAAAAAATCTCAGTGTAGTATTTGGTACTAACTGTGTTTTGAAGCATCCACTGGGGGTCTTCATATCCCACAGATAAGGAGGGAGGGACTACTGCAAATGAAAAACATGAGGCCCAACCACAGACCACCTAAATCAGAACTGCATTTTTAATGAGATCCCCCAGGTGATTTGCATGCACTTTCAAATTTGAGGAACTTTGTATTAGAATATGTAATACAAAAAATTAGACTTAACTGTTGAGAAATGTTATTTATAAGTATTTGCATAAAGAATTGAGAAAGGAGGCTCTTTGTAGAATCTGTGGAATCTTTGTTACTTCCAGATTTTGAAATTATTTTTATGGGGTCTTGCCTTTCTGGTGTGGACTAAGCACATTTTCTCCAGAAATAAGGGGAATGGACTACCTGACCTCGTAGGCTGAGCCCAGACCTGCCTTCTTAGGATCACCTGTGTTGTTAGCTTTAAAGCCAGTGTTGTTTTAAATGGCTGCATTCACAGAATGGATTTCAATTTTGTCCTTTCCTTGAGGAAATGAACAAAGGTGGAAAGTTCAGCTTTCATTTACACATACAATTTAAGCTGAACACTCCACAGGACTATTAGTTTTAAGGAGAAATATTTCCCAAGCAATGTAGATAAAATTGAATATTCTAGGTAAATATGAATTCAGGCCATTGATGAAATGAGTACATTTTTATCTATTAGTCAGTTATAAGCCTAAAATGTCTGTTAGCATGCTTTCTCAATTCTGAACTTCTTAGGATAATTTTGTGCATCCATTTTCAGATCCTCTGCAGAGACAGCTTTTCAGGCAGTTCTGAAACACATTCATTCAATATGAAGTACAAGATAAGTCTTTTTAAAAATATATTTTTATTTATTTTACACAGAAGAAGGGAGGGGGATAGAGAGTTATAAACCTCTATGAAAGAGAAACATCAATCAGCTGCCTCTTGCTCACCCCCTACTGGGGATCGAGCCTGCAACCAAGGTACATGCTCTTGAACAGAATCAAACCTGGGACTCTTCAGTCCTTGGGCCAATGCTCTATCTATTGAACCAAACCAGTTAAGGCAATACATCTCGAATATCCCCTATAAATAATGAGACTATAGTGTTATTTTAAACATTCAATGAGGAAGTACTCAATTCTAGGTAAATTATCATCTCCTCATTTAATTATTTAGGACTAAACTTTTTAAAGTATTATTATATGTTGTGAAATATTTTAAGTATGATGTTTTCATCTATGAACCTCCATTTTCCAGCATAGTGTTTGATATTACATGCATAAGAATGTCTTAAAATAAATATGGCCTACAAGCCTACCTGCTCTCTCTTGTTTAGAAATACATGTTATGGAGAGGGGTTGGGGAAATGGGTGAAGGGGGTCAAAAATTAAAAACTTTGAGTTATAAGATAAATAAGTTCTGGGATATAATGTACAGCACAGTTACTGTAGTTAATAAAAATGTATTATATATTCAAAAGTTGCCAAGAGAGTAAATGTTAAAAGTTCTCATCACAAGAAAAATATTCCAACTTTTTGCAGTGATTGGTACTTTAACTAAGTATATTGTGATAATCATCTTGTATGTAACATGTACAAAATATGTAACATATATCAAATCATGTTGTATACCTTAAAATTACACAATGTTATATGCCATGCTATCTCAATAAAGCTGGGAGAACAAAAGAATGGATGTTAGTATTGATATCTTATATAATAAAAGGCTAATAAGCAAATCGATCGAATGGCGGAACGACCGGTCGCTATGATGGGCACTGAGCACCGGGAGCAGACGCCCAATGCAGAAGCTGCCCCCTGGTGGTCAATGCACTCCCACAGGGGGAGCGCCACTTAGCAGAAGCTTGGCTCACAGCTGGTGAGCACAGTGTCAGTGATGGGAGCCTCTCCCACCTCCAAGGCAGTGCTAAGGATGTCTGACTGCCGTCAAGGAGTGGGCCTAAGCTGTCAGTTGGATATCACCCCAAGGGCTCCTGGACTGCAAGAGGGTGCAGGCTGGGCTGAGGGAATGCCCCCCATTGCACGAATATCGTGCACCAGGCCTCTAGTGTTGACTATATTGGAAAGTGAGTCTCACCCTTTTAGTAAAAGTGAGTGGTAACTAATTACCAAATAAAAAGTAAATCTAATCAAGATGCTCAAGCATTATTTATATAAATGTATCTTTTAGAAAAATCCTCTAACTAGTCAAACCGGACAGTTGCATATGGATGCCTTCCTTGTTGGAAATTGCTAGGAGCCAACTGGAAAGATGACATTTTGACCTTGCAAGTACAGTCAACCTTTTCTTCTCTATTATCATCTGCTTATGCCAGAAGAAAGAATGCTACTTACCACTCCCTAATTTTCTCCACTGTTTCTCCACATTTTTTGATCAACATTTTATTGGGCATTGAGGAAGAGATATGATGAAAATTATTAATTTTGAAAATGATGGTTAAATTGTAGGTCGACATTATCTTTTATGGAAAGATTGCTATTGCTCAGAAAACTAATTTTAGGAAAGGAAAGAGACTTTAACTTTGGTCAGTCTAAAGAGGAAACAGTTCCTGTGAAGTAGAAAAAAAAGACAATTTGACATTGTGAGTCTCTCAAACAATGCACATGCTTATTTTTAAAATTCATAAAATTCATAAAAATAATACTTCCTAAATTCCTTTACTATTATATTTACTAGGCTCTTGTTATGTATTCTTATTTAAAAACAAAGATAAAATAATGACTTGTCTCCGTGTAAACATAAGGTCTCCAAAAAATGCAATCCTGCACACACACACACACACACACACACACACACACACACACACCACACACACACACAGTTTATATTGAGAATTATGAGAATCCTTAAGCAAGAAAGAGAAAAGGAGTGTATGCCATGGGTGACAATCCACACTAGGTGCATAATCTATTGTTAGTTATAATAATAATTTTGTTTAAAAAATCATATACCCACTGTGAGTGGCCATGCACATAATGAGCTATTCAGTTACATATACTAGAAATGCTAGCTATTTGAATTAATCATGGTGCTATTGGTTAAATTGTCCCACAAAAGAGTAGGTTGAAGTCCTAACCGTAGTACCTCAGAATGTGACTTTGGGAAATAGGGTCTTTACAGAGGGAAATAAGTTAAAATGAGGGCATTGGACTGGGCTTTAATCCAATAGGATTGTTTTCCTTAAAAAGGGGAAAAGTTTAGACACAGAGACAGATATTCATGGAGTGAAGTTCATGTGAAGACACAGGAAGAATTCCATGTGAAGATGAAGAGAGAGACTGGAGTGATACATCTATAAGCAAAGGAAAATCCAAGATTGCTGGTGAGAGGCATAGTCCCTCACAACCCTCAAGGAATTAACCCTTCTGACACCTAACATTGTCTACAGAAATGTGAGACAATACACTTCTGTTGTTTAAGCCATATTGTTTGTGGTACTTTGTTAAAGCAGCCTGTGGAAACTAATACAGATGTATTTTCA
>NW_006295198.1:194293-208575 GCF_000327345.1 Myotis davidii | reverse complement strand
AAATACCACATAATCTCCCTCATTTGTGGAATATAATGAACAACATAAACTGATGAACAAAGACAGATCCAGAGACGGATAGGCATTGATTTGACCTTTGGGCCTCATAGGGAATGTACGGGAGGGTGGGGGTAAGGAGGAGAGATCAAACAAAGGATTTATATGCAAGCATATAGGCCTACCCAATGGACAGGGACAGTGGGGGGCGGGGGGTGAAGGAGGGCATGAGTGTGGGGGGGTAGGGGATAATGTGGGGATAAGGACACATATGTAATATCTTAATCAATAAAAAATATATTTAAAAAAAATTGTTGTAGAACTTCATGACATCTCATGAGAGAGGTATGAACATAAATGCTCTATTCTAGTAGACCTATTGAAAGATATTAAGAAATTTTTAAAATGTTGAATAATGTTGATAATTTTTCAAGATTCATTATGTGCAATAGATCTTACCAAAATGGTGAGATCCTGCAAGCTTTTTCCATTTGTTATATAGATTTTAAAAATTCATGAAAATAATATTTAGAGAAATTCCTTTAATATTATATTTATTAGGCTCTTGCTATGCATGAAACACAATTGGTAGGCTAAAATATGCGTCAGTAAAAGATAGCTGCCAAAACTAAATGTTACATCACACCAGAGGTCCATTTCTTCCAATGCAACTTGTCCATCATAGAGCAATTGGAGGTGCTGTAGCAGTTGTCTTTGCTTCTGGACCAAAGCCCACAGAAAATCCACCATCTGTATTTACCTTGAGAGGAAGAAGGGTATACTGGAGAGTGTCCTCAGACAATTAAATGCTCTGGCCTGAAACTGACATTTGTCACTGTTCTTTATAAGCAAGTGACCAGAACTAGCCATTTATTCCCACTCAAACATGAGGCAGTAAGGAAAAGCAATCTACCTTGTGCTTAGAGCACAGAGATTGGAAATATTTGATAAGCAACACGAACATCTATCAAAATTATATCATTCAATTTTCATGCGTCTTTGAATTACAAAACTAAAAATACCCAATTAACATTATGTAATTGGTAACAGATGTGTCTGGAATTTGGAACCTGATCTGTTAACTCAAAAGCTTCCAACAAAGCTGCTACAATACATTTCTAAAGATTTTTTAATCCAGATTTGAACTTTTCTATGAAAATCAAATTAATGTTGCAGCAGAAATGGAAAGAAAATGATTGAAAAAATAACTGTGAAAAATGAGATGAATATACTTGTGAAAAAATGAAATTCTACATTTATTAGCGATTGACCTCTTCCTTGAAATATCATCTGGTTTAATTTTCACAATGTAACTTTTGTTACATTTGATATTTTATGTGTACAATATATTTCATTTTTTAAAATTTATACAAGAAAAATGCCTTTTCTCCCTAAAATCACATCCTGTGCCCCATAATTTTCTATGATGATATTGCTTATTTCTGTAAAACAATTGGCTCCCTGTGGTATTACTTTCAGATGAAATCATATAAGATTTCATAAGATGAGTCAAGCAGGGGTTGTGCACAAATGAGATCTCAAAGGAAAATCTAGATACTGTAAGAAAATACTTTCAGAGACTTAATAAATAACATTTGGAGGTGATTAAATAATAACAACAAAACAATGCCTCACCCTTGGCAAGCTTTTAAAATTGAGCACCACAAAACTCATATTAAATGAAATTAAACCAAAACCTGGACTGTAACAAGCTTTGTGTTCAGTTTCATTTGTATAAGTTATAAAAGCTTCAGAAATTATCTAGATTTTAAAATAACAACAGAGTATTGCTATTTTGTTTTGCACTGATTTCTCATTTATTTTTTCCTTCAGGGATCTCTCCCCTTCATGTTTTCTAGTAGTATTTATCTTTCTTGCTTTCCATACACAAACGAATTAAGAACTAGTCTATGTATAGTTACCTAATCTACACTACAAAATGCTTTTCTATTAAACTATATAGATACATCAATTAATGAAATGCTGTCAGGACAGTTTTTAAGTCATGCTTTACAGAGGACTTTAGATCCATTTTAAAAATTGCCTAAAATACAGGAATGGAAACTAATTCATGAGATTCGTGATCAATATGAGACCTGTATACAATTACAATTATCCAACAATGTAAAAGTTTTCCATAGAGAGTAGTGAGCTCCAAAATCTTAGAAAGTTTTCAAATGGAGATTAAACACCCCTGTAGAATCACTGGGGAAGGGACCATGACAGGGGACCAACCAGATGACATGAAGTTGCTTCCATTCTAAGGTTCTCTGATTCAGTTAATAAGTGAAATCTAAATATCCAATAAACAACGTTCAGAGCTTCTCATGACTGAGCAGCCATCCAAGAAAAGACCCAATCAATTCCAAGATGTCCTATGAGATTAAGGGGCAGACATGGTTAGCAAATGAGGTATTGCCTGAATACTTCAGTTCTAACAATGCCTGGAAAAACACTAATGTTGGAAATGAGGTTTTAAACACCCTCAGCCCCTAAACTAGAAAACAAACAAACAAAAATGATCAAATTGCAGTGTGCCAGGGTTGGAGAGGAGGAGTTCACATTAAATGAGAAAAGGCAGGAAGTAGGGAAAAGAGATTTCTGGAGCTGGGAAAATGAACAGCCTACTGTCAGGTTATACCCTTTATCAGGTAAGAGCTTTCTGAGGGGTAATAAAGAAAAGATTAACAATCCATTTTCAAAGCTTGAGCTCCTACTAACTCCCTAGGGACGGGAGAAAGGGACTTAGCTATTATTAGGGTAACTTCGAACACCTCAAGCACTTACCTAGCACCCTCCTGGGCCTAAAAGACCAAATCAAGTCCATTAAACACTTACGTTTTAAAGCTTCCTCAGTTTTATCCTCTGGACATGTGGATTTTACAAGTGGTGGCTTGACCAATTCATTAACTAGTTCCTAGGGATGCTCAGATATACAAAGTACATAAATTTACTGTTATTATTCACAATTTAAAATGCCGAAGTACCTCTCAGGTAAATGCACTTGCACTCTGGTATTTTAAAAACAGCTTAGAAAAAAAAAAGACATTTATAACATTTTAAGTCAAGTACAAGCAAACTCATGAGGACTATAAATGTAGGGAAGAATCTTCTTGTGAAGGACCAAGGAAACCCTAGCATATTATTGATAAATTAAATAGTGCCTTTCATTTCAAAGATAAAGGCTTCTGTATAAAGGACAGAATAAGTATAGAAAGAGAGCAATTTGCACATTATTTGAATCAATCCACTTCCTTTTGACATTTATCAGTGTCAGCAACAGTGTACTAAGATAATAGAGGAAAGCAGAAAAAAAACTTACCTACTAAATCAATTGTACCATATAAAAGTAATAGATAGAAATACCTTTGGTAAATTATTTTTTTCTCTTCTCTTTCTCTCTTCTCCCCTAAATGATTGGGCATTGATACCAACATGTTGAAAGAAATGGGAAGGTGGGTAGGATCTGACATGAGAATTCCCTTTACTGGTGCATTTCTCTGAGTGGTTGGCAAGGACCTGGCTCCTAAGAGCACAGTGTGGTAGGAGGTGTAAGTTACGGAGCCTCCCTGGTTTAGTCACTATCACCCTGAAACTCTCACAATGACAGTCATATGCATCAGACACATCTGCTTCTAGCTCATTCATTGCCCAAGTTTCAGACAATCTGGTGCTGGAGACTATCAGTACAAGGAAGAATTCAAGCCCCAAAAGTGATCACCGGGAGCTGGCTGCAAATGTGGAGCTTATATTTGGTAACACCTAAGAACCAGGTAGAATCTGGGATTAGAAAACTTCTTTGCTACCTAATAGGAGCACATTCAAATAGAAAACCTATTAATTTTCTTGTTTCTAAGATGATGGGATGGCTAAAGCAGGTATCATATTAGTTAAAATATAGTGACTACCTACAGTAAAGTATGTTTTTTTGTTGTTCCTTCTAAGAAGAAAGAGTGAGTTAAAACAATTCACAATCATTTACCTGGCAAGCATTGAACAATTGTTTAGTTCAGAGTTTCTGTATGCTTGTTCCGTGAAGCTTAAAATCAGAGGATTATTTCTCATTTTGCTCAGTTGTTATCTGTATGCTTGAATGAGCTGCTAAATAGACTTGAATGTGAACTATCAGTACTAAGTAGGAAGCTTCGTTTGCATGATTAGAACATCGTTCATGGAAATATTCTGGGATGTGCTCAAAGCAATTTAAAATGCATGTGAGATTATTGTGTCATGCTGCTTTCTTCAGAATTTTCGAGAATTAAAGAGGGCCCTACGTTAAAATGCAGACAAAGCCACGAAAAATGAAATTCCACTGATAATTTGTGTTATATTAATTAATGCAAAATTACATATTTTCAACAGTTTTAAATATAAGACCTCACTGTAGAAAGGTTACATGCCTAACATTTTACTTCATATTACTAGCATGTACTGAAGTCTCATTCTTGCCTGCTCATTGACCACATTAGCAGTTAGGTAGTCACTTTGAAAGGCACAGCAGCTCAAAGGTACTTGATTCTAAGTCAGGACATTACCCTACCTTCCTCCCCCTAAGATAGGTATCAATAATTCTAGGATAAAACAAAACGCAGAGGAATTATTATTTTAATAATGGAATTTAAATAAATCTGGGAAGAAATGGGGTAATATTGTTAGGCAGAAGGTTGTTCTTAGCATCACATAGACAACTTCAAGTGTTTGTCCTGGGCCATGGGACACTTAAATGTCACTATGGGTTCTTTGGCCTTACTTCTATTTTTGGAGGAAATTGAACATCTTGAGCATTATACTTTCCTTTCCTCTGGAGCAGTGGTTCTCCACCTTCTGGCCCTTTAAATACAGTCCCTCATGTTGTGACCCAACCATAAAATTATTTTCGTTGCTACTTCATAACTGTAATGTTGCTACTGTTATGAATCGCAATGTAAATATCTGATATGCAGGATGGTCTTAGGCGACCCCTGTGAAAGGGTCGTTTGACCGCCAAAGGGCTCGCGACCCACAGGTTGAGAACCGCTGCTCAGGAGTGTCTTTATTCGATTAAGTACCTTGAATCTCCAATTAGAAGAGTATCATAAATCAATGGCCTCTTGTTAGGAAGAAGACAAGGTTTACTATTTGATGTGTTTACTGATATATACTAGCATCTACAATAGTATCTGTTATAATAACTATTTGTGGTGCTCATTGCTTAATTTAATTAGTTGTGTATTGAACATATTATTACACTTCTTTAAGACATCTTACTTTTTACATAGTCACATCTTAGAACTTTGGGAAGGTATCATCTTTGTAAGCTTTTTGCAATGTCAGGATCTTGCAGTGTTTAGTAAGATTACTTTTGTTTAATGACCAGTCATTTTATTGGACTTCTGCGCTCAAAGAGCCATACAGTTTATAGCATGAATCTCATGCTCCAGAACCGTGGTGGCATTGATCTCAGACAACATATTGGCATCCATGATCCTTAAGGAGGTTAACTTGTGGGTGGATTTCATGGAGTTGCAGGTGATCATAGTGCCAGCTCTGCCTTTGGGTGTTACAGAAGCCTAATAAGAGGTCACAGATGTGTGGATTAGAGGGCCTTTATCTCCCTTAGTCTATTCACTGGTCCGATCTCCGTACTTCTAACTGAGTCAAGGCAAATCTCCAGTGACTGGACTGTGCATCTTAGTGTTATCTCCATTATATAAGAAATGACCCTGATGTTATTCAATTTGCCTCATCAATCACTTACCCAGCTTCTCCTGGTCCACATGAGACCACAGAGGCCTGCATACTCGTCATATTCATGCAGAGATCCTCGGATTTGAGGGCATTTATATCTATGGTCAGTCCAGAGCTGGCAGCCTGCACATGAAGACTCTTCCTTCCCCTCTATGTTTCTTTTTCATGATATCAGCTCTTTCAAAACTTGAGTCATGCCCATTTGAAAGCAGACTACGATGCTAGCTATGGAGAACAGAGACGTTCCTCTCCTTCAACAGGAATATAACCAGCTTGGCTTTGTACTGACTTCGAAGTCAGCAGCCATGTATGTTTTATCAATTGGCAAGATGATGTAAACATTGCCCAGGATTTTTAATCAAGAATTTAACTCCATTATTTTTCTTAGTATTCCAGCCAGATTCCTGGGTGACCTATTTTTCTTTTGCAATGATGACTTGCTATCTTTATTGAAGTTTATAAATCTACATATAGAATCTCTGGACTATGAGCTACATTATTTTTTACTAGAGGCCCAGCTTGCAATTGAAATCACGTGAGAACGCGCTCCGCCTCTGGCCGTGGGAGAAGGCACCCCATGGGCTGCTGCAGGAGTTGTGCCGACCCGTGCAGCAGGCAGCCAGGGCCCATGCCTAACTTCCACCCCAGGCCCCCCGCTGCCCCCTGCCTGAGTCTGTTCCAAGCCACTGGGGCCACTGCACCAGCTCGATCAGACCCCCTGTGTCTGTCTCCATATCCACTCCGGGCCTCACCTGCTCATGCAACTTCCTCCTGTGTTGTTGTGACCTATTATGGCATCCCGGCCTAATTTGCATATTATCTCTTTTTTAAATAGATATATATTATATATAGATAAATCTCTTGATTTTATGTATTCGTCTATTTAATTTTGACTCAACTCAAAATCTTAACTATTTACTACATACCAATAATTTTGCAAAGTCTTAAAGTAAACAAATGAACAAATCTGTCTTATAATTTACATTTCTTCTCATAATTTGCACCTAATACAGGTGATCTAAAACTCACTAGCACTGATGTTTTTATTTCATATTGATTCAAAAATTATTTTGTTCCTTATAATAACAGCCAATAAAATTTCTCCAAAATATAACTCTAATTTTCAAGTCATAGCTTTTGTTCATCATTATGCAATATATTTCCAACCCACTTACTCATCTTTCAATTAAAGTTGTTGCTACCATGACTAGCATGGTACAAATATTCTCAAAACTTTTTTTATTGTTTGGATCCAAAGCTCTATTTTCCTGTCACTTATCATGTCTTAGGTATATTAGATATACAAAATGAGAAATACACACACCAATAGTCCATTACTTATATGTATACTCTTGTCAGCCACCCAATTAAAATTAATAAAAAATTCTCTAGATTGCCCTCAAACCTGTCTTTAAGAGGATTTCTAAAAAGTCAGATGTCATTCTGACTTCCAACTGTTTCCTCTTCTATCTGCATAAATTCTGTAAAATACTCCAAGGCTCTGTCTTTTTCAGTTCACTTCACATACAAATAGTGTGTGTGCCCACACTTTCCTATAAAGAAACACACGTTAAATAAATATATATAGAGAGTAACTTTAACATACAATTAAATATTCCCTCAGGGGAATACACCAGACAATAAATGATCTGGCAAATTGCTTTAGGAGCAAATCACAGGATACCCATTTTTTTTAACACAGTTCTATACAGGAGGATGTAATATAAAAATAAATTTGAGAACTATCATTTAGACAAGAGAGTGATCACTTAGTAATTATTTATGTGACTTAAAGCACTGTGACTTTTCTATAATGCTAAAGCAGCCACATATTTTGTTTTAAATGCATTCGCCCTCCTTCAAGGAAATAAAGCCAGTCCTATCTACCCATGCTAAGAAGATGCATACTGCCTTCTGAGAAATCTCAGGAGCCCTGGAGGACAAGATTATGCAGAAACCTGAACACGAGGTACGCCTGTAAAGGATATCTCTGGAGATGTTAAGATAAATAACGATGAACCATGGAGAATTATCGGGCTCCCAAGAGTAATTCCACATTCTCATGCATTCAAGTGTCTAGAGGTAAGCTCTCCTCAGCCTCATTATCCTCTAAAAATACAGACAAGGAGCATAAAACAAAGTACTATGTGGAAAATTACTTTTCATGGAGAAAAAAAAAAAGGACATTTCTATTTCCTTTGCAAAATATACCAACATTGGAAGCCCTCTAATAGATAGAGCATGCAAAGGAGAGGCACTTACCTGATATCAAAATACCACCACCAAGAGAGGCTGATATCCGCAGAAAATGGAGGATCCCAAAGGAAATATTTCCTCGCCCTTGTTTTGAAGAGACACATTGTCTGGATTCCTAAATGGATTAAAATGCAATGAATATGTAGGTTAAGAGGAAGAAAATATGACCCTCCAGGGAAAGCTGTTAGCTCAATTCTTCATGCTGCTTGCCCTTATAAAAGTGATCATAGACCTTATCTAATTTGGATTGATCTGGCTCTTTATGTGTTTGGTAGTTTTCGGGTCTTTGTGTGGTCAACGGGAAGCACTGTATTTAGCAAAGGGGCAGAAACAATTTACAGATTCCTTAATCACAAAAGCTATGTCTTATTCCTCTTTGAATTTAATGAATATTAATTGGGAAACCTCTAGAAGTCAGATATTATTTTAGGTTTCAGAAATACAGTGGATTACAAAAGAGACACGCTTGTGTTCCCATGGAAGTTAGGCTCTAGTGAGGGTGATTCTGATGAAAATAAGCAGATAACATTTCTTTTCAGATAGTGACATGTACCCTGAAGAACATTAAATAGGATCATATGATAAAAAGAGTCCTTGCCCTGGCCCATATGGCTCAGTTGTTTTGGCATCGTCCTGTGCATCGAAAGGTTGCTAGTTCCATTCCCTGTCTGGGCACGTGCACAGGCAATCCAGGGTAGGGGCGTGCAGGAGGCAGTTGACCAATGTTTAGCTCTCACATTGATGTTTCTCTCTCTCTCTCTCTGCTTTCCTCTTGCTCTAAAAATCAATTTTAAAATATTTTTTTAAAAAGAGTCCTTGTATTTAGGGAAAGTGGCAGTGTGCATACAGTGTGATCAAGGGAAGACTTCTTGAGCAAGCAAGCAAACAAACTAACAGGGATATGTGGCGTGCAATGGCCTAACATGAAAAGATGTTCAAAATTTCCAAGGTTCTGAAAGAAACCTGATGAGGTTGGAGTATGGAAAGCAAGTGAGAGAGTGTTAAGAGTTGAGGTCAAAGGGCAGGAAAGGCCAGATTTTCTAAGACCTTGTTGATTATGGGGTTTTATTACAAATTCGATATATCATAAATCTTAGAATGTGGGTAGGCACATAGTAGGTAATTAAACAGGATTTAATGTTGAAATAATTTGGGGGATCTGCCTCCATGTGCACTTGCATTCTTGAGCCTAGTTGTTTCACTACCCAATACGCAGTCAAACTTAAGTTTTATAATTAAGAAACTTAATTAACCAAAAGTTATAAACACCTTCATTTTTAAATTAAGGTTATTTGTCATTGAATAAGGGGAAAAGTTATGAATTTTTTTATCCATCTTACTTGCTATGCATATTTGCTACTATTTAGTCATTAATCACAGATTATAGACCAAAAAAAGGCCATGTCTAAACTTTTTTATTTTATTTTATGTCTACTGATGTGTATAGAAGTTATGGGATAGGAACTTTGTAGCATTTTTCTTACTTTTCCCAGAGAAAAAGTCCCTCTTCTTTCTTATGGATTTTAGACACACTATGCATAACCATGGATGTTTTTAAAGGCTGTGCCATCTTTCTAAATAGAGTATCTGTAAAAAAATAAAAGATAGTCCAAAAAATGATTCTTATAAATCAAGACTTACAGACTCCTATCTCCTTTCAGTCTTTAATTTTTGAGGCTTTATTTTTATTTATTTAACAACAGGGGTAGGAAAGCTTTTTGCTGCCAATGGCCATTTGGGTAGTTATAACATCATTCACAGGCCATACAAAATTATCAATTTAAAAAATAGCCTGCTATATTTGCTCAAACATTTAATTAACTCACCCCTAATCCTTTGTCAGGGCCAGACCAGATGATTTTGCAGCCTTATAAGGCCCATGGGCCGGATGTTCCCCACCCCTGAATTAACAAATATTCATATAGCCAGCTACTTTCTAGTTGCCAGTTACAGTCCTCCATATTTTTAAAAAATGAACTCATTGGATAAAATACAGCAATAATATTGAAGTGACATTCACAGTACATAGCAAACTCATAGAACACAAGTACGATTTTCATCAGATCATTTAAAATTCTTATCTACTAGAGGCCTGGTGCACAAAATTTGTGCACTCGGGGTGGGGGGGTCCCTCAGACCAGCCTGTGCCCTCTCCCAGTCTGGAACCCCTTGGGGGATGACCACCAGCTGGCTTAGGCCCGCTGCCTGGGGGATTGGGCCTAAGCTGGCAGTCAGACATCCCTCTGGCAGTCCGTGAGCCCTTGGGGGATGTCCACTTGCCAGCAGGGAGCAGGCCTAAGCTGCAGTCAGACATCCTTAGCACTTCTGAGGAGGCAGAAGGGGCTCCCACCACCACCGCTGTACTGGCAGCCATCAGCCTGGCTGATGGCTGAGCAGAGCTCCCCCTGTGGAAGCACACTGATGACCAGAGAGCAGTTCCTGCATTGAGCATCTGCCCCCTGGTGGTCAGTGTGTGTCATAGTGACCAGTATCCGAGTGGTTCTGCTGTTAGGGTCAATTTGCATATTAACCATTTATTATATAGGACTAGAGGCCCGGTGCACAAAAATTTGTGCACTTGGGTGGAAGGGGGGCCCTCAGCCTGGCCTGTGCCCTCTTGCAGTCTGGGACCCCTCGGGAGATAACACCCTGCTGGCTTAGGCCTGCTCCCAGATGGCAGAGGGCAGGCCCAATCCCTAAGTGCAGCCCCTGGTTGGGCTCAGAACAGGGCCGATTGGGGGCTTGGGAGCCGCCCCATGTCATGCACAGAGCAGGGCAGATCGGAAGGTTGCGATGCCTCCCTCAGTCACTCTCAGGGTAGGGCCAATTGGGGGGGGTGGGGCACCGCCCCCTGTCACACTCAAGGCAGGGTTGATGGGGAGGTTGCAGCGCCACCCCCTGTCACGCACAGAGCAGGGCCCATCAGGGGGGTTGGGGCTCCTTACCCTGTCACACACAGAACAGTGTCGATCAGGAGGTTGGGGAGCTCCCCCCTGTCACTCACAGAGTAGGGCCGATAGGGTAGTTGGGGCACCGCCCCCTGTCACACACAGAGCAGGGCAGATCAGGGGGTTGGGGCACCACCCTCTATCACCCACAGAGCAGGGAGGATCAGGGGGTTGGGGTGCTGCCACTGCCACACTCAAGGCAGGGCCGATGGGGAGGTTATGGCTCTACTCCATCATACACAGAGCAGGGCCTGTGGGAGGAGGGTGGGGCTGGGGCGCCGCACCCTGTCACACACAGAGCCACAGGGCGATCAGGGGGTTGGGGAGCTCCCCCCATATCAGGCACAGAGCAGGGCTGATCAGGAGGTTGGGGCGCCTTCCCCTGTCACAAACAGAGCAGGGTGGATAGGGAGGTTGTGGCCCCGCCCCTTGTCACACACAGAGCTGTAGGTCAATTAGGCGGTTTGGGCGCTGCCCCTGTCACGTTGATCCAGGTGCCGGGAGGCCTCTTGGCTCCAATGATCCCGGTGCTGGGAGGCATATTACCCTTTTACCACATAGGATAGAGGCCTGGTGCATGGGTGGGGCTGGATGGTTTGTCCTGAAGGGTTTCCTGGATCAGGGTGGGGGACCACACTGGGGTGCCTGGCCAGCCTGGGTGTGGGGCTGAGGGCTGTTTACAGATGGCCCACACCCCCTTCAAGGAGGTGGGTTCTGTTGGGGTGCCTGGCCAGCCTTGGTGAGTGGCTGATGGCTCTTTGCAGGCTGGCCACAGCCCCCCAGCAGGGACCCTCACCCCATGAGGGTTTAGACAGCCTGGGTGAGGGGCTGATGGCTTTTTGCAGGTTGGCCACAGCCCCTTCAGTGTGGGGGTCCCCACTGGGTGCCTGGCCAGTCTGGGTGAGGGGCTGATGGCTGTTTGCAGGTTGGCCACAGCCTGCAGCCACCCAAGCTCCCAGTGGAGGTTGGCTGGAAGCAGGGATCTGGGATTTATTTATCTTCTATAATTGAAACTTTGTTGCCTTTAGAGGAGGCTACAGCCGGCCAGGGCAGGCGGAAAGCTTGGTTTCCTCCATTGCCAGGGCAACTGAGGCTCCTGCTTGCTACAGCTCCGTGGCTGCCAGCCACCATCTTGGTGGGGTTAATTTGCATATAGTCACTCTGATTAGCTGGTGGGAATGGCTTAGGGTGTAGTGGAGGTGCTGGCAGTTTGCATGTTTCTCTTTTATTAGATTAGATTTCTACTTACATTATCACTAGCTTTCTTGAAAATACTTTATTTTTTAAAAACAAGTATAACTTCCTAACAACGTAGTAATGTTTGTAACATATAATAATCACTTAATGTTTATTAATAATCACTTAATTTTGAGAGGTACAAATTTATGAAAGAAACACTGGTAGAAGAAATAATTACTTTTGGAGGCTCTAATGGTGAATTTTTTTTTTTTTTAAATTGAGGTGACAGCAGGACATGTAGGTAAGGATCAGCTCCTGTGCCTTTAAGAACTATAAAAACCACAAGGTCTCAAACAATGCCATCATCAGGATATGTAACTATTATATTTTTAGGTCAGCCAAAATTCAGTCATGAATATGCTAGGAATGGCTTGACTGACAGCCCAGCACATTACTACAAGTGCCAACATAGTGGTTAATATCAACAGAAGGAGAGAAAATGTTCAAGTAAAAAATATTGTTCCTGCTTAATGAAGGTTAAAATGTCCATTTGTTAAACTGAGAGTTTCTGCTTTGAATAGATCCATCAAGATAATTAATGTGTATTCAGATTTCACAGTGTTCCTGGGGTTGCATATTACATGAGAAAGAAAAACTTAGAAAATATGTTTCTATATACAATCAAGAAGCTTTGACTAAAAGCATACAGTTATGATAATAGACAGCTAAGTAAGAGGCATTTTATTGTGAAAATAATTGAATCACCTATTGTTTGCAATATTTTCTACTTAAATAGATTGAGCTTTGCCTCATAATGAGGATTCTTGCTATTTTTACTTATTTTTTTATTATTTAGGATATTCCAGGACTCTGTGGAAATGTTTGGCCTTAAGGAAGACTGCTAGTCATGCTCTAATGGTGAAAGAGACCCATAATAATTGTATTGAACATGCTGGTGAAACTTGTACTTATAATAACTCTAAGTTATATCTTGTTTTAAACCTGCTGTCTGCATTCTATTGGCATAATAAAAAAGAGTTATGTTCCTGGCTGGGTAGCTCAGTTGGTTGGAAGGTTGTTCCACTATTCCAAGGTTGTGGGTTCAATCTCTGGTCAGGGCACATACAAGAAAACCAATAAAGGAGAAACTAAGATGGCGGCAGAGATAAACACCGGGAAGTTAATGCCGCTCACAACAATTGATTAATACCTCAGAGAAACAACACGGACTTCATCCAGAACCACAGGAAGCCTGGCTGACTGTAAACTCTACATTTGGAAGGTTGTTCCACTATTCCAAGGTTGTGGGTTCAATCTCTGGTCAGGGCACATACAAGAAAACCAATAAAATTGTAAATATGTGGAAAAACAAATCAATGCTTCTGTTTCTCCTTTCTCTCTCTCCCTCTCTCTGTTTTTCTAAAATCAATAAAAGAAGTTACCTGGTTACATTATATACTATATTATTGGTTGTCCCCTGCACACACCCCAATGAGGCTGGGGATTGAGCCCACAACTGAGTACATGCCCTTGACCAGAATCGAACTTGCAACCCTTCAGTCTGCCCCAGTGGGGTTCTTTGGCCTGGCCTATGGGGATTGAGCCGAAACTGGCTCTATGACATCCCCTGAGGGGTCCCAGATTGCGAGAGGGTGCAGACCAGGCCAAGGGACCCCCACCACTGGGGCCGGGGAGAGGCCGTGGGAGGGTTCCAGGGCCTGTCCAGCTCATCTTGCCCAGTCCCAATGGGCTGAACTCCAGCAGCAAGCTAACCTACAGGTCGGAGCGTCTGCCTCCTGGTGGTCAGTGTGCATCAGAGTGACTGGTCAATCGGACAAACAGTCAGACACTTAGCATATTGGGCTTTTATTAGATAGGATTAGTCTTCTTCTCAAGGGAATAATTCTAATCCCAAATAGAATTGTACCACTTTTAAAATCACGCTGAAAAAATTTACACTTATTTATTACATTATTGAAAGTTGGAACTAAGCAGCTTTTCTGTTTTAGCAGAGATCTGAAATTCTTACCATTGGTATTGGACCCTCCATATAAAACATTTGAAAAAACTGACTTTGGCTCAAACATCTTTAACATGCCACTGGTTACCAGATCATTTAAGAGAAGACAAAGGACCCATGAGACAGGATAGTGGGGATTTCTTTAAAGACAGTTG
>NW_006295198.1:192557-193098 GCF_000327345.1 Myotis davidii | reverse complement strand
CCGCTGTTCTAATGGATAAATCTTGCTTGGTGATTTACCATCACCATGGCTTTATGGGACCCCTAGTATCCTTTTTAAAGGTTTTATTACAATAGTGGGCAGATTCGAACATATCACCCTATGTTATTCTTGTCCATCAGCTATGCTTATATTCTGCTGTGTATCCTTTATTGGATCTTTACTTATAGTAGCTCTTTACCAGAATCCTTTAATCAACCAAAGATTAAATGAAATCAAACTGTTTATTTATCTCATTAATCACTTGTTTTAGAAATAGAAGGTTAGCCCTGATCAAGTAGCTCAGTTGGTTACCACATTGTTCCGATACACCAAGGTTGCGGGTTCTCTCTCTCTCTCTCTCTCTCTCCCCCTTTCTCTTTAAGAAAATTAATAAATTTAAAAAAAGAAAATAAATAAAAGGTTAGGGTAACATTGGCTAACATGACAATTGATTTTAAACTCTGATGGCTCTTCCATATTTTTTAAGTGGCCATTTTAGCCACCTAATAATACCAAGGGAGTTCACTCTCTCACATTATGG
>NW_006295198.1:174570-192188 GCF_000327345.1 Myotis davidii | reverse complement strand
AAAAATAATTATTGAAGTTTTAATAAAAATGATAGTAATAAGCATTGTTTTTTCAATTATAGTTCTTGGAAATCATTTTTTTTCATGATTAAGACAATTGAATGTCACATTCTGAAAATGCTTACTTCGTTATAAATCATGTGAATTCTCTATTTCTCAGGATGATTAATGATCTTTGGCCAATGTGTCAAATTTATGTATATATTTTGCATGCTTCTCATTTGATGTTTTGTTTATTTATTTATTAATTTATGGTTTATAAAACATATTTTTATTGATTTCAGAGAGGAAGGGAGTGGGAGAAAGAGATGAAAACATCAGTGATGATAAAGAATCATTGATTAGCTGCCTTCTATGCCCCACACTGGGGACTGAACCACAACCTTGGCATGTGTCTCAAAAGGGAATTTAACCATGACTTCCTAGTTCATGGATAGACACTTAACCACTGAACCCACTGGCCAGGCAATGCTTTGTTTTGTGTTCTTAAAGGTAAGTTGAATTTTTGACTGAGAATCTATATGTATGAAAGCCTAAGCAACCATTAGGACTGGTCGGCTATGATGTGCACTGACCATCAGGGGACAGACGCTCAATGCAGAAGCTACCCCCTTGTGGTCAGTGCACTCCCACAGCCAACCTTCTGTGGTCAGCCAACCTCCCATGGTCACTCCTCCTAGCCAGCCGGTCCTTATCAGCCCCAATTTGGACTGAGTAAGACACCCCCATCACCCGCCAGGCCATGGGATTCCACCCATGCACAAATTTGTGCACTGGGCCTCTAATAAATATATAACTAAATTTACCTTATGAACTAGATTGACTGGTTAATGCAGTTGATGCAAACATGTACTTATACACACTTCACACACACTCAGAGAGCACCACCACCAACAACAAATGAAAACAAGACTAACAAGAACTTATTAATTGAAAACTTATTAATTCATCTATTTGCATGCTTCTTGTCTAAGTTTACTCAGCAGAATGTAAGCCAAGCTAGAGCAAGGGCCTTGCCTGGCTTTTTTACCCCTTTATTCCCTGTACACTCCTTTCCTTGGAGGAGTTTAAATTATTCTTGAGAAGAATGTAATACTTCATGAGGAGCAGTCAATATGACATACTATTTTGAAAAAAAAAACTGTTTTTAGAAATATCAGAATTGGTCCTAGTAGAGCTGTTGAAGCACATGGGCCTATGTAAGTGAACCGAATCTTATTTACTTATTCACTAAAACCTCTTTATTTTGGAGTAATTGTTGGAAACAAGCTATTAGGCCTTTGTAGGAGTTAGGTTATTTTCATCCACGAGTAATTAACACCTCTGTAGTTTTCTGAAGATACCAATAACTAATTAATTCACTATCTGATTAATTATGCATGTATGTATTTAGAGAAATAGAACCAATAGGAGATATGTCTGTATCCGTATCTATATATCTGTGTCTATATCTGACTTATAAATGCTCATTCTATTAGTCAAAAATGCTCATTGTATTTATATACATGCAGCCTATTGGTTCTATTTCTCTGGAAAACCCTGACTACTACAATGATTATTTCTCAGTTTGCTACAAGTTAAAAAACAATAGACTGGTAAAACATTAAAATAAAATGGAAACTGTAACCATTGACCATAAATTCCTTTTCATATGATCTTTCTCTAGCATTAACATCATTATTTTTCACAATCCCCCTTTCACTTTCTAAAAATATCTATATTCATTTTGCTGTGACACTAACATGGCACTATGAAGAGATGAATCAGGTCCAATGAGTTTTAAAGCATGGATAGCGGAAAGAGCCTACTAAGGGTGTCAATCATGGCTCTGACAGCAATAAATCATTCATCTCTGTGGGTCTCAATTTGTAAAGTGAGGCACTAGACTAAGTGATGACTAAAGATTTTTCCATTTTTAATACCTATTAAACATTTAAATAGTCTGTGCTTTCATCTAGGCCTATAACGCTGGGGGATAAAGGCTTCAAGGGCAGGCTTCTATTTGAGGCAAGGCGAACATTCATGATACAGCAATGTAAATTCATGTGGCTACTTTTTCGATTGCTGCAGTCCTTATATAAATTAACTTCTGTCATCAAAAGTCTTTTATTCTCAGCAAAACCCTCTTTAAAATGCCATTGCCTGAGGAGTATGGGCAATTCTGAAAGGTTCATGAAGACAAACTGTTCTTGATACTTACAAAGTGTGACAACGATATTCTAAAATAGAATGAGTACCTCCAAGCTTTCCCCCTTAATCTGTGCACTGTGTGTGCATTCCTTTTTAACTTGGTTTTAATAAGACCTTAAAGATATCCGTGAGGCATTCTGCCTAATGAAAAGATAATTATTTCCTAAAGAGTTATGAAGATATTCATTCAATGGGAAAATGTTTAAGAATATACTTTCTTGCTTTTGCAGTCTGAACACATCTCTAAAGAGATTTCAAAGCAAAGTAGACGCTCAAAAACAATGTATTTGTAAAATAAATACATGGATAAATAAGTGCTTCTGTAAAGCATCTTTTCCCATTCCTCCTCCATTCTTCTCCCAGATGTTTGAAATTCTCATTGAGAGGCAAAGCTAAGATGCAAAGTTTATCTTAGAATGTGAAATATTAGCTGTTGATCTGCGAACACCTTGGTATAAAGTAAAACACATCCATGAAGGAATGTACTCTGCTTGGGTCCCATTGGACATAGAAGGGGAATAAAAGGCAGCTTTAGGGCTTCAGGTGTCATGGGAAGTGAATGGCTTATCGGAGACGGGCTGGAGTGTGTTGGGATTGTTGTGAGTGTGCCAGGATTGTAGCTGTGGGGTAAATGGCAAGACAGGGCTGCTCATAGAGAAAAAAGGGGAACCATGAAAAATGATCTATGTCACAAGCATGTGTGGGCTGCTCCTAGACTAGTTTTTACTTCAATCTAGACAACAAAGAGCCATGAAATTAAATTTAGGGAATACTATCACCATTGCTTCTGAAACATGGGGTGCAGGAGTAAAACATGGGTGCAGAGACTGGATCTCCCCCTTGCGGGTTCTTGTCCCACAAAGTTTAAAGAATAAAATTCATGGACTAAAAGAACTTTTTAGTAAAATAATGGACATTTATCTGAAGCAAATACAGACTCCCACGTAGGGAAGGGGGTCCCAAGGGGGTAACCCACTAAGCTCCTTTTTTTCTGAGGTTTCTAAAGGCTGCAGTTCTTTGTCTCTTCATGCTCTCTTCTAATTGGACCCCTTCCCCATTTTAAGACTCTGTGCTTTTCTAATTGGTCATTCTTTTTGCAGAATATCAGCTTCAGAGTCCAAAACCCACATGGTGCTCCCATCTTTCTCTCCCCACTATCTTTTAACATTTCTCTATCTCCTGTGAACATGTTTCCTTTTTCCAGCATTTGTCAACATTTCTCATTCCTCTGTGAGAGTACAGTTCCTTTTTCCCCATTCTCTGTGACCTTTCTTTGTCCTCTTTGAATACATGTCTTCCTCTCACCTTACCCTGTGGCAGTTTTCTATTCTCTGTGAATGTATGCCTTTTGATGGCTCCAAGCCCTCACCTATGCCTTCCTTCTTCATGGACCCTCTTTATTCCTAAGACTCCCTAAACCTGCCTCTTTTATCCCTAAAATTCCTTTCACTTCCACTTCTAATGTGCTGAGCAAAAAGAATTAAGGAACTCCAGAGTGGAGAATTTTTAAGATAAAATTTAGCCTTTTCTGTGTGTTCCTTTTGCTCTGTCTTCTTAAAAAAAAGACAGGATCTCTAATTACCAGGTCACTTTGAACAAAAGGTCCCAAAACTTACTTTTTAAAGTATATATCTAACCATGTAATTAATGGTTGCTTTTGCTATTGAGGAAAAACTAAATCTAGATAACAGGCCAGAGAGATTTGTGTCTATGTCTGTGTGTGTGAATAGGAAGTGAGTCTTAGCTTTTCCCTTAAACAAGGTAAACTTCTATAAATTACTTAAAAATTAATTTTCAATGCAGTGGTAGGAGAGGGTGAAAATTAAACAGACAAGATGTAAAATGAGATGGAATATTATATGATAAAGATTTTATGTTCATTTTATATTTTGTCAAGTGTCTGCCCTATTTATTTTCACTGATACTGAGACAAATAAAAGAAGACATAAAGAGGTGACATTTGGTAAGAGAAACATGACTTTGATGTCAGGATGAGAACCACTAATCCAAGGAGCATCATAAACAGTAAGATAAATACTGAGTGGTTAGTTATTTTCGAAACAGTACTTCTCCATTTCGCTGACATAGCAATTCAGAAAAGAATCTTGCAATAGAAGCTGTGTCATGCATGAGTTATTATTTTGGTAGTACAGGCACACCTCAGAGATATTTCAGGTTCAGTTCCAGACCATCACCAAAAAGTGAACATAGCAATAAAGCAAGTCACATGAATTATTTGGTTTCCCAATGACTGTAAAAGTTATGTTTACATTATGACGAAGTATGTTAAGCATGCAACAGCATTATGATAAAAATATGCATACCTTAATTAAAAATAATTTATTGTTAAAAAAATCCTAACCATCATCTGAGCCTTCAGAGAGTCATAATATTTTTGCTGATGGAGGGCCTTGCCTTGATATTGGTGAAAACACTGTACTTGCAAAGCACACCAAAGTGAAGTGCAATAAAACAAGGTATGTCTATACTGTAATATTGCTTACTTATTGATATGCCTGAGGGCCCTGAGGTCCTCACTGTGCCAGATCTCAAAAGGTTTTAATTTATAAGCTGCAATATTGTCCCTAAGCAAGACTGTTATTCATTCCTTAAAAGCCCTGAAACCTGGCATTGACCTGGCGTCGTATGGAGGTCCTTTAGGCATTTGTTTGCAAAATAGGGAAGTTTCATCCATATTGAATGTTTGCTTAGGGAAGCACTTTTCCTCCACAGCCAGCTTAACCAGAGTTTCCCAAAGTTCTCCGCTATCTTCACATCAGCACTTACAACTCACCACTCACTTTCACATCATGTAATGAATAATGATTCTTGAATTGTTAAACTACCCAGAGCTAGTAGTAAATTCAACATTTTAACCAGGTCCAGCCTTTTCTTTGAACATCACACATGACCTTTTTGCTTTGGCTGTGACTGTCACGGTGCTGATATGGTTCTATGTTTGGTCTTCAATCCTGGTCACTGGACGTTTCTCCGTGTCAGATAGAGGCCCTTCTCAAATTGTTGTCGGTGTCATTGCCTTCAGTGAGGCAGAACCTTTAACAGTTGGTGTCACTTTGTTCTTATTCTTCAAGATTGTGGCCATGGTGGAATGGGGCATGCCTGACTGGTGAGCAGTAACCATCGCCGAGTTTCCACATTTGTAGTTTTTAATCACTCTTCGTTTTGTTTCCGCGCCAATCACTTGATGTAGTTTCTTACTGGCAACAACAATAGTGGATTTTGTATGCTTAGGGGTCATAATGAACAGCATAACATGACATTAAATTAAGCACAAGAGAAAACGCTGCAGTCAAGAGATGTGGTAAGCATGAGATGTGTGAGGCTGCTGCCGGCAGAACACAGCATACTGCTTTACAGCATTTTTTAAAAATATAAGTAGAGAGTACACTCTAAAATAACGATGGAAAGTATAGAAAAGTAAATACGCAAACCAGTAACGTAGTTGTTTTATTATCATTACCAAGTGTTACGTACTGTACATACTGTGTGTGCTATACTTTTATCCGTCTAGCAGTGGCAGCACCGTGGGCTTGCTTACACCAGCATCACCACAAACAGTGAGAAGTGCATGGTGCTTTGACATGACAGTGGTTACAATTTGTCCCATTCCACAAAAAAGTCTAGACAATCTGACTTTTTTTTAGCTCCACTAGAATCTTATGGGACTACTGTAGTATATACAGTCCGTTGTTGACTAAATTGTCCTTCGGCAGCACATGCCTGCATAAATAAAAAAATTAAAAAAGTCATTGCAATGCATCAAGTGATGGAAGTGGACTTGAAAGAACTTGTACACCAATAATGAAACCCTTGGAGAATTTCTCAACAGAAACTTTTTTGAAATTATAATATAAAGAGGCATGATACAATAACAGGAGCAATTATGACTGCACTGAGAACACATTAGCAGAGCTCATGCAAAAAAGCCTTTTTCTGGGGTTGAAACTGGCTCATTCTGGTTACATCTGTGTTTAAACATAGATGCTGCTGGCAGAGAGCTAACGTCCCTTCCCTGAGGCCTTCTAAACGGTGCCACAATAAATGTACTTTGAACTAATTGGAACCCAGTGAGGAGGAGGGCACAGCAGAAACTGTGAAATGTCAACTTCAATTTTTCCCAAGCAAGTGTTGCAGCCATTAACACAAGCTGTTTTCTAAGCTAAGTTTCCTTTCCATCTCCCACCCCAGTGATGAGGACAGTGACCCCAGAATTCTCTCACATTTATAACTGCTCCCACTAAGCGAGAGCACATCAACACCAAGGCAGAACAAGAGGCTCTGAAAAGGAGGAAGACTGCTTCAAAAAGATCTGAAGAACAAAATGAAATAAACAACACCCAACCAGGAAATAGATCTAAGGTCATTGCAAAATAAGAAATAATCCTCAATGAAAAGAAATGCTGGGGTTTAAAAAGGAAAGAAAAGCAAAAATAAATGCAAACCCATTTCATGAGAAAGGTACCTCTCCATTATCCAGGGACCAGCCAGCTAGCCATCAGAAATCATTGTAAGCTTGTGAATTGGATGGCTAAATTAATCCAGCGATATTAGCAGGTCATAGTCAAATAATAGTGAACAAATGTGCCTTTCCATTAATTAACAAGTTTTTGTTTGAAAGCTAAAATCTCATGGGAATGCAATTTAGTTCACACATTTCTCAGTAAATATATTCTTTTAAGAATTATTTTCTGTCTCCACTGCGTTTGAGTTGCAACTTATATGACCAATGTCAGCAATCAAATGAGCTGCAGCTGGGCCGGTAAACCCAGAGAATATTAACAGCAGGCCATTTAGACTCCAGGCTTTCCAGTGGCTCCTCATCTCTCACCCTAGACCTGTCTTTCCTGTCTTCTGAAAATGAGCTACGGCTAGAGAGGAACCTTCCAGGGTTGGAGAGATCAGAATGGATGGAAACAAGGAAATGACTGGAGGCAACTCTGACAAAAGGAGGAGTGTTTTATGGCCATTTTTCTATTAGTAAGTAATTGCTACTTATGAGAAATACTTAAAAGCTTATTTGAACATATGCCCATACATTGAGGTAATTTATTGAATTAAATACAGGAAAAGTGTTAACAATTTTGTCAAATATCTACACTGAGTTTCTTACTCATGAATTAATTTACCTTTCAAATTCCTACTTCTTTCACACTAGCTTTTTTGATATTCTATTATTTTTCTGCGTGGATTCTACAATGATTCATAGCAATTAAATATGATCTTATGAAAACTCCTATGTTTCTTAAATATTTCTGTGTAGAAATTGGTATATAATCCTTGTCATGTCCAAGAGACTGATTTATGTTTCATGTTCAATTTCCCATTAAAAGTAAACAAATTTATATCCACATTTAAAGAGACAATTGGTGAAGGTGTGATTGAGTTCAGGTAAGTTTGGGCATTTAGAGGACTAGGGCATCAGAGTTCTGCTTCTCCCATTGATTTGACCTGGCCCATATTCCTCCACCCTCACCACAGTTCCCACCTGCCCTACCTGTGTTTTCTGCTTGCTGCAAGCTTCTATTTTGGCACTCCTTTATTTATCTCCCTCCCAGACATGACGCAACGTCTGAACCCATGTCAACTTCTGGGCATCATCACATCTACACTCCATTCAAATCCACTTCTCTGACTTTCTGTATTTCAGATGAAGGATTTTCATTACTGTTGTTCTTCAAGTTAAAGGTGTGACAAAGACCTTGCTCACACAGATGAGGTTTACTCCAACTTTTTTCTATGGCTTGAGTCCTCTTTTTCCCCAAGGCCCTGGTCTTTTGATAGATAGATGCAAGGAAAAGATTTCCTTTCCTTTTTTTTATTTTTGTATTCTTAAGCCCAGGCAATAAGAACACAAAAATTGCCTATGCACTCCAATTGGGAGAAAAGAAATAAAAATATTGATTCGTATTTCACAAATATTATTCCATCCTTTGTTAAAACCTACTTTAATTACAGCACCTATTTTAATACATCTAAATTTACATACCTTTTCCCAAATGCTCTCTGGCTCCCCTGGTACACCTCATTCAATCCTACCCACCATCACCAAGGATACTCGCCCAAGAGAATTGCACACAATGTCAGGCCTTCTGGTCCTAAACTCTAGATGGTTTTTCCACACACATATGCCCGCCTACCCTTGATCCTAACATCATTTTCCTTTTAAATCTGACATTTTGTCATGTCAAGATCAGCCAATTTGATGAGTATAACTGGTTAAAGAGTGCAGACCTAATCATACCAGCTCTTGGTAGTCCCATATACTGCATGCACATTTCATGGTTATCCCATACTCCTAGCATGGCAACTCTCTAAGTCATTTTTGTGAGTTTTGAGATGATCCAGGAGCCTTTTGTAGCAAAGTTATCAGTGGCCATAGATACTTTTTATAGCCCTGGTTTCAGGCTTGGGTCAGATTGCTGTTTTTCTGAGAACCAACTTTGAAGACTTATTTTCACTACTTTGTGGGCTAATGAGTAAACATTGAGGTGGTAACAAATCTTAAATAAATAAATAAATAAATAAATAAATAAATAAATAAATAAGGCACAGAGCAACTTGTTTATCACGCTATTGCTTGAATGCAATTTTCATTATAGGTAATGATTTGTTACTGTACTAAAAGCTAAAGGATTCAGCTATTTCCTCATAAATGCATATTATCTAGCATGGCAGTAATGATTCATTAATCAAATAAATATCACTGAGAACATGGAAGCGACATATACAATAGGGGAAAGAAGGAACTGTTGATTGCTGTCAGAGAGAATACTCTTACAGAGCCTGTTAATGGCTCATTAATCTGCTTTCAGATATGAGTGTGGGTTTGCATTTTGGAGGGAAGAGAGCACTGACAGTGTAAGAGAGCAAGTTTAAACTATAAAGAGGAGGTTATAACTCATGTGTGGTGATGCTTTTATAGGCTTCTCTCTCTACCTCTATGATCTTTTCTTGAACCCTGAATGAGCTGGTTTTTTTATCCTTACCTGAGGATATTTCTCCACTGATTTTTAGAGAGCATGGAAGATAGAGGGAAAGACAGAGAGAAACATCCATGTGAGAGGGACACTTGGATTGGTTACCTCCTGCATGAGCCCTGACCCGGGCTTACCTCCTGCATGAGCCCTGACCTGGGCCCAGGGAGGAGTCCGCAACCTAGGTACACGCCCTTGATCAGAATCGAACCCAGACCCTGTGGTTTGCAGGCCAAGGCTCTATCCACTGAGCCAAACTGGCTAGGGCAGGATATGACATTTCTTAGCCCCTCTAGCTGCGGACCTTTGTTTTTTTTCTTCCAGGAGTGAGGTGGAAAAACTCTAGATCACCTTCTTGGATTCTTATTACCCAAGTTACCGAGAACACTGTGACTGGAGTACAGGGAGCTTAGCCAATGAGCAGTCAGAAAAGGTATTTCCTCTGCAGCTTATGCACAGAGGACCCCTGTGTGTGTTCGCTGGGGTGGGGGCCGGTTATGACTGTTACTGCTTGGAGTTAATTGTGACTGTTACAGCGTCCCAGACAAATTTGCATATTGTTGAGCATTGACTTGGTAGCTGCTCTGATTTAAATGGTTTCATTTTATAAGAATAATTTTATGACCTACTATTCTCTTCCACCCTCTTTCAAAAAATAAGAGTTTAAAGTAAAGCCAAAGTAACAGGGCAACTTAAAGAAAGTGAAACAAATTGTTTTCGAATGAATATTTAGAAAAAACAAAGACATATACCAAATCACTCAGAAAATTACTATACAATCCAGTATGAAAATCCTCTGCTTTTATAGTATCAAAATACCAGTGGAGGGGATAGAGATCTAAGGAGCTAGTTTCACTTTCTTCACTTCTGGCTGTCCATTAACAGACTCAACTTGCACGTGTGAAGTTGTTTATATCTTTGGTGAGAAACAAAATGATAAAAGAACATAAAGGAAGGAAGGAAGGAAGGAAGGAAGGAAGGAAGGAAGGAAGGAAGGAAGAAAAAGAAAGAGGGAGGAGGAAGGAAAAAGGTAGGAAGGGAGGGAGTAGGAGATCACTTATTTTTTAGGGACATTAAGACAATTTGGATGATCATATACCTCTGGTTTTCCACTAGCTTAATTATTTGAATAAGGGCACTGATTTATTTGTACATAGATTTTAGATAATAAGAAGAGTCTAATTCTGAGACTAAAGCCTCATCTGGTGGGCTTCATCATAGTAATGAGAGAATTATTCTATTTGCCCTCCAAGAACTTACTGTGGAGATTGTAAAGTCTAATGCCAATTACTATGTGGATATCTGTCTATAGGAATTGGTATGACATCACCAACTCATTTCACTTGGATAACAGAAAACAGTCAGAGAAAACAGAGCTCTCTGCTTCTCCCACCTCAGGCTATATCTGTACTGGTAGCTAGAGGTGGAAGATTCAGTATGTCCTATTACTTATCATTTTACCCACCATGTTTTCCTGAACTGAACTCATTCCAAATTTCAGAGTTTGAAATAACCTCAGTACCATCTCAAAAGAAAGTAACAAAGCTTAAATTTTAAAAGAATAACCCAAACATCCTACAAAACATTTTAATATTTTAGGATTTTATCTTAAAGTATTAATGCCTATTATTCCAAAGGATATATTCTGCATGCCAACATCTATAGCTAAATAATGATTTCACTAGAAAATATGGAGACTTAAAATATGAGTAGGTATAGTCAAGTCATGTCCTCATGTTAAAAATGCAGTAATAGCAAAGTATGTATCTAGGATGGATTTACTTGGAAATGAGGAAACTATGAGAACCAGAGATTACTTGTGCCATATATGTATGGCTTGAAAAGCCAAAGACTCTAGGATCAGATTTCTGAATTTGAATCTTTATAGCACATATTTACCACTGTCTATCTACCTAATTTAGGATTAACGACTTAAACTATCTGTGCCTCAGTTTCCTCATCTGTATAATTGGGAGTGCAGTAGTACCAAATTAACAAGATTGCATAAAAATTGCAAATAAGATACTTAGAACAGTGCTTGATACATAGCAAGTACACACAGAAAAAATAGATAGCATAGTTAACGATACACTATCAATTTTAAAGAGGAAAATTGTCTATACACTCATGTATTTTTATTTGTCAAAACATGGCTTTAGTAGCACTGAGTCACACTGATCTCTTCTTTTTCTGTTGCCATCTCCAAATGATGGTACTAGTTTCATGTAGCTCTAGAATGAACCAGAATCCTCCTCCCTTGAACATTTCTGGGAATTAATATTTATTAATTATTTGTCTGAATTACTAATTCCCACCAACCAATAAGTTATTTTTAAAGAAATCATTATGTCTCCCAGTCTGGGGATAACATGTTAAAAGTTGTTAAAATGTCAATTTATTAAATAAAAAAGAAAAAGGGCCCTGGCCAGTGTGGCTTGGTGGGTTGGGTGTCATCCAGTGCACCTAAAGTTTGCCTGTTTGATTTCTGGTCAGGGCATGCCTGGGTTGCAGGCTCGATCCCCAGTAGGGATTGAGCAATTGATATTTCTCTCTCTCCCTCTTCCTTGCTGTCTAAAAAATCAATTTAAATTTTTTAAAAAAGAAATAGAGAATAAGATGTTGCTATTTTTGTCTTCATTTTAACAAATGCTCACCTATATAAATAGCATCTAAATTGTAGACATTTCTTTTATTTTCTCCTATTGCTAACAAAGTAATAACTAAATAAGAATATGATTGAAGAAAATAAGAATATATCTCAATATCATAATAATAGTTAAGAAGTTACAAGCAAATTGAACAAAAGGCTAACTGGGTATTAGTGATGATACTTTAGGGCAGGTTCAGTGATGAAATACCAAAATCTCATCCTTAGTTATGTACTTATATCTCAATCCTCTAAAAAGCATTAGTAATCTATTGATCTCTTGCAAATTATTCTAAATATTTAGGACTTGAATAAAAATAAGCATAAACTCCTTAGAGAGTTTCACTGTAAGGAAGAGTAATTCTTTGGGGTATCTTTCTATTTCAGAAAGATAACATTTCTCACCTATTTTATAAGAGCTTTCTCTGCCCCATCCATATGATTAGAAAAGGAACTCTTACTTCCTGATCCAACCTGCCATATAGCTTTCTCTTCCCTCTTCCTATTTTTTCTATTACTTTTATGAATTATCCATGTTCCTATTTTGCTTTCTTCCCTGAGCTCCCTTTCTTGTTACTCTTTATCATACCACCTTGTGTATTCCCTTTATAGCACATACTATAATATTATATTTTTATTTGCTGTAAGTGTACCTATTGTTTATTTATGGATTGCCCTATGCTGAAATGGTTGTGAACAGAATCTATCACAAGTAGGCTAACTATAATGTATATTTTGAATAAATTAATGAATGAATGGAATAATTCTCCAGATATAAATATAAAGTACCATTTTTTCTGCAGTATGAAGTATTTATTTATGAATTAAGATAAATGCCAGTAAGATACAGTAAAAAAGATAAAAATAAAGTGATTTTTTTATGAACAATGCAATGTTTTAAAAGTCATAGAAAAGTACATATTGGGTTTTAAAAAAACACCATCTACTTAGGAGCTAAGATTATGCATGAATAAGACATACAAGGGCACAATGTGAACAAATGACTGCTTAAATCAAATAAAATAAATAAGAATTACAACCATATGTTATTCTTTGGGATACTTTGTGTTCATATGTTTCATGTAACAGTAAATCAAGAGTATGAACAATTTATATGAAGGACAAAAAAGGGCCATTATCCTTAACTTAGAACTTTCCAGTTACATTAAGTAATTTAGTCTAATCCCTTCTTATTATAAATTTTAGCTGAATTTTTCATTTATTTCTTTTCAAAAATTGATCTACACTTCTCAGGAAAATTTCTAAATTTTTGACATACTTCTGACAGATAATGGGAAACACGAGTCTAGGCCTTAAATGAAACCCATGCTTTCACATGTACTCGTGTTTAACAAAAAATAAATACTAACGTGAGTCTTAATAAATTTAATATTGATTCAGTCTTTAAAAATACAGGTTGACCTATAATATTTCAAGGTTTCTCCAAGCACAACATTTAAATGACCGCCTTCAGTAGCCATTACAGAACCCAGGGCTACCACCTACAGTTGCATAGGTTGTTCACTGGCCTAGACTTCATTCCCTAGTTCTCAGACTTCTTGCCTGCTGCTACTCACTAGGAACTCACTAGCCATCCAGAGTCTTGATCCCTTGATTTTCAGACAAACCTTAGGCCATATACATTCCTGTATGATCTGCTATAGAACCTGAACTTTGCCCATAAACTTTTATTTTGCCCCATGCTGTGTGTGGCCTGAGTACTTCTGATTTGCATCCCAATATTTCAGCACGAAGGAAGTGGATAGAAATTTTAGCATCTACTCTAATAACTAGCCCAACTGAAACAAGATAACACATTTTACAAAGAATCAAGCTTCTGAACATTTTATTTCAGTCTTTGGAATGTTGGTGCATTTAACGCCTTAAGGACAAAGTATGATTTCAGTAGCATTTAAAATATTTCAGGACCCAAACAGTTCTTTGCAAACCAAAGTTTGAGAAGGATGCATCCATATTGTGTGGAATCTTTCCTCCCTTGATTGTTACAAAATGCTGTCATGTTAGGGATGTGTGGCAAGTTAAAGGATGTCACCTAGACACATTTCAATATAGAATTTAGGGTTCCTAAGAGTGAGGGTGGGAGGCATTTGCAAAAATGAATTGTGTCTATGGCTGATTTGTTTCAACTCCCTTGTAATTTTACTGAGCATACATTTAGGTAGCATAATTTACTTATTCATTTATTTTAATTTACTATCATTTTATTGCTGTATAATTTAAAATTAGGCATTAATTATAAAGTTTAAAAATAGCCCCTGTAAACTCCAAACAAGATATCACTTAATTACTAATGTGTAAAATGTTTACTGTGTTGAAAAATTTTTGACACTGTTAAAACAATGTATCTTAAATCAATAAGTGAGATCAGTGTTATTAAATAAGTACTATGATTTGATTAAAAATGTTTAGAGTACAGTGCTAACTTAGAGAGGAAATGCTTCACCCTTCCTCTAAATGTTCTCTTTTTAGTTTCTGGAACCCAAGAAGAGTAATTCATTTGATGTGAACCCCAAGAAGGAATTTATCTGCTAAGATGGATGTTATGAATAATAAGAGTCTAGTGGCCCATTTGCTGACAGCAGCTCCTCCTGAATTCTTGGCTTCCTAATTATGCCCTTTCTTTATGACATCTGAGTCAACAACTGCATGAAAACCCTGGTTTTGCCTTTCTACCAATACACTGAGACCTTCTATTCAATCAGAAATGCACAAATTTTATTCTCATTTGCATCCATACCAACCAATCGGAACTGCATACTTTGGATACTCCATTTACACAGAATGGGTCTACTTGGAAAACTGGGTGGGAACTTTCGCTATAAAAGGCAGCCTCCCCTTTGTCTCAGTGGAACATGATTTCGGTTGCTACCGGAATCTGTGTCCCAGCGGGTAGCTCCTTTTGCTTAAATAAATGCTTTATATTCTCCATTACAGTGTATGGTTAACTCCAGTGTACAAACTATACCTGAGCTGCATCTTTATGTAAACAAGTTGTGCTTTCCCTTCACATACTCTAACATGATTGACAAGGCTATATCATCCTGATCATTCAAACACATGGGCAATTTTATTTCAGGAAGTTAAAGTGTGGACTTGACTTAGCTTTCTAGTCCTTGCGCCCTCAGATTGTTGTTTTAGTTTCCTTTTCATTGCACTAAAATTTCCTAGGGCTGCCCTCTGCTAAGTTTCTCTTTCTACACAGTCCTGAGCAGTGGATATGGCTGCTCCAGAATTGTTTTCTGTACCAGAACTTTCTTCCCCCATAGTTAACATTTGCCTTTTGGAAACATAATTTGTTCAGCCAATTAAAATGATAATTACAATTAAAGTGGTAATAACTAAACAGTTGTTAAAACCATTTATTGATAACAAAAATAAATACTAATGAGTCTTAATAAATTTAATATTGATTCAGTCTTTAAAAATGCAGACTGGCTTATAATATTTCAAGATCTCTCCAAACACAACATTTAAATGCCTGCCTTCAGTAGCCATTACAGGACCCGGAGCTACCACATACAGTTTTAAAGATTGTTCACTGCATGATGGCATCAAACTGAGAGCAAGTGGGAACTGCAATTTATACTACAGTCTCCTTGCCCGGTATGCTCGCCAGCATGGGCTGCACCATTCTTAAAATATAGGGACCTTTCCTTACCTGATACAAAGAAACTAGATGTTTGCCAAGCAGTGTATTTCCTGGAAGAAAACCTGCCTGGAAAGGATACTGAATTTTTAGTTAAATTTGTACAAAGGCACTAGCGGTGGCCTTGTTAAGGCTAGATCTGCCTTCTTTGTATCATGATTATTTCTTCCGTTTGACACTTTTACAGATATTATCAATGTGTCCAATTTTCCCAATTGTTTCTTACTAAATACTGGATCTGGAGGGGGGGGGTTCTCCAAAGGCATTCTTTACTTCTCTATTTAGTACTTTATTTGAATCATTTTATGCTTTTAATATTTACTTCAAATTCTGAATATTTTAGGTTATTTTAATGCAAACACTTTTGATTGTTAATGGGTTTGGAAACAATTTTAATGTACCTATACTACATATGCATAGTGACAATATTGAATTGACTCTATGAGTGAGAAAGAGTTCTGTTTAAAAGATATGTGATAATAGATAGAAATATAAGGACAGTTGATATGTAACAATGAAATTATGAAGTCTAAGATATGACAGTTCTGTGATTGATTTTTATTTTTTGTTTTTGTTTTTTAATTTTATTATTGTACAATATCATGTCATCTGTGAATAAGGTTGATCTCTTACCCCCCCCACCTCCCGCCCCCGCTGTGATTGATTTTTAAAAATCTGTATTATAGATCTCATAATAGTATAAATGCTATCCAGAAAATTATATAGAATTTCCAATTTTTAAAAATTCTTTCACTAGTTTTAGTTATTACAGTTGATGTTAGATATATGCCTGTAAGAAACTGTGCCCATTAGGCTATGGTCTACTAAATTATTCAAGCATTCATTCTGTCCAAAGTTAAGAAGAGGCAGGTGTAATAAAGCCTTTAACAGAATTGCTCATTCTCCACCTGTTGTAAGTAATACCCATACCCATAGTAGAAGCTGTGGACTTCTCTAGTCACCAGGAGGGTTAGTTGCTGGTTACAAAGAACTGAGTCTTTTTCTAGAAATTGCTCTCTGTCATAGGGAGCTTGCCCTGCCCAAGGGAAGCCCACACCCAATGACCAATTGATGATGGGACTACAAAGACGTCAGTTTAAGACAACTCTAAAAAACCAACCCAGTTCCAGAGCTTCTCTTTGGATCAGCCGAGTCCTCTGATAAAGTTGCACCACAATACCATGGCTCCTTCTGCTCAATCCTGCTTTCTTCAGGCTTCACAAGTCTTATTCCTGGAAAGTCTCCCTAATAAACTTTTTCACATGTATTCTAAAAATTACTTTCTGAAGAATCTGAGGCACTAAACTGTTATATAAAACGGGACTAGGAGTGGCCCACATACAGGTTGACAGTAAAGACCCCATTTCTAGTGGCAGGTGGAAGGCTGATGGCCCTTGTCTTAGTCTCAGGGCAACTGTTAAAACTTTCACCAGTGGTGACACTGGTGCTGGGATCCAGCAGAAGGGAATGCACTAGGACCGTGGTCGGCAAACTGCGGCTCGCGAGCCAAATGCGGCTCTTTTGCCCCTTGAGTGTGGCTCTTCCTAAGCTTTAGGAGTATCCTAATTAAGTTAATAACAATGTACCTACCTATATAGTTTAAGTTTAAGAAATTTGGCTTTCAAAAGAAATTTCAATCGTTGTACTGTTGATATTTGGCTCTGTTGACTAATGAGTTTCCTGACCACTGTGTGACTAGGAGGTGAAATAGTGTAGGCATTTGAGAGGTCCAAGGAAAGTGGCATGTATAACAATTAGGGAACCAGATGAGTGGGAGTCATCAACACATTGGTTAACCATCAATATAAAGTGAGCCAGAAAAGCCAGACTACCACAAGAGTATCATCTCATCAGCTAGCAGACAAAAATAGGTAAATGTTCCATCCTAGAATTCAATCATAAAATTAGCCAAACTCCCGAGAATGAACTATCAACCTTAGCAGATCTGCTATGACCTAGGTTTCAGTAATACCCTTTCCTCCCTGTGCTCCTCTAAGCAGAGGGGTGGTAATAATTTCCCATTGGTATTAGACTATGTGACAAAGTTAAGTTATTTGTTATCCCTTTTGGGTTCTCTTAACCCTGCTCACATTCCTATAATAGTTCCACGGTTAAACGC
>NW_006295198.1:167686-174551 GCF_000327345.1 Myotis davidii | reverse complement strand
CTCTTCCACTAAATAAACCCTGTGATTGTGCCTTCTGTTTCCTGCTGGGACTTAGACTGAAAAAACAAGTGGATATTTTTGTTCTTTATCTGTATTTGTTTTTATAATAAACATGTATATTTACAATAAAATAAATCAATGGAAATTGAAGTTTCAGATTATTATGTTAAATGTATGCCTCAACTTGAGAAAAAATGGTAGATTTTGTGACAATTACAATTTTCTTAAAATTATTGATAACATGCAAGCTGATGCAATAGCTTCAAAAGAAATTTCAATCGTTGTACTGTTGATATTTGTGTGTGTGTGTGTCTGTGTGTGTGTCTCTGTGTGTGTGTCTGTGTGTGTGTGTGTGTGTTTAGCTTTGATGGTTGATTCCAAGTTAAAGCATGTCAGGGAAGTGGAGGTTGGAAATAGAGACATCACATGCTCTGGGGTTTGCTTTTTTATGCCACTGACTACAGCAAAGTTCAAACACCTTTCTTTCTTCCTGTATTTCTGTTCAGTGCTAAAGCTTGTGCTGGTGAGTTAAGAACGTACATTACTATTGAAAGCCAAAGCTATGGGTGAACTAAGATTAGCAGGGCAGATATCCAATACTGAACAATTAAAGTTGTTCAATTCTTTAAGAATGGCAACAACTGCAGGATGTTTGTTCTCATAGCATGCAGCCACATATATTTATCTACTTCATCTTGTTGCTCATTTGAGGCAATGCTTAAAAATACCCCATTGTCACATAATAATATATATAAACACAATCTCTTCATTTTTATTTCAAGCATTTTAATACAAAACTAATGTTGTGACTATATTTAAAGTTGGCTAAATTAGGAAACACTTGTCTAATTCAAAACCTTAGCTTGGATTTCAATACCTAGAGACAATCTACCCCTCCCATGTATTATGAAGAAAGAAGTAATTAAGTTCCTCTATTTAGAAAGAATTGGTTTGCTGTTTAGACACATCATTTACTTTTTACTCAACTGCTCCATGGGAGGGCAGACAGATACAGCTTCCTGTGTGTCTCTGCATCTGTGCAGTTTGTGCCCAAAACACCCAAATTCTTTGGGGACCCTTCAGTTGGCGCATGAAATAATGAAAACATTTTATCAAGAGGGAAATATCAGTTTCTGACAAGCTCATCTCTGTGATACCCCTTCTGCTGAGGCATTACAGAAGAAAATATTTGGGCATATGTCTTACACAGGATTCTTAATGTCATGCTGCTACCAACTCAAGGACAGTCTGAAATGAGGCCCCTCCCAGGGACAGGATAAGATAGCACTATTTAGTGTTAGAAGAGACAATAGAAATGATGCTGTCCAGCCCTCTCATATTATGGATGGAGAAAGTGAGACACAGCTTAAGAACCTTCTCCAAGGTTATGCAGCCTCTTGATAGAAGCCCTCTTGTCTCCCTGACCAGTTCACCCAGGACACCAAGCTGCCCTCACTGCTATCCTTTTACTTGGTTTAGCATTTTGTTATATCTTGTTATATGTCCTTTTTAGTTCACTCAACACCCATTTACTGGGAACTTATTTTGTGTCTCTGCTGTGGTTGGTGCCAGACATTGGAAACTTGGGCCAAGTTGCAGGCAAGATTATTAGGAAGGCAAATGTCAAAAAGTAATCCACATAACTTAGATTTGTAAGAAGGATGTATCTAGGACTGCACAAACATAAGTGTGTTTTTAATACAAATGGATTATAAGTTCAGTGGCATTCACTGGTCAGTTATGCTCTGAACCATTTATATGTTATAAACATAACAATAAATATTGTCAGTAAATATTGATGGCTTGGCAAAAAAATTCACATCAGTTAGATTACCCAGAGAGTTTTATGGAATGGGAAGAGAGAAGGAATGAGTATGGAACTCTGGGAAACATTAACAATTAAGATGTAGTGTCAAGAAGAAATGCCTCAGTTGATACCTAGAAGCCACACCTAGAAAGGTGGTTGGAAATTTAATTGAGAGTAATATATCTTAAGCCAAGATTAGAAAAAGCATTATTTGCTTGTTTGGTCAATTTGGTTGGTTGGTTTTTAACAGAAGGAATGGACCAGGGCTACAACTTCCTTATCAAATAAAGGAAGACAAAAAAATTATCCAGGGACTTACTAGTGTCCATTAGCTTTAGCATTTACAAGGATATTGTTCATATCGACAAGAGTAACTTCAAGGACGTTGTAAAATTGGAAGTAGAGTTACAGTAAGATAAGGATCTAAGGGGAGGTGAGAAAGTGGTGACAAATATTAGAATCCTTTTTTTAAAAAAAAAATTAAGCTGAAGAAGTATCTGGGTAGAAATGTGGTTAAGAAAAGTTGTTTGCTGTTTGTACGAAGAAAGGGGTCTGGGCACAAGGCCTGGGTTTAGGATCAAAAGGATGTTCCTTTTCTTTTTCATTCTCCCCACCCACAAACATCACTAGGGATACAGGGACTAAGGGAATATAAATTCTACTAAATAACATACAGGTGTGTGTGTGTGCATGTGTGTGTGTGTATGTGTGTGTGTTCGTGTGTGTGTGTAGAATGATGAAGGGAAAAATAGTTCTTAATTCAACCTGTCATGTCACAGCATCTGAAGTATGGGGTGCATTAGGTTTGATGATTCTGTGAGTCAATTGAGCTTTTACAGTCCAGCTACCACAGGTGGGAGTATTACCAAATCTAACCGTGGTGATTAGCCCTGACAACTCAGTTCTGACAGATTCACTCAGAGCTGTTGTTGCGAAATGACTCAGAGCTAAAGAGAGATGTTTACCAACGGAGAACTGCCAAAGTGACACGGAGTGATTGAGGTTAAAAAATAAATTACAGCTCCTTCACCTGAGCCACTCATCTTAGACTTATTCCTGCCAAATTACATGGTCACTCTGAATTGCCTCAAGACAAAACATGTCTTATAGTTTCCCAGATATTTCTCCAGCTATTGTAAGGCATCCCCTTTCAGAAATGGGGTCTCCAGATTAACATAAAAATGGTGGGTCTCTTCTAGTCAGATATGCAGGTTAAATTAAATCATAATCAGTTTTCATCAAAACTATTCGCATGCTCGGGAGTAGCAAATTTTTCAGTGCACAGTGAAAATATTATCAGCATGGACACATTTCATACAAAGACATATACTAGATGGTTTAAAATTATTTATAATTCAATGATGTGTTAAGTGAAACAAGCTAAAATAGATTGTGTTTCCTGGTAACTGGTATGCAGTATGATGCAGCAAACAGAATTAGATGGCGGTGTTAAAATTGCAAGTCTGTCATTTCCAGTCATCGCGGGGTGTCGGTGGCAATGGGATACCTCTAGAGATTATGGACACCACATGCTACATTCTATGATTCCTTGCCCAGTAACAACCTACCCAGAACCCCTTGAAATTTAGGAATTGCTGGAATCTCTTGGGTCTTTAGTTGATATCTTAAAGGTCTTACTACTAATCTTTCTTTTTCAGAAAAGAAAGAATATTTCAAAACTTCCTCATATTTCCAGTTTTCTCGGGGTGAGTGAGAATGAGTTAATTCACACTTCCTAGAAAAAAATAACAAGGCCCAGTCTTAAGATCGTTGAATCCTTTCTGCCTCCCACTATCCCAGTGACTCTCCAAATTTCCATCCAAGTCTTATAGGCAGATATAGACTGAGATGGCCATAAACCAAGGCCACTCGCTGGGGTCAAGGGCCATTCTGGTTGCCCATGAAGTCACTCTTGGCATGAAAGTCTAACCTATTCAGTGAAGAGATATAAATGGGGGGAAAATAAGAGCTGCACATCCCTCAGCCATGCCCTATACCAGGGCTACTACTAGCAGACCCTTCACTAGCATTGGGAGAGCCAGGCAGTTTCAAAACTTGCCAAGTTATCAGAGTCTAGAAAACAATAAAGTTAAATTCTGATTAAAAAGAATAATAATGGCCCTAACCTGTTTTGCTCAGTGGATAGAGCGTCGGCCTGTAGACTGAAGGGTCCCAGGTTCAATTCCGGTCAAGGGCATGTACCTTGGTTTCGGGCACAACCCTCGTGGGAGGTGTGCAGGAGGCAGCTGATTGATGTTTCTCTCCCATTGATGTTTCTAACTCTCTCTCCCTCTCCCTTCCTCTCTGTAAAAAATCAATAAAATATATTTATAAAAAAAACTAAAAAAAGGATAATGTCATTCTTTTTTCTCTTATAATGTCCAGCGTATAGTAGGTACTCAAAATTTTTTGAACAAGAAATGATTTATTGACAATTCAGACCAAAGCAGTCTCACTAGGGAATTATTATTAACAGTGTTAGTCCCAAAGTATGACCATACGTGAAAAAGGACCTAATATTTGTATAGCACATTACAGTTTATGAAGTGCTTCCAGGTATGAATCCTACACTGTGATGCAAGCATTGCTTTATTACAACATAGCTCAACTAAAAACTAAACATATTTTAAATACTTTTATTTATTTATTTATTTTTAAGGGGACTTCAAGGATAGCCCAGTCTGTGAAGGACAGAGCCTCATGCTCCCAAGGACTTAAGTGGACATTCTTCACTAAGTGGAGGAGCTTTGTTGGTGAGGAATAATGGCTAGCAAGAATAAATATGTTGGCCTCGGGCCCTTTTATTGTGTTTGTGAGGCAGTTCTGCAGGTGATGGTTATAAACATGCTTTATGTAAACTATTCTCTTTCCAGGGGCATGAAGCTGTGAAGACATTTAAAGAATCTGGTTTCCTAAGTGCTCACAGTTGGTTTTAAATTGCACTCAACATTTCCTTTAAATCTGTAGTTCACCGCTTTGACATCCCTTATACACACCAATGGGAACTTTACAAATCCCAGTGCCTGGACCCCACACCCAACAAATGAAATCAGAATCCCATCGGATAGGACAGTGGTATTAGTAAGAAATAAAGCATCGCAGCTGACTTTAATATGAAGTCAAAATTGAGAATCATTAGTCTACATCCTCACCTGGAGGTAGACTCTTTGTTACTTACTAATATATCATTCTGGATAAATGATAGAACTATAGATGATGTTTTGGTGCCCTGCTCGGATTCACTGTACTGGACCACATACCGAACCCCAGCTGCTATGAGTGAGGGTACTAACAGTTCACTACCCCTCCGCCTGCCCCATAGGCAACCAATGACTGACCAATAAGGGAAAACCCCTTGCCTCAAGTTGAAAACAACTCTGTGGTGCTCTCCATGCTCCACTCTAGAGCTTCCTAGAATTAGACCATGTTTTACTGAGATTTATGTCTCTGCCCTGTCCTACTTATCTTCTTTACCTTCTTTGAGAGCAAATTTCTCAACAAGTCATGATCTCAAGAACCCCTGCCCCAGACTCTGCTGCTAAAAATTCCAACCTATGACAAGCAACTACTCCATAGGATTAGTTATAAATAAGGTAGACGTTATATGTAAATAATATCTTTAGATAAATATTGCATATTATTAAGAACTAGAGGCCCGGTGCACAAAAATTTGTGCACTCGGGGGGAGGGGGGTCCCTCAGCCTGGCCTATGCCCTCTTGCAGTCTGGGACCCCTCGGAGGATGTCCACCTGCTAGCTTAGGCCTGCTCCCCAAGGGGTTGGGCCTAACTGCTGTTAGGATCGATTTGCATATTACCCTTTTATTATATGGGATAGAGGCCTGGTGCACGGGTGGGGGCCATCTGGTTTACCCTGAAGGGTGTCCTAGATCAGGGTGTGGGCCCACCGGGGTGCCTGGCCAGCCTGGGTGAGGGGCTGATGGCTGTTTGCAGACTGCTCAAGCCCCCCCTCCCAGTGGGGACCCTCACCCCATGGAGGTTTGGCCAGTCTGGGTGAGGGGCTGAGGGCCATTTTCAGGCTGGCCAAGCCCCTCCAACGACAGAAGCTTCCAGCCTCTCTTTTTTTTATTTTTATTCTGGGATTTATTTACCTTCTATAATTGAAACTTTGTTGCTTTGAGTGGACCTCAGAGCTGGCCAGGGAGGGCAGGAGGGAAGCCTCCTGCTCGGTCCAGCTCCGTGGCCATAGTCGGCTGAAAGCAGGTATTTGGGGTTTATTTACCTTCTATAATTGAAACTTTGTTGCTTTGAGTGGAGCTCAGAGCCGCTGTGGCAGCTTGGCTTCCTCTATCATTGGGGCAAGCAAGCCTCCTGCTTGCTCTAGCTCCGTGGCTACTGGCCGCCATCTCGGCTGCGTTAATTTGAATATAGTCGCTCTGATTGGCTGGTGGGTAGTGGAGGTATGGTCAATTTGAATTTTTGTTTTTATTAGTGTAGATACTCAGAAAGACAAGCATCCAAGGAGTTAAAGGCTAGAGTAAACATTTGTATAAGGCCCCAATTTTATGCCATCGGTTATGTTGACCAACATGCCAGGAGATGAACCTGATTTGAAGCAAGGATATTTTCTTTCAGTATTTCCTTAAATTCCAAAATGGAGCAAGAACTGAAATCTGGCTGCATGGTCAAATACTATGAGAATTTCACTCACTGGCTAAGGATGGGTAGCAAAGCAGTGGAGAACTTGGTTACCACTAAATATAGGTATATTTATTTTTCAGAAAACATAGCTAACACTTCATGATAATTCCTGAAAGATAATGATTATATAATAATATTGATCATATATCAATAAAATACTGGTTTTTTAAATGTATTAGAAAAATCGTACACTTATATTTTACAAATCAGAAAATAAATTTTTCAGTCTTTCTTCTTTGTTAAAAGTTGTACATGGTAATTAGTCATCAACCAGTGGGTAATTATAAACCTACAGTAAAAATAATTGTACTTTGGATATGGGCTTGTCATACATAGGGAAATGAGGTAGACATCATTTTGTACTAATTGTGTTTCAAATGAAATTAAGCTTCTGGCTA
>NW_006295198.1:162613-167660 GCF_000327345.1 Myotis davidii | reverse complement strand
GACAGAGTTACTATTTTTTTAGGTGTTATTTGAAAATGATCCTAAGTTAAAAATCTCCTAGATTCAGAATTAAGACTTACAATAGAATAGTAATAATTCTAGGTCTTGAAAACTCTGATCAGAAGTTCATTCTCACTCAGATTAAACTTTCTTCTATACTTTTCAGTATAGTATATACTCATTAACTACCTCTTTTTTATATATATATTTTATTGATTTTCTACAGAGAGGAAGGGAGAGAGATAGAGAGTTAGAAACATCGATGAGAGAGAAACATCGATCAGCTGCCTCCTGCACACTCCCCACTGGGGATGTGCCCACAACCCAGGTACATGCCCTTGACCGGAATCGAACCTGGGACCTTTCAGTCCACAGGCCGACGCTCTATCCACTGAGCCAAACCAGTTTCGGCCATTAACTGCCTCTTGAGTGAGCCAACGAATAAATGAGAATGAATTTCAATTTGGACACCTTCCCATTTTAGTGAAAACCCCAAACATTTAAACAAGTTTCACATTATTTTGTTATGTAATTATCCCATATTTTATTTAACCTAGCTTTCAAAAATAAGCATTTGCATTTCTCTCTATTTTTTAACCAAACAAAACATTTTAATGAATATTTTTTATGTTTTTATAAGTATCAAATTTTCTGTAGGTTAGGTTCCTAAATTATACATCTCGAGGTCAAGTGGTATGGATATTGTTAATTTAAGTAGACTTAAATCTAATTTCAAGTACCATTGTAATATTCTATTCTCTCAATCATTTGCAGAGAGAGCTTATGAGAGTACCTATTTCCTTTTGCCCTCACAAATCTCTATAACATACTTTCTGCATCTGCCTATTCTGCCCAAGGTTGTTCCCTCTGAGAATGGATGAGCAGCTCTTCAAATGCTACTGTGGCCTAGGACAGCTATTGTCTCCCACAGGCTTTTGTTGGGTTTGAAAGAATGTTAGAGGGAAGTGGATCCTTCAAAGCACTTCCCTTCCATGTCCTAAAGCTCATTTGAATAAAAAATCACCCTTGCAGTTCCTCATATCCATGGATTTGTAAGCCAAAGGCATCTCCATGTGCTTTTCACACACCTGTTTGCTCCATGTCACTCCCATCCCCTGCCGCTTACCCAAATGCCATAGAAAGTAAATTAAAACAACTCCCCCAAATGCAGTGCCCAAAGAGACGTTCAGGCTTATGCTGTTAATGCCCTCTCACAACTCCCATCATCCATCTCCATGTATGCCATCCCAGCTGTCAAGGGGATTCTAACTTTGTTTCTTTGATTCTCTGCTGATTTTAATTGGCTTTAACCAGTAGAATGCAACCAAGGTGGCCCTGGGCTGGTTCTAAGCTCCTAAGAGTTTTAGGCCCTTCCACTTTTGTTTGGGAAAGCCAAGCATGATGCCAGAAATAAGCTCAAGATGGGCAAATAAATTCTGAGCTACCTGGAAGTTAAAGGAAAGACCACATGAAGGATCATGATGAACCAGTTGTAAAGCTCTCTTCGACTTTTCAGTTTAGCCCAGCTACTCAGCTGAGTTCAGCACGGAGGGAGCCCAGCCAATGCCACATGGAGGGAATTAACTAATCCCCACTCAAATTCATAAACTAAAGAAATATGAGAAAAAATATAGGCATTCTTTTAAGCCATCATGTTTTGACATAATTGCTATGCAAGAATATATATGAAAAATTATCATTTTAATATTTATCAATATGAGTGTCAAAAAGAACTCTTAATTTTATTTTATTAGAAATCACTGAGGTTAAATATCTTCTCATATCTATTGGCTGTTTTCATTTCCACTCTTGTAGTCTGCCATATTAGTGCTTGCCTATTTGCCTTCTGCCAAATTTTGATTCATATTGTTCAACTTGTCCTAGGGATAACACAAAAAATCTATATAATATTGTATATTAAGAATTACATTTTCTGTCACCAGTTTTGAAACACACATGCACATATTTCCTCAGTTTTCATATATATATGTGTTGTGTGTATATAAGTGTGTATGTCTGTGTATACAAATGTTTTGCAGCTATCTTTATCAATCATTTCCTTTATGATTTCACATTTAAAAATGGGATGTATGATTGGACTTTTAAAAACAATTTGATAAACTTTATTTTACTCATAGTTTTATTTTTTTAAGTTTACATTGTGTGATGTGAAAAGCTAGCCAAATATCTTCATGCTATCTATTTAAAAATCTGTGCTTTCTCGATGTTTAGTATATATTACTTTTATCTATAAATAGGATGAATTTTTATTATTACACTTTAAAATATTTAAAAAGAGAAATATTCTTATTTTTTTGTTGGGATTATAGAAGTCAATAAGAAAGGATTTTTTTTCTTAGCACACTATGTCTTTCTATAGGATTCCTTTCAAGTTATGTTGCTGTTATTGTTTGTTTAATTACATATATTTAAGAAAGAGATGCATTTTCTTTCTTTTTTTAACCATTGTATTGAGATATGATTGACATACAAAAAGCTGTACATGTTTAATTAATATAACAATGAATTTAAAGATATGTCAATTATCTATTTTTCTTTTAATATTTATGCCAGAAGTCTATGTTTAGTTCTAATTTTACTGGCATATATCTTTATATTTTGTTTTCTAAATTATTATTATTATTATTATTAAATTATTATTAGTGGAAATAAAGCACTGAGATTCAGGAAAATGTGGGAAAAGAAAATTGGTGGGAGTCAGGTCAAGATTGGAAGGGTGTTTCTCTAAAAGTCATTAATGAATGCTCTCAGAGTGAAAAGGAACAAAGGTTGCAGTCAGGAGAAAAGGCAAGCTCAATAGGAAGGAAAGGTCAAGCCTGCATGGAAATGAAATAAAAGCAGAATAAGTACTAAGGTTTGGGTTTAGTGAACCTGAATGAGCCAGATGAGGGTGGGATTGAGTTAGACTATTAATGATTACTAGAGGCCTGATGCATGAAAATTCGTGCAAGAGTAGGCCTTCCTTCCCCCAGCTGCCAGCACCAGCTTCCCTCCAGCACCTGGGAACTGGGCTGCTTCCCTCCAGCCCCAGCTTGGTCAGGAAGGATGTCTGGAATGACATCCGGAATGATATCTGGTCTAGTTAGCATATTACCCTTTTATTATTATAGAAGTCCATGAGTTCTGGATTTGTAACAGAATGATCTTTAATTCAAGGAGTGCCTTGAATGATCTTAGAGCTGGGTGAATCTTGAAATGTAGTGAACTGCGTTAGACACCACTTAGCTAACTAATCATAGACCTTCAGTTAAACTGAGCAGCGAGTGAGATGATTGTACATCCCTGTAGATGGCGAAAGTTAACTAGTCAACTCTGAAACCAATACTCTAGGTGATGATATATTCCTTGACACTAACAATGTGAAAAGGACACAAAATGTCAGTAGTTTCATTAGTATTTAAGCACAAAGAACTATAATTTCTTCCTAATATTTAAATTTACAGATGAAAAAAATTGAGGCTGCATGGGGAAAATAACAACTAATTGCTATTATTATTTGTAATAACAATGTACTCACAATATAAAGTACAGTCCCTTTAGAAAAGGAAAAGAATATGAAGTAAATACATCAATAATGAAATGGCACAATCAGTGGCATTGTGAAAACTATGGTATGTGGGTGCATGTGTGAGCTCACACACATGTCTCACTGGGAATTGCTGGAGGAGGATGAAGACAGATAAACATGCAGCAGCCATTTGATCAGAATTTTTTCAGGATGATAGCCTTTAGATTCTAAGTATGTGTTTCAAACTCCTGCCTGGGCCAATAACCTCTTGGTGGGAAGTCTAAAGGAATGAATGAAGACAAAGGAAATAGGATGACACACTATACATAGCTTGTGGAAATCAAGGTACTAAGTGCATGAAATGCTTAAAAGCCAAGTGAGGGACGGTGGATGTGATCTGCTCTGCCAGGCCAACCCACCGAAGGGACTGTGACACAGGTTTGAGCTTAATAAGAGGCTTGGGTTATTTTAGAGGCCTTGTAGGTGAGTGAGCAAGTGGGATTTTTTTTTAATCCACAATTATTAAATTAACAAAGAAATGGACTAAAATATTAGTGTTCCTCAAAAAGTTCATAGCTGATGAGATAGTTAGAGTGTGCTTATAAGGAATCAAAATGAACCTAAGCCAAGGGGACTTGCATCTGATCATGGACGTGATAAAGCCTCCAAATCCCATCCACTTGAGATGACACTTCATCATGACTCCCAAGCCCATCCAAGAAGAGAGATCTGCAAATTCCTCCAGGTGCCATCAACCCCTATAAACAGAAAATTGATTTCAGCTATTTAGCTGCATTTAGAGATCACAGGTCCAGAGCTAGTAATAAGTTGGGGAAAATGACAAAATGTGGCTAAGTAGAGCCCCTAAATCAGGTGGCGAGCGTGGAGTCTCGGAATGAGATGAACACAGAAAGTAATCAGGAAGTGCCAAAACAAATTAACCTTTTGGGGCTCTTGTTACTAATGGAAAGTCGAAGCCTACAGCACTGTCAGGTCCGACAGGTGCCCTTTCCTAAGTCATAATCAACAACAGCCTGGGAGGAATTCTTTGACTCAGACGCTATGAGCTGAGCAATATTCTTGAGAAATAGGCAGTGATGTGCTCTCATTCTCATTTTCTTTCTCTAACTGTAAAATATAATTTAAAAGACCCAATTTTTATTTTTTAGGACAACATTGGCTCAAAGCAAATAAGACCACTGGGGCCAACTTCCCTAAAGCCAGTCTACCAAACAGAATTTCCAAAGGCAGGTGAGCATTGATACTCTCTTCTCTCTTTAATGATCAGGTTTTTCCAGTAGAAGCCCCCCCCGTCCCCAACTGTCCAACCACAGTCCAAATGCCAATTTGTGTTTCATCAGAAGCATATAAAAAGTCACAGCCAGCAAGCCTTGATATATCTCTCACTTGAGTATTACAATAGAAAATAGTTAATAATATTTAGTCCATTATTTATAAATACAACACCATACACTGAATGGCCAGATTATTTTGACCACCCCATCAGTACTTCGCTGG
>NW_006295198.1:147761-162484 GCF_000327345.1 Myotis davidii | reverse complement strand
CAGGCATGGTGTCAGATTCCTCGCATCACCTTTCAACATCTCGTGGAGTCAATGCCAAGAAGAATCGCCGCAGTATTGAAGGCAGAAGGTGTCCCAACGAAGTACTGATGGGGTGGTCATAATAATCTGGCCACTCAGTGTGTATTCTCTACAATTAGCTCATTGCAACACTTCTGTCCTCATAGGAAGAGTCTAGTTAGAAGTGTTTCAGTTAAAAAAAAAACAAAAAACCTCATTTAGAATCTTAACACTAGAGGCTATAAGAAAACCAAAACTTTCATCCCGATTTATTCATTAATTCATTCAGCTAATATGAACAAAGCACTGTGCCTAGAAATATAACCTCCTTCAATGCAACCATGGTACCTTTTCTAAAATGCAAATCATATCCATCCACTGGTTGTCCACAGGATTAAGAACAAATTCTTAATAGTTTACAGGCTCCTAAAGTGGGTGTATGGGGGTCTGCTAGAATTGTAGAAGCCACCTGAGACCCCCTGAGTTACAATCTGCACTTCTCTCCAGCTCCCAAGCTCTGCTGGACTTGACAGTCTGCTGACCACACTTTGAGAAGCTCTGCGTTAGAAAGCTCTGTGTGGTAAACCTTGCTTTCTTTTCCTGTCATCTGTGCCACCCTGCCGGCTTCACAGGTACATCCCACGCCCCAGGCAGATAATTTACTCAAAATACATTTTATTATTCTTTTTTTGTATGAAAGGTTGATCCTACTTCCTCCTAACAGTCCTGCCCTGTATGAGCTACTCTTCTAATTCAAACCACCCCCCCACCCCCATTTTCAACTGCTCCCTTTTCCAGGTTTCAGGTTACAAGCCAAGTCTTTCAACCTGAAGCTTTCCTTCATCCCCCCCCAAATCGGATGTGTGCCCCTCCCTGACAGTCCCTAACACCCTTTCTTTACCTCTATTGGAAAAGTAGCCCTGTCTTTCCGCACCAGCTCATTTACTCTTTAATCTACCGCTAGTCTCCAGGTGCTTTTGAGCTCTTCCTCCTGTTTAATCTTTAGCGTAAGGACTTGGGAAGGTACCTGGCCGACAATGTAATGTGTGATGGTTGCATGAATCCTGAAAAATCTTCCATACATCTTCTCTAGGGTTATTTGTGTGTTGAGCACTTTTAAGTCTTAAAAATCAAAAGATTTTACTTCTATAAGGGAACTTAGACCATTGAGAAGCAGGGGAGGAAAGTGCATGGGGAGGGATGGGCTCAGTGGGACCCTCTCTGAGGAACAACCTGAGGCATGGCTGTGCTCCGGTGAGACTCATTTTGATGAATTGCTACCCATCTCTGGAGCTGAGAGGCGCTTCATGGGATAAAACCTCAACTACTTTGGAATATGCTGTATTTTATTTTCTGTACCAAACAGCAGGTTTTAAACTCACAGACTTATTTTCCTCTGCTGCTTTATGGCTGCTTGGCCAAGGACTGCTTACAAGGGGCAGTTCGCTTTGAATGGAAAAGTCTCGGCAAGGGAGATATTCTGACAGCAACATATTTTCAGCAAATGATATAAATGCATTGAGCTCACAATTCCAGAGGTATTCAGATAGATGTGTAAGTATGTGTTATTTCTCATGGAGAGGGTTAATGTAGTGTGTCTTATCTTTTTCAGACCACATGAACCTCTATTATATTCTTGTGTTTCTTTATTGAATCATTTATCTCGATTTCAGTGGCAACCCGGGTGCCCTCATATAGCTGCACAAAAATATATATCAAGGTAATAAGAAAGTAGTTTTCTTTATTGTTTAGAAACTAAAAAATAAAATAAAAAATAGCTATGCCTGGAGTAGAGGGAGAGCCATCTTTTGTGAACTCTGGTTTGGATTTCTGAGCCTTTTTATATGGTATAAGTTTCTTTGAGAGCTACATGGCACTTTAGCAACATGGAGCAAAAAGGTAATTGATGGCCAGAGGCGGGGTGGGGAGGGGGTCAGGGGTGGGATAAGGACTGGGTGGAGGTCAGTAAAGGAAAATTGGGACATCTGTATTAGTGTCAACAATTTTTTAAAAAGACTTGGATAAGTAGGGAAGGGGGCAGGAAAACATGCATAAACTTCCAAATAAAATAATTTCTCCATGTGAATTATGATCACTGTACATCTGTTATTTTAATCTCCTTTTAACTATCACCCCATCAAATTTAGAGAGGTTCTTTTTCCTATTTATTAAGTCCATGTGAATGTATTGAGCTATCATGATAATGGTTTCTGTTTACTAGTCTCATCAAATCTACTTTCCTTCTAAAGCTGTTATTTTTTTCTTTCTTAAACACTCATGTCTTGTTATAGTCTCTAATGAAGGCTTAAAAGTAGGAGAGTATATTTTCTTACAAAACTGTACAATTGTTCATCTCTACCCAAAGCAACTTCTAAAATTTACTATACAGAATGTAGAGATAAGGCCAGGCTTTTCAATTTCAATGACAACTTCAATTACTACTATTCACTGAGTTTTATACTGTTTTATGCATCAGTCTAGTTGTTTTCACCTGTTTACCCTGACATGCAGTTCACAGAAATATTGACCTTTTTCATTTGAGAAAATTGAAGCTGAGATATTAAGCAATTTTCCCCATTTAAAAACTAAAATGAGCAGAGCTGGGACTTGAACTCAGGTCTCCTGGTGTCAAACTTAGTTCTTCACACTACATTATTTTTATTAAATGCTTAAATGTATAAGGAGGTGCTTGATGTGAACTACGTGTTTCATTCACCATATCAGACTTATGTCCCATGAAGAAATAATGTGCGCTTACATTTTACATTTTGTATACAGAAAAAAATATTGTTTAAAAACAAAACTATGTCTAATTGTAGAAAGAGAAAAGTTATCAACAATTTTTTTCCCCTAAGACCCATAAAACAGCAGGTGATGCGGAGATTTTCCATTTAGTGTAAATCTCATTAGCTCTGTAATTTGTTCAATAGCATAATACAAAGGAAATTCTAAGTCATTAAAGCCTTCTCAATCTTTACTGCTACAAGTACCTGATGAAATAAGTAAATGATCCATCCTGCTTGGAAAGCATTTCTTTATTCAAATGCACAACTAATTTAACACCGTACAATGCCTTACTTTTTAAAAAAGGGCGAAATATGAGTCAGTAGTTTCTGAAGCATTAATCGTGAAGAGACACCCATGGAAGAAGATAAAACCTCACTGCCAAGGTGTGTGGCCAATTGCTACTCAATGAGGTACAATGGATCCTGACTGAGATGTACACTAACTATTCGCTAGGGAATGACTGATCATTTCTCCTTGTTATGACAGGGTCAGAATGAAGCGTTCTGACATCACTGTGCCTCTGTATTCTGATATACTTGGGAAATAGGACCACATCTGCCCAGGAATCAGTGAGAACTCTTGTGGGTTTCATGTTATCATGTAAGCCTGCAATTACTAAGATGATTTTGGGGTGGTTAGCAAGACTGAAAGATTAAGTCTTTCAGCCATTTAGATAGATTTCGAGGGTACACTCTATTACATATCCCATTACTGTGTGACGGGATTGTTTTCCACAATAGCTGCCTCTTTCACCCTTAAATGTGTCGTGTTTGCAGGTTGACATAAGCATAATGCACGAAGTCTGTGTACTGAGATGAGGTGGCATATTTTATTTTATTATTGAATATGCAGTGCATTCTGAAGTTATGGCTGCAATATCTTTACTTGATGCTCGTACTAACATCTCAAAACACCTCATGTGCAGGGAAATGCTACTCGGTTGAGTACTAAGGACTGAATTGGAGGGAGTAAGATATTAACCTATAGATGTGAAAATAGTCGACAAAGAGACGGAGCCACGAATAGAGTCAAAATAAAAAAAGGAAGCCAGAGGAGAAGGATCAAATGCCAGGTGCATGTGGTAAGGGTAAATCCTGCCTTCTTTAACCAAACCAGTGATTGTGGCTTCACCGTGTTCCAGGCACGCTGATAAATATTAACTAAACCACTGCTAAATAGAATAGCTGTGGCTTCTGCCTGCATGGAGCTTAAGAGTGTAGTTGATATTGTCAAGGAAGTCAGCTCAAGTCCCCAAAGATCAATTTACTGCATGAAGTTCATAAAAAATGAAAACAGCTCAGTCCTTAGGAGCAGGGAGGTCAGCAAGGGGTCAGGGAGTGAAGCTCAGCAGGGCCTGGGAATTAATGAGAGGAGAAAGGTTTGCTCTGACCAAGGTCCAGCCACGTTAGAGCAGGGCAGCTGGCCTGGTTAAAAGCGTGGGGACAGCCCTGACACAGCCACTGCAGGCTGATTCCACTCCAGCCTCTGCAAATAATAGTGGCGAACACACAGAGCTTATATTTTATTGCACCAGACGCCATTCTAAGAACCTGACATGGATATATCATTTGATTCTTAAAGCCCTCACTTCAAGAAGGTGTTGCTATTATCCCCATTCTACAGAGGGAGAAACTGACACAAAGAACAGACTTAAAACTAACAACATGCCCAAGGTCACACAGGAGGCAAGTCCCAGAGCCAGGATTTGAATTGGACTATCCAGAACCTGGATTCGGCTTTTCATTCCCTTGATTTTTTTTAATTAGGCTGGATTTTAAGGTCGTTTGGCAGAATAAGTAAGCAGCATCCAAAAGTTATGTTCAGTATTCCCAGGCTTACCTTCTGTCCCACGTGGGGTGCTGGCTTGACATGTGCCTCCAGGCTGAGAGCACAGGCTCACTTTGAACCAGTGTGATGTTGTGGAACTTATCAGGCGACCAGAAAATACACAAGTACTGGAGATTCAGGAAAAACCCTTTATTTAAAGCAGGGCTGAGTGAGGATAGGTTTGTGGGCAGGTAGCTCTGTGAATATCTCCACTAATGCCCAGAACCGTAGTACTGACCCTTGACCAAAATAGGTATAAAAGTTATTAGCTAGAGACTTATAATGTGATTTTTAAAGACCAAAACCCAGCAGAAGGTACCCTGTATCAATTTATGTTGTTTACGGAAAATGCTTGTATGGTTACAGACTGGTCTGAGCTATGTTTAGCAGTGCTTTGGCTCCTGAGACTAAGATATTTTGCATGTTTATTGCAGGTTCATGATCTGAAAGGGAAGCATTTTCTTATGTTACTGAGAAAGTTCCCTGGAGCTGTGCCTGGAGACCTTAGGCCTCTCTGATATTTTCCTGTGCTTTTTATCTCCTGCTGTACTGTATCCTTCATCTTTATTAAAGCCTTATGTGGGACCTCATATAATTGCCTTAAGTTGTCATAAGTGCAAGATATTGAGCTGAACAACTATTCTGAAAATTACAAGTTGTTATTCTAGTTCTGTTTCTTTATATACATTAAGAGTAATAATGTCTTCCATTTATTAACTTAGTAGGTATTGAACTATTTGCTCTATAAATATTATTTTTTAAAAAATATATATTTTATTGATTTTTTACAGAGAGGAAAGGAGAGAGAAAGAGAGTTAGAAACATTGATGAGAGAGAAACATCGACCAGCTGCCTCCTGCACATCTCCCACTGGGGATGTGCCCGCAACCCAGGTACATGCCCTTGACCGGAATCGAACCTGGGACCTTTCAGTCCTCAGGCTGACGCTCAATCCACTGAGCCAAACCGGTTTTCGCTGCTCTATAAATATTATTTAATTGTCAAAATATGTATTGAACATATTTTATATGCCCAAGAGTGTGATAGATGTTTGAGAAAGCAACAGTTACAAGAAAGATTACCTGGTATCTGTAGAACTTCTGACCTAACAATCAACAGAGATAATGTTGCTTTCATATTCACTATTTTACTGTATAAAAACCACCCCCATATGTCTTTTACAAAACGCAGGCTATGTTACTTTCACAGTTAGGTCTGTAGAAATGTTTTTCATTCCACTATGTGGCAGGAATGTCAACAAATTTATTTCTATAATATTTTTTATGTCACTCTATTATTCATGTGGATGTATTTTTAGCTACCTATTTGAAATAGTTATTATTAACCATTAGGTAAACTCTTGTTTTTAGACTAGGCATATCCCCACAATTTCAGTGCATGGGACACTGGTTCTGATTGGGGGTGGGGGAATACTTAGCTGTACCATCCTATATAATAAAAGGCTAATATGCAAATAGACTGAAGGCCAGAACAACCAAACAACTGGCCACTATGACATGTGCTGACCAACAGGGTGCGCATGTGAAACATGGTGGGCATCGGCTGTGGAGGGATGGTGGAGCAAGTGAGTGGAGGCGCCAGACCAAGGTGGGGCACCAGTCGCTGTCATTGGGGCGAGCCTTTGGTGGTTTCTGAAAATTCTTTGCTCCCATGCACCGTGCTCCCACCTGGAACTCACGCCTACTGCTGGCCCTGGCCCCGCTCACACCACTTCTGGCGCCGGAGCCACTGCTCATACCTGCTGCCAGTGCCCAGTGCCAGTCCTGCTTGTCAGCGCCGTTGGTGGGTGTGAGCGGCAGCTGCCAGCCCTGATCAGCCCTGAGGGCTTCTCCACCTCCCCCTGCTCCTGAGGGGCAATCAGGGCAGCAGACGCCACTCGCACCCACTGCTAGTGTCGGCCCCAATTGCTCTGCACTGTCAGCGGGTGCAAGCATGGCTGGCGCCATCATCATGTAGGAGCAGCAGCAATGCGAGCAGGGCTGCCGGCACACAGGGGACTGGGGGCTGTGGCAGGAGGGGGCAGGTGGGGGTGCAGAGGATGGGCAGAGACCCACCCCTGTGCCCACCGTAGCCTTGTGGCTCACAGTTCCTTAGAAGGTGCATGAATTCGTGCACTGGGTCCCTGGTTACAGATAAAACCATAGCAGCCTTAGGCAGAAATTATTAGGTATAAGTCTTAGGAAAGCCAGGAGAAATATTATATGTGCAACCCTGTTTCAGAGGTCACCCAAGAACCTTTCTGTTGTCATCATGATCTTTTGAAATTTCCCGGTACTTATATCTGAAAACTACCAGATTTTAGTTATTTGATTGTTTGGGGGAAGGGAGGAGAAAGAGACTGCCTGGGCGCTACTTATCATCCTGACAAACAGCCCTGGAGGATTCTTCTGACCTGTTCCATTTTTCTTGTTTTGTCTTGAAACTGAGGCAAATGAGGCAATGTATTGCAAAAAAACCCGAAAACAATAACAATAACAAACAAACAAACAAACAAAAAAAACAAAGAGAGAGGTGCAGAGAATAAAACTGATGCCTTATGGTAATCCTGGCTGTCTTCCCAAATATATTCCGTCTTGAAGACAAGAAACAGTTCTGAAAATGGTCCTACCTTTTGTGATCTCTTTTCTTCTCATAAGCACACAGATATACTACTGTGCACGCACACACACAAACACACACACAAATACACATACACAATCAACTCTCTTGAGACAAAATCCCAATGTTAAATATCATGAGCTTTGTGACCCCAATATAGCCTCTAAGGTTTCCATAAAGAAAAGAACTTGTTTAGATGGTTACAAAGATGAATAATTATTTGTGATGGTCCAATCTAGGATTGGACCTATGTAATCTGCCTAGGGTTTGCTAGGTTGCTAAGTACTCCCAATTTTAATGTTGTCTTTAGCCAATGATATAGTTCAACAGTAGGATCCCAATGACGCCCAAGCTGTAAAGCCAGCAGGGAACAGATTAGGTTCTATGCCACGAATAATATTTAGAATCTGTCAGATCATCAGTTCTGTGTACATATCCTTAACCAAGGTAGTGTTTTTCCCTCTCCATCAATCATGAATTCCTCCTGACTTTTATACAGTAACAATAAACCTATTCCAAATAATTCTGCAGTCAAAACAGAATTATTATAAACAGGTTTTGCAGTTACATGACTGGATTATTTTCCTTTATAATGTTCCCGTTTTTATCAAGTGCCCTGTAAGTCTGATTTATTTCAACTAATATACAATAAAACCCATATTACCTTAAATTATGGGCAGAATAAACTGTTCAGCCTATGTAACATTTGTAAAACTTTTACAAAATAAATGCATATATTTGACATCTTTGTAACATGTACCTTCTTAAAAGAAATGAGTTGAAAACATTTTAATGTTTTTTTCAACTGATGCTCACCAGGAATAAGTATATTTCTCCCATAAGCAGATGATGTGAGCCATAAGGTATACAGCAACCTGCTACCATATTGAACTGAACACGTAGAACACCACTGAGTGCTGACATGTACCATTTGGTGAAACTTCAATCTGATACATTGATGCCTTTGGAATCTGATGAAGCACAGGCATCTAGTTAATGAAAATGAAAGTGTGTGAAAACATAAATTACGAAATCCCTACATCTTTAAGGCTTTCAATGATTAAAACCAAAAAAAAAAATTGATCTTGGAATGAACTTTCCTGAATTCATATCATTGCCATTCCACTTGATAAGTAAGTACCCTGATAATTTATTTATCTTAATCTAATATGGAGTAAATATCTATCCTGCGGCTTTTGATATTGTTTAATTTCACAAATAGAACACCAATATTACTTCCTGAAACACAGCCAAAAAAATTGTATAGAAAAAAACATGAATAATACGTATAATGGTCTTCCTACTTGCTTTCCTACCCCCTCCTCAGAAATTTCTAAATTTAAGAATTTGATGGTCATCTATTCTGTGATTTTTCTAGGTATTTACAGATTTGTAATATGTAAATATAGAACATTTCTATATTTCTAGAAATGCTCTATGCATTTTCATAGAACATTATTTTTTTACTTAACTATGTAGTTTAGCAATACATGTGGGTTTAGCTAACTCTTTAGGTATTAATTGTTTAAAGTATTAAAATATTCTCCTATTGATCTCTTTTCTTGCTAGTCAATTAAATCCAATTAAGGATTTTTTAATTTATTTAAATTGCATCTCTGTTTAATAAAACTTTGTGTATATAATCAATCACCTCATGTTTTCTCTCATTTTTCTTTTAGTAAATCAATAAATATTTTGTGATGCTTTAATAGGTATTAAATGAGTTGAAATTAAGTTATTCTACCTCATTCAAAAGTTAAAACATTTTCAATATTTATACCCAAATCTTTCATTGAGAATATATAACTTATAAATTTGGGAATCATAAATTCTACATATGATTTTAAAATATTACAGAATTTTAAATTCTTGTTATAATTTCTCCACGCACAATATTGCTAGTATACCCTAAAAGGCAAGTCTAAGTCATGTACCTGGGAAAATGCCATCATTTTTATTATAAGATGGTGAAGGAATCCCCTCAAATGATGTTATTATTTTAGACCATAAACATCTCAGTTTCAGGCCAGAAAAGACTTCCAGAGCCATTGGACCATGAGGAGGCATGGCCTTTACATCTAATATCTAGGTTATTAGGTTTAGACCAGTTTGTAGAGATGGAGCCCCTATGACAGCTTTGGTGCCTTTATAAAAGGAGGAGAAGACCAGACGGCTCCTCGCTCTCTCTCTCTCTTTTTCTCTCTCTTTCTCTCTGTCATGTGAGAACACAGCAAGAAGGTGCCTATCTGTAAGCCAGGAAGAAGGCTCTAACTACACATTAAACTCTTCCAGACCTCAATCTTGAACTTTCCAGCTTCCAGAATTGTGGAAAAATATTATTTTTAAAACCACTCATTTGTGATATTTTATATGGCAGCCTGAGCTAAGACATTTTGTCTCCACCCATGACTTATAGCTGTTCAGACAAAAGCTAGGAATCATGAGAATTCATTTGGACGATACATAGCCAACCATATCAGGGCTCCACGCTAGTGCGTCAGTGATGCAAGCTGTATGGAATTTGCCGAGTGGTAGCCCACTGGCATCATTACAAGACCAACTCTATGGCAGGATTTTATGGCTTCATCTCTGGCCACAAGAGCTCTGAGCCTGGATTTCTGGCATTTTCAGAACTTTGAATATTCAGCTTTTGTTTACATCAGCCAGAGTTAGTATCTATTATTTTAAGCTAACGGTTCTAACATATATCAGTAGCTATTTTTAAATATTGTAATTATTTGCCATGATTATATAACTTTTAGACATACTGTGTTTAATGTAGGTTACTTTTGTTCTATAAAAAAATAGTTCAATGCTTTATTGAACTCTCTCCCTGTTTTAATATAACATAGTGACAAATCACTTCTTTTCTAGAAAAAGAAAAGCTTATATATACATATAAGCCTGGTTGTGCATCCCTACCTATGAGGTGACTAGTCGATTTGACCATATTGGTCAAATCAATCAGCCATGCATTTGCACCTCAACATACAGAAACCTCTGCTTGCAAAGGACAAGGTTAATAGAGTCTCTTATGCTTTATCTACTCAAACAAGTTAACACGGAAGTTGCTTGTTCTTAGAATACGTTTACCTGGGGCCATAATGTGGTTTGGCTCATAATGTGGTTTCCCTGACTGGGCTAGAAAATTACTCAATTTAAATTACAACATATAGTAGCACAGTGAAAGCTATTCTCTAATCTTTACTATGTTAGGGAACCAAAGATGGCCTAATCAATTTCAAGCAGCTTTTAAAATCTTTAAGAATTAAATAAAGGAAGATGCTGTGTAAAAGCCATTAAGATAGACTTATATGATATTTAAGACATCCCTTATATTATTCATCAAAGCCTAATGCATATCATTTTTATACTTTCACTTGCAAAACAGCTGTCATTTGTATATATTTACAGGTCAAATATCCTATTATATTTTTACTCTACTTAGTGATCAAATAAAACTGAATCCTAAATTAATCCTATCTTTTTGTCCTTAGGGTGTAAAGGAAGAATTTTCCCCACAATTCATTTTCTGTTTCTCCCTTCTACCCATATAAACCACCCAGTGTCTGTATGTTTCCTTCTCTTTCTACTTCATCGATACTATCCCCCATTTATGTGCGCTCACTCTCCATAAAGCATTTTCATGTGTCTTCAATCTTTCTAAGATTTTTTCCACCTTCCAAATGTATGCCTTGCATTTCCACAAGCCCTTTATTCACTGAGAACAGCTAGTCACTCTGGTAAATGTACCTGGTGACGATACTGAGACCACCTTGGTTTTCTGTGTATGTGTTAACGGAAACTTTCTGAAGACAATACATAATCCAAACATGGGAGAAGGAACTCTTAGAAGCGTGTGTGCCGTCTGAATTTTGCTATTGACTAATTGTGCATGTAGCTCTCGAGTTTTCTTTCTTCTTCTTCTTCTTCCTCATTTTTAAAATGAGGGAATTAAACAGACATGTTTTAGCTCCAAAACTTAGTGATTAAATTTTAGGCACTCTGGCAGGCTGTTGGAAAAAAATTATTTGAACGTAAGAAAATTCACACTGTATGCAAAGTTATCCACTTTAACTTTGCATATGGGCAAAAACATACCAATAGTCTGAAATACCAAAGTGCACAGCACATCTATGATATGTTTGAGAAGGCCACAATTTAAAAAAACAAAAAACAAAACACAACTTTTCCCAGCAAGAGGTAGGATTAATGTTCTTTTCTTTAGATATGAGTGCGTGCACTCTGATTACTTGACCAATAAGAATATGGCGAAAGTTGGCACATGCCAGTTTCCAAATGTATGAGATTGGCAGCTTCCACTTACAGTCTCATGGAACACTCCCCCTTTGAACCTATGTGCTGAGAAAGTGAAGGCAGTAATGAAGAAGCCATGTGGACAGGAAATAGGCTGAAGCCAATACCCCTGACTGTCCTCCCAATTGACAGGCAAGGACAACTTGCCAGCCTTGTGATTAAACATCTTGGAAATGCATCCTCCAGTCACAGTTGAGAGGCTTATGACTGATGTAGATGAAATTAACATCTCCATAGAAACCTGTACAAACTGAAGATCTGTAGCAAAATAAATAACTGTTTTAAGCAACAAAATTTGGCTGTAGTTTGTTACATAGTAGATAATTGGGATAATACACAATTACCTTTCATAACTCTTATTCCTTTCAATTACCCATATTGTCCAGTGCATGTATGTATATGTATGTGAGCAGAGGGAATATGCTTTGGAGGTGAGAGGTTCAGGAAAGTACTAGAAATTGTGGGGCAAATAAACAAACAAACAATGACAAAGAGAACCAGTGACAATGAAACAGTTAAAGTATAATATCAGGATATGTCATAGGATATTCATTGCTAATTTTAACATTGTTTTTCAATTTCTATATCATGTCTTTTATTTCTCAAAGTGACCATGGATAGAGTATTAATGGTATTAATAAAATATTCTATAATATAAAAAGTTGAGAAGCAAAACATAAAGTGAATAATCCAATTTTAAATGCATAAAATTAATTTTGAGGACAAATGGCATTTCATTTAACCAAAAAATATAAGATCTATAGTTTTAAACTTTATAAGCACTTGACTGTGCCCAACTTTCAGCACAGCAGAGTGTTTTAGATTACGTTTCTCTCAAAACTGCTTAAGAGCCAAAATGTTTAATATACTTTTGAGACTCAAGTACGCAGACCAAAACAAGATGACCATTTGATGTCAAATGCTTTATTGTTATTATTGTTTAAATTTTCACTGAACTCAGCCCAACTGTTTTGAGTCTTTAGGGCCAAATTAAGTAAGAACTTACTAAGCCTTTTATCTCTTTGTCAGAAATCCCAGTTCAGAGGCAAAGGCAGACACATGCCAGTAGAGCTCCTAATGGTCCTCATGTTCTCCTCATGCCCCTCTCTCAGAGGCACCAGAACTCCCGAACTTGGTCATTCAGAAAAACAAAGTCCAATGTTCATCACAAGAAGATCAACAATTTCCAAGATTGTGATACTTGCAACATACGTTCATAACAATTTCACTGGTCATTTCAAAGGCAAAAATTCCAATCCCAAGTCTCCCAATTGGTGTTGGTGAGTCAGTCTTTATATCCATCCCTATATAATAAAGAGCTAATATGCTAATTAGACTGGAAGGTGGAACAACCTTACAGAACAACCTGCCGGAATGACCAGTGGGTGGGGAATGAGGCCAGTGAGCCTGTGCCACCAGGCCAGCCATGGTGGTCCCTGCACCCCCGCTTCCGCAGATGCAGCAGGAGAGGTGGCAGCATGGTCCCAATTCTGGTCCCAGAACTGCACCTTCCACAGAGGTGGCCACAGGGGAGCGGGCCTAAGTTGCAGTCAGACATCCCCCAAGGGCTTCCAGGCTGCCAGAGGGATGTCTGACTTCTAGCTTAGGCCCACTCCCCTGGGGAGTGGGCCTAAGCTGGCAGGTGGACATCCCCCAAGGGGTCCCAGACAGGCCGGGCTGAGGGACCCCCTGAGTGCACGAATGTTCATGCACCGGACTCTAGTATATAAGTATTCACCTTTGACTTCAAATGCACACTTATAGAATAATACTAAAATATGACTTTTTTTTTTATACTCAGTTTAATTTATTTTTTATTGAGAGTTGGAATTCAGAGTTTGGGAATTTTTGGTATAAAATTGATCTTTAGCCTTACTCTTTGCGTTTTGACACATGATATGATTGCTCAGGATGTTAGAGTCCCTTGAAAAGATGTATTAATATACTTTTGCTAGATAATAATCATTGCTAATTTAGTGACTGCTCACAGAATTATTTCCAACAAAAAGAACTCATTTATTGTAGTGTTACTCTTGTATTCACATTTGTTGTTATTATTTGATAATGGCCTGCATATATTAATGGATTTAAACTGTTTAATCCTGGAAAAACTCAACTGTTATTTATCACCCCAAGGTTGGACTACACATATTGTTTCCTGTATTCAGTACAGAACTAAAGAAAGTTTTAGAAAAAGGCTTCCAAAATGATGGAAGCTCATCTCTCTTCTCTAGGCTCAGAGATTCAGAGATCTGTCTCTAAGAAAGTTCAAATTTTGTAAGAATTGTAATTTCTGACTTTGTACTTGTTTTATTTTGCTCTTGAAGAAATTTTTTTACATGACAATTATGCTTCTCTGAATACAAAATTACCTCTGTAATATATTTCTGGGAGAAAACAAGTACTATTATATAAGTATTTTATCTATATCTAATTGAATGCATTTATTTTAAAATAACATGATTGAACAATTATTTCCTTTAACTTGAAGACAATGTACTGGTACATTTAAATGTCAATTCTAATGACTTTGGAAAACTCTTTCACAACTTTTATAGAACAATAGGTAAATTTTTGTATAGGCAATATTAGGAGAAGATAAAGCTCTTTTATCACTCATCATATAACATTGTCAAAAGATATTCTTACATACATGGGTCATTCTATGCCTAAAATCACAAGAAAAAATATTTTAAATGGAAATCTCAACAAGGATGAAGAAATTAGGAGATTGTTTTTCAACATAAATTTGATACTATGAAATTTGATTTCTGCATGATTCTGTATGATTCATTGATCAATACAATGGATCGATATAAGAACTATGCTTGATTCATATTTTGTGTAATCACCATAGAAGTAGGTACTACATCCTATATAATAAAAGGCTAATATGTAAATGGTCATCACGCCCTCACGCATAACGACTGATCAGTAGGAAGCTGAGTGTGCAGCAGGCATGAGCGGGTGGGCGGGGCTGTTTGCGCAGCAAGGTGTGTACAGGTGGGAGGAGCTGCATGCAGTCACCAGGAGATGCATAGAGCACCTCTCGGTCCTTCCCGGCTGGCTCCCAGAGGCAGCGGCAGTGGCTCGCTACCGCCTCCCGTGGAAGCAGCGTGGCTCCCTCCACCTCACTCCGGTGGAAGCGGTGCAGC
>NW_006295198.1:133034-147675 GCF_000327345.1 Myotis davidii | reverse complement strand
ACTGTGCGGGACTTTGCATGCTGGGCCACTAGTTTACTATAAATCATTCAGGATAGTGGATGCAACATCACTCAGTATTCCTATATAAATTAATGTAGAATCCAAGGAGGAAGTACTATTTTTACTTTCTGAATGTCTTGATTTGCTTTTTTTAATGATAATCATAAAATCAATGTTTTCTATTTTCTCTGGTTAGTAGGAAGCTGGGTCAAATTATCTTGATCTTTATGATAAATACAATTGTATCCTTTTCATGATGATAGTTTTTACCTTTTCATATTTTATTGTCAATTATCAGTGATCAGGCAAATAAAAGCACTTTTGCACAATACTGTTACTGATTATTCTTAAACTGTTGTACAATGATGACTGCATTATCCTGCATCCCATTAATACATTTAAATATATTAAAATTCTATTTAATTATAAAAGGTTTCAAATTATACAATTTAAATTTGGTGGGTTCCCAAATTACAGGACTGAAGAGAGCTGTGGAAAAAAAATTATGTTCTTGGAATATATGAAGAAAAATGATCTTCCTTAATATCTCCAGGAAGTTTTAAAATACAGGCTTTTGATCTGAGACCCTCAGGCTGGTAGCTGTAAATGGCATATTCCTCTTCATTCTATGATATCAATTCTCTTTATCACCTTACTTGAAACAATTAGGTTTGGGGAATACAGCTCACATATAAAACCAATAAGAAACAACACTATCTTTCTCTAAATCTTTATGCTTGATAGTTTTGCAATAGGAGTGTCATGGTGAGGAATCATTTGGACTAACTCACGAAAGTGAATATACATCTATAATAAGGTTATTCATGTTTCTGTGGGTACAAATCAGCTCTATTTCCCTTTCCTTATAATTCATTATATAAAGTTTTGTCATTATAATAGACAGTCAAATTATTTCTTGAAATACTATCTTTATCTTAAGATAGTGTATTAGTTTGTATACAGTTATATCAAGTATTATCTGAGAAAAAGCAAACTGGTTGTCCTTCCAATATGTTTATGAAAAAGAACTCTTAAATTGTCACTGAATCATTGACTATTTACATTTCTGCTTGGGATAAGAGATATCACGCTTCCATTTTTAGGCAGCTGGAAAGTAAAGTAATAAGCCTTCCTGTTTTCCAAGTGATTCTCAAATGATGGAGCAAAAGCTTGAGAGCACTCAAGAGTCTGCCACTTTCCCATGCATGAGGTTATTTTTGAATTGACGATCCCTGCCTTTTGCCAGAGAAATTATGACTTGATGACATTTCAGGAAGCTGGTAGCCATTTTATATGGTTGCATTTGAAAAGGGGACCTCAAATATTAAACTACATAGAAAACCTTAAATTGGAAAGTGACCTCCAAGTTAAGGACACTAGAAATGAAGAGTTACCAGTGTTGTATGTCAGGAAGCTACCATCCATGGCACTATCTGACATTATATAGATATTTAGGAATTCTTTACTCTAGTTAGGATAATTTGAGGTTTCTTTTTCAATCTCTACATTTCAGGGGTGTTCATTATCTATACAGCTGTTCTTCTTTGCTTCCAGTGCTGCATAAACGAAGCAAGACAAACAGTAACTGGTCTCCTGATATTTGTCCAGAATGTCCTTCATCTTTACCCCCAAATTGTCTTCTCTCTGCTTGCCTCTCCCTACTCTAGGGTTTTTATATCTCACTTTCATCTACTTTTAGCATCTTAATTGATCTACTTCTTCATTTTGTGTGGACCTGCTAGGTTTTTGGTTAGTGGCTCATCAACTCTTCCCTAAGAGGCCTCTTTTGGGGGCAGCCTATATGTTATCATTAACTTGAAATACTTTCTTGTAGTCTCAGTGTTGTGGAGGAGCCAGATCTCACCAGCTCACAAGAGATTATATATACATATATTATATATATATATATATATTGCTAAAAAGTGTCCCGTCCCCTTGGGAGTTCGACTGGGAGACTGGGAGTTCGATCACTCCTTATGACATGCGCTGACCACCAGGCGGTGGTGCTGAATGAAGGAGGCCACTGCCAGCAGCCAATATATATATATATATATTGCTAATATGCAAAGTGTCCCCTTGGGAGTTCGACTGGGAGACTGGGAGTTCGATCACTCCTTATGACATGCGCTGACCACCAGGCGGTGGTGCTGAATGAAGGAGGCCACTGCCAGCAGCCAGGGAAGCGAGACCTTGGCTGGCAGCTGGAAGGCCCCAATTGGTCCTGATCACCGGCCAGGCCAAGGGACCCTACCTGTGCACGAATTTTGTGCACCAGAACTCTAGTTGTTAAATAATCAGAGATTTTGCAGGATAGTTTTAAATCTACTAGTAGCTTGAAATTGGCCATGGTAAGAGAATGCATACCACAGAAATTGGCAAGTGTTATAAATTAAGGTTTCCTCCACCCAATCCAGAAACCCATCAGCCCCTTCAGCCACTTTATTTGTACCCCACAGGTCTTATTCTCTAAAGGTCATCTTATGAGGCAGAAATAAATTAGAAAAATTCCTTCAGTCTAGCAAATACATGTATGATAATAGCTTATTTTTTGTATGTAACATGAATCCTTGAAGAATCATCTAAACTCACTATTTTCCAAACTAAATGTCTATCAGAATTATATAAAGGCATATAAAATTGTGGAAGTCAAGGCTCAATTCCAGACTACTTGCAAGTAGACTCTTCTTCATGTGGGCGTTAGGCATCTTTGTAGTTTGTAAATAAGCACCTCAAATGAATTGGAATCCAGCAAAACTTGAGAACAACTGAAAAATTATATCTCAGGCGATGACATTTACACTACCAAAAAGAAAAATGAAAAGTCATCCAGATGAGTCCTTCCCATCGCAACTTAGAGATGACCATCCATTCTATTCAAATAACACTCAGGTGCATGTAGAGTAAACAGTGATATTGAGCCTCTACCTAGCATAAGAATATTGATGTTCTTTAGTGATTTATCCCATAATGAAGTCCTAAAGAGTGACAAAAGGGATCACTTTAATTTTCAAACTCTAAGAACCTCTCTCCACACTTTAATAGTTTTTAGTCTCTCTACATAAGTGAGAAATTTCCATTTTTAGTCTCATCTAATAATTATTTTAAAAATATTAATCTGCAAAAAAAATGCTCATAAGGCTGTAGATATTTTTTACTTTGTAATATGGTTTTTAGAGAGAGAGGAAGAGAGAGAGAGAGAGAGAGAGAGAGAGAGAGAGAGAGAGAGAGAGAGAGAGAGAGAGAGAGAGAGAGAGAAACATTGAAGTTGGAGTAAAACATCGATAGATTTCTTTTAGTATGTGCCCTGACCAAACACCAAATTTGCAACTTGGACATGAGCCCTGACCGGGAATCAAACTAGTAATCTTTCAATGCATGGATTATGCTCCATCAACTGAGGCCAGGGCAGGATATAATTTTTATATTGCCTTATTTATGAATGAACAAATAATCATTTTGATTATTTTGCTCAAGATTGGGTTTCAATACTGTTCTTTAAAAGGCGAATACCCATTCTGTTCCTTCTTATGAGCCTCATTTAAAAGAGAATGAAAAGAAAAACAGAGAATAAAAAGAAAAACAGGGAAAAAAATGGTTAACACGGAAAGGGGAAAATGGATGCAGTGATCCCTGAAGTTTGAGTAACAAGGCTCTTTAAGTCGGTGCGATTATTTTGCCCTCTTTTGACACTTTAAATAAGATGTATATGCTGGTGGATGCCTCAAGTTTTAAATGATGAACCAAGGAGTGCAATATATCAGAAGAGCATTCCTCTGCAGACATTTCATTGAATGAGAAATGTGCCACTCAGAACATGTTACAAAATGTTAATGGCTTTGAGGCTATACAAATTTGAACTTTATTGAAATGTGCTAATAATCAGAAGGATTGTAAAATTCTATACTGGGTTGGAGAACAGTAGGATTGTGGCAAGGAAAGCGTGGGGGGACAATGCATCATCTTGCCACATAGAAAGACCCCTGGCATTCAGTAATCAAGGAATGGGTACTACTAACCTCTCCCTTGCTGAGGTTTCTAATAAGCCTTATAAGGTAGGGAATTTAATTTGACTTTGATAATGAGATTAATAGCTAAACCAAGAGACAGAAATGGCCAAGGGGAGCAAGAAGTTTAAAAACTCATATTTTGTTAAGCTCTGAAGTCAGTGGGTTAGTCACATTGAACCACACTACTCCTCTCTCATCTTCATCACAAATCAACTGAAGAGCAAGAAGAGATAAAATATTTTGCATTTCTTTTCATTGACGTTTTGAAAGTCAATACCAGTCATTGTGTAGGAAACATATGCCATCTGAATTGGTTATTGTGATGCTTGCTTCTGGCTTCCTACACAGAAACCAAGCGTAGTCTATGTTTTTTGAAGTTTAACTATATTTCGATCACTTTATATTTTTTGGATTCCAGTTTCCAGTTTCATCTGAATAGAGCTCCTATTAAGCTACCAATCATAACTGTATTTTTAAAAGATTTATTTTTAAATTTCACTTTCAAACTGGTTGTTACTTTTTTTTACAAAATATATTAAGGGGTTATAGGGCTTTGTTAAACTTTGAAGAAATCATACTTAATGATCCCTTAGTGGGTTATCACATGCTTAGGTTTTGCCAAAAATAAGATTAATGAATGGGGACCATTGAGATGGCAATAATAGGTAAAAATAGGATATGTTATTTTAGGCAGATGGAGCTAGCTAAATCTCAGGTCCCATTCTTCTTTTGTTAAGATATCTCCTTTGCTCTAAGCTATCCATTATTCATCCTATCAAAAGTGTTAAGATGGAAAATGAACCCTGCCATTTATCTCCAAAGCTCACTTAACAGAAATGAATGCAGCCACCACCTTCCAACTCTAAATTGTATGAGATGGAGTGTCTGAGTTACTGACTACGACTGACTACATATAACCTTGACAAGGTGTCTCATCACTTGTCTGAGGGGCTCATTCAGTCAGCATCTAATCATACACTGGGATCAGAAATAAGTCTGGGACACTTAGAATCCAGTGTGGAGAATGGAGTTCATGTATGGAAGCAATCTGATTGATTGGCAACAGATTGTAGATTAATGCGACAAAACTCTTGAGGATGGGAGGAAATTACTGACTTGGACTCCAGCTCATCTATTTCCATAGTACTCTGTTATTTTGCTGTTAATAATCACAATCCTTGACATCAAGGTAACAGTAATTTCATTTTGGCATCTTCCTGCATAAACTAAACCTCTTACGAGGGAGATACATTAAGTCAGACATCTTGAGGAATATACAATAAATTCAAAATTTTACTTACTTTACTTCACTTTAAACACACAAAGTACACTAAAAATTCAATTAAAAAATGCTCACATGTATTGTGGCTCCATAAAAAAGGTAGCTCCAGGCCAACATTATGAAGCTGAACTAAACAACTTCCTAAAATAGTATTCGTTGGATATCCAAAGCTTACACCTCAGATTACCTCTACAATATATTGAACAAATACCTGTCTTTTGGAATCATAAATCAAAGAATACAAGAAATGTATGTGATTTAAATAATCATCCCATTATTCAAGTTTAAATAAAAAACATATTGTAAAGTATGTATTAAACATCTCTTAGTGGTAATTATGTGTAAATTACGGTTGTAAGAAATTTATAAGTGATAACTTACTTCATCTTTGTACCAACCAGTGGGGATACTGTACTTATGCTTATTTTGAATAAGAGTGAACTAAGATGTAGACATTAAGCAACTTGCCTAGAATCACCAGCTTTACTATTTAGTGACAGAGCATGCTATTCTGCGACTCAGGGGAGTAAGGACAAGAACAGTTCACGTTTAACAGATAACCTTATTGACCCTTATCAGAGGTTTTGGTGGCAAAAACTCCATTTGCATGGGTACCATTACAATGATCTTACTCAAATAGAAATATTGCTAATATTAACTACCAACGTTGTTCAAGGTGGCTTTCTGTGCTATATCATCAGCAGCCTACATAATTATTTCTATTTGTATTTGACAATTATGACACTAAGGATCAGAGAAGCCAGGTAAGTTTCCCAAAGTTGCAGTGGAAACAAGTACACATTTCAGTCTTTCTGACTTCAAATTTCCTTCTTTACACATTACCTTTTCTGAAAATTTTGTGTGATTGGATGCTTTTCCCTGTGAGTCTCTTTAGGAAAGTAAGTTAAATTTATACTTTTGTCTTTTCCTAAAGACTCTCATTACTATTTTGTACTTTATATTCCCCTATGATTGCAAGAACTCAGACAGATTGACTACAGCTGATCACTAAGAAAAGAGAAAACCTTTAGACAGGGAGTCAGAGAAATGTTAAGCTAACTTTATACACTTAAGTGATCTATCCTCACATGCGAATACTTTAATCCATTGAACACATTTATGTTTTCATTAATCCCAATAAACCAACATGAATTTATTAAAATTCTTCAATAATTTCTGTCAAAACAACAATGTTGCCTTTGACTGTCCTTACGTTGAAACATCATTTTGAAGCCCTACTGTCTCTGTGCTCAGCTAATTATCTTTTGTCCTCTGAGGTCTAAGGAAAATGGAACTTCTGCGACGTGGAGGAAGGGAGGGAAGTTCCTGGACTCTGCAACCAGCCTGCCTCAGTGTAAAGCCTGACTCAGCCACTTCCTTGAGCAAGCTATGTAGCCTGCAGGTCCTCGGTTGCCTTACCTGAAAATGATAGTAATAGTGTATCCTTCCCAGGGCAGTCATGAGGATTCAATGGGTTATGTGTTGAATAAATTTGACACATGATAATGATTTGATACTATTTCAAATGTGATATCATAGTATTTTCCTTGTTTCCTACTAATTTTGCTCTCATCGAGATGGATGTAGTGGAAAACATTGAGTTTCCTATAGGGATTGAATTGTTTCCCTAATACTACTTGGTATACCTGAACAAGTTAGTAAGAAAATAACACATGGCTACCTATGTTCAATAACTATTGAGTATTTAGCTTTAATTGGTGTCAAATGCACAAGTTTTTACCAATCTAAATTGACAGCCTATACTAATACAGTTATATGACTATTTGCTTTAAGTAAATAACCATCTTAACTATTGATTGTCTTATATTTATTTAAAGATTACCTAAAAAGGAAAATTGGATACCAATGAAATCTCTATGTGCCTTTGATTCACATTGGGTTCATGTCCCACAGACCTTTGTCTAGTATGGAGTCATTTTATTTAACATTGTTGGTAATAAAGAATTCATGTGTCTCTCACGTTTTAGGATTTCTTACCACTTGATCTAATGTTTAATAAGATTGTAATGCCTCTGCTATAGAAGATTCTCTAAGACTTTCTATCTTTCTTCTATAATTTCTCCCTTTGTTTCTCTACTCACCTGTTTTCCCTAAATTAAAGTATTGAGGCCTTTATAAGTTCTTTGCCCTATGAGAGATATTCGACAAATCAGAATGCAGCAAAAAGAATTATGCTCTAAGGTTTCATCTCCACAGCTTTGGTCCTTAATGTAACCTGAGAAGACACCAGGTATATAAATTAGAAAAATTTCAGTTATTATTGGCTAGACTTCTATTATCTCTGGCAGTATAATGGTCCCAAAAGACCCAGCTCAATCTATTTCCATTTGCTAAAGTGGTCCAAGTAGAAAAGCCTGCACCGCATTGAAGCAGAAAAGAGAGGAGGAAGAAAAATGAGACTATTAAGATGCTAGTGTGTCTTGCAGAGAAGGGTCCTTCATTAAGAATTCGTGGAAGAAACTTGGAAGGAGGAGGTCCTCCAGGAGTGTGTCTACTCTAGATACACTACTGTCCTGAGAGTGGATCTGGACTAATAAGGCTGTCTAGACCTGCTCTAGATTTCTGCACCCCAGGGAAGCAGAGGATGGCAAGGTAATCCTCGGGACCCCCAGAACATCACAAAGGTGTCACTTAGATAAGTGGGAATGAAAGCGCTGGGGGGAAAACTTAAGCTTTACCTATAAGGCTTGCTGGCCAATGACCAGAGAGGATGATGGGCATCTTACCTGAGTAAAGCCATGACAAGAGGGTTCATCTACCTTTTGGAATTCCTAAGGCTCCTACAACTTAGACACAGATTTATGGATACAGAAGGTCTCTAACACATTTTTATTTCAGTTTTTTTCTATTCCAACTGGGTGAGACTATGTAAAAAATCAATTTGAATAATAGAAAAATGAGTTCTAGTTATTAATATACCTGAATTTGGTTATACATCCCATCTATACATATAAACAGAGATTTTTGCTGTCTTCTTTGCTATTATCACTACTTCTGTCATTCCAGGTTTACTGAGTACTGCTATTTCTCCTCCTTTACTTTGACAAACAGTTTTTTCTGAAGGATGTTCCTTTACAAAACCGGATCACAGTAACCCATTTATTTCCTGTAGGTCACAGTTTCCTCTTTGCCAAATATACATATTCAAGAAGAGAACTTGGAAAGGGATGTGTGTGTGTGTGTGTGTGTGTGTGTGTGTGTGTGCGCGCGCGCGCGCGCGCGCACGCACGCGCATGTGCAGGGATATGTATCCTTGAAGGGCCTGATGGCCAGACACAATCTCACACTTCACCATGATCCATTGCGCTCTCTGCCTGCAAGGCCTGATATGTAGTTAGGCCCCATTCCCCAGATTTCTCCTTCACTCGTGGCAATTTTCTCTCAGGGGAGTCATGTTTTCTCCCTCCAGTTCCACTTCCTGTGCAAAACCTTATCCATTTGCCCATTTCATTTATGTCTGACTCACAAAGTGAATTTCTAATTTTCTCCCAGGTGTATCTTTAAACACACACACACCATAGTCAGAGATGAGCACCAGTTTCAGAGTGTCTGGTTAGTTAGTTTATATTAGTTAATAACCTTTCAGAGCATTCTAAAACAGTTAATGAATTTGCCTATGGAACAAGGAGGATCTCTTGGGGTTTATATGGCCTAATTCTAAAAAACAAACTGCAAAATCATCAAATCTTATGCCTCGTGAAATGGTCCATTCCATTACTTCATCAAGGTGGCTTCTTTTTTTAAATATATATTTTATTGATTTTTTACAGAGAGGAAGGGAGAGAGATAGAGAGTTAGAAACATCGATGAAAGAGAAACATCGATCAGCTGCCTCCTGCACATCTCCCACTGGAGATGTGCCCGCAACCCAGGTACATGCCCTTGACCGGAATCGAACCCGGGACCCTTCAGTCCACAGGCCGACGCTCTATCCACTGAGCCAAACCAGTTTCGGCAAGGTGGCTTCTGACTTTGAAACCCACAAACAAGAAGTAGATGAGGAAATAGCTTGAGGTTTGTCTTATAGATATTTTTCACCTTACAGTGTGAGAAGTTACTTTTTTTCTCAAATGATTAATTCTACACAAAATTATAGTAAAAGGCTATTTTCTAATTAAAAAAAACAAAACCCTGGTGTCAAGGTCATGGTCCAGATCTGTAGATGAAGTGCCCTTCAAACACCTTCCGTCTTTCCTAGTAATTGTTTGACCAGTGAGCTGACCTTGCTTGTTCCGTTACCCAGGCTTATTTCTTACATGCAGGAAAGAAAACTCTCATTTATTAAGTTAGTGAAAGCTCTCCAATGAAACATAGTCTTTCTGAATATACAGTTTGAATGGATTGTAATTCATTAGCTTTCATTATTAAGTTCTTTTTTCTCTTGTGTTTAAGCCTTTCAGGATCTGAATTTATTATTATAACCATGATTTAGTTAAGAGGGGTTTACAATGTTGTGAAGAATTTGAGTCTTTATCACTATAGAAAGGATTGATATTAATTCTCTAGTTAGTTGCTAAATATAGGCACACATGGATTAAATTAATGCACTTTGTCCAGATTTCAATATTACATTTTCCTCAAAATAAATGCTTACTTGGGAAGAATTCCATTTTACAAAGATCAGCTTAAAATGAAGTTAAGATCCTTACATTTCCCACTTTCTGCCAAGCCTCTACAGAGTTAGTTTGTAGAAAATAATACTTTCTAACCCAAATTACTTTCATTCGTAATGCATGTCAACCTAGTATTAAATAAGCAATTTATCTTTACATGATGACTGACCAAGTCCCTTGAATAATGACAAGATTATCTAAGCCCTAAAATTTCTTCCCAGTGTAGCTTTCTATTATGCTGTTGATTATTCCTATAACCTATAAAACTCATAGTTATTATGACTCTGATGAAAACCTGATTTTTACTTTCCTTCTCATAAAACTCATCAGAACATTGTAACATTTTAAAAAACATAAAAACCATAGAATTATCATAATAAAACATGCCTGCCAGTGGTTGATTAAGCACAAAATTATTTAGGTTTTGAGGGGTTTTCTTTTTAAAAGATTAAATGTCATACTTATTGTAGTATTTATGTATTTTCAACCACTAGACATGAGTAAAACAGTACTATTATTTTAATTATTATACTTTTGTATGGGTCATTAACCAATATTTTGAGAATTGTGTCTCTATTCTATTTTTATTATCCATCTAGTTTTTTTTTTAATTATACTTTCAATTCTGAGAGAATTGTAGGCTGCAATTTCAAGAAATAATACAGGAAGAGCCAGTGTACCCTCACCCTATTTCCCCAATGGTAACATCATGAAAGACTATAGCCCAATAGCAAAACCAGATAATGACATTGAAGAAGTTGAGATATGGAATAATTCCAGCCCCACAAGGATCATTGGCTGCACTTCTTTCAGAATCACACCTGCTTCCCTCCCACTGCACCACTTACTTAATCCTTGGCAATAACTAAGCTGTTCTCCATTCCTGCAATTTTGCCATTTCAGAAATGCTATATAAGTGCAATCATACAGTCTGTGACCTTTCCTTTTGAGAAGGATTTTTTCCCCCACTCAGGGTAATCCTTTGGAGATTCATCCAGGATGTTCTGTGCATCAGTAGTACATTCATTTATATTTCTGAGTATTCCATGGCATGGGTATATTGCATTTATTTAACCCTTTGCTTGCTGAGGGATATCTGGGTTGCTTCAGTGTTTGGCTATTACGAATAAAATTGCTATAGCAATAGTGTTCAGGTTTTTGTGAAGCCGAGATTTCACTTATTTACAATTAAAGCTAAGAGTGCTGCTGCTCGGTTGTGTGAAAGTTGCATATTTACCATTTAAGAAACTGCCACACTACTTTTCAGAGCAACTAGGTCATTTAAATTCCCTTCAGCAATGTGGGAGTGACCCAGTTTTTTGGCATTTTTGTCTCCATTTGGAGTTGTTGTTATTTTTATTTTAGCCATTCTGATATGTGTGTGAGAGATGTCTTTTGGTTTTAATTGGCATTAACCCAATGACCAATAATGTTAAATATCTTTTCATGTGCTTATTTCTGTGTATCGCCCTCATGAAATGTCTTTTCATATCTTTTGTCCATCTACACTAATAAAAGAGAAACATGGTAATTGGCATACGACCGTTACCCTTCTCACTGGCTAATCAGCGAGATATGCAAGTTAACCGCCAGCCAAGATGGCGGCCGGCAGCCATATTGCAGGCAGGATGGTACAGCGCCATCCGAGAGCGGGTTGGGGGCGTGAGTGCCAGCAGTCCCCCGAGACCCGATCCCGCCGGCAGACCCGGACGCCAGCCGGTGGGGCTACTCGCCCCCAACCTGCTCCCCAGTGGGGACCCACACCCTGAAGGGGTTGTGACCAGCTGCAAACAGCCATCATCCCCTCATCCAGGCTTGCCAGGCACCCAAGTGGGACCCCCACCCTGATCCAGGACACCCCTCAGGGCAAACCAGCCAGCCCCCACCTGTGCACCAGGCCTCTATCCTATATAGTAAAAGGGTAATATGTCTCCCAGCACTGGGATCAGCGGAGCGTGACGGGGGGAAACACCCACACCCCCTGATCAGCCCTGTTCTGTGTGTGACAGGGTGCGGCACCCCAAGCCCCCCCCCCAAGGGCTCTGTGTGTGACGGGGTAGAGCTATAACCTCCCCATCAGCCCTGCCCTGAGTGTGACAGTGGTGGCGCCCCAACCCCCTGATTGGCCCTCCTCTGTGGGTGATAGAGGGAGGCGCCCAACCCACTGATCCGCCCTGCTCTGTGTGTGACAGGGGACGGTGCCCCAACTCCCCTATTGGCCCTACTCTGTGAGTGACAGGGGGGAGCTCCTCAACCTCCTGATGGGCCCTGCTCTGTGCCTGACAGGGTATGGAGCCCCAACCCCCCTGATGGGCCCTGCTCTGTGCGTGACAGGGGGTGGCACTGCAACCTCCCCATCGACCCTGCCTTGAGTGTGACAGGGGGCGGTGCCCCAACTCCCCAATTGGCCCTGCTCTGAGCCCGACCAGGGGCTGCACCTAGGGATTGGGCCTGCCCTCTGCCACCGGGGAGCAGGCCTAAGCCAGCAGGGCGTTATCTCTGGAGGGGTCCCAGACTGCACGAGGGCACAGGCCGGGCTAAGGGAACACCCCCTCTCCCCTGAGTGCACAAACTTTTTGCACCGGGCCTCTAGTTTTCTAATAAAATCCTTTTTTACTGTTGACTTTTGAATTGTTTATATATTCTAGACACCAGTCTTTTGGCAGATATGTGCTTTGTAAGTACTATAACCCACTCAGTAATTTGCCTCCTTATTCTATTAACTGGATCTTTAAAAAAGCAAAAAAAAAAAATAATAATTTTAATAACTTCCAATTTTTCAACTTTTCCTCTTATAAATTGTGCTTTTGATGTCAAAACAAAGAACTCTTCATCCACCCACAGATCCTTTTCTTATGTTCTTTTTTCTAAAACTATTTTAGTTTCATGTTTTACATTTAAGTCTGATATATATATTTTAAGTTTATTTCAAATAAAATATAAGATTTAGGTCAAGTTCGTTTTTTATATTTTGCCTGTGGATGTCCAATACCAGCGTCATTTGTTAAAGGTCATTTTTTTCTCTACTGAGTTGCTTTTGTATCTTTGTCAAAAACTAATTAGGCATATGTATGTCAGAATATTTTTGGGTTCTCTGTTCTGTTCCATTTATCTATGTGTATGATCCTCCATCAAGCCACATAGTCTTGATTACTGTAGTTGTATAATACATGTTGAAATTGGGTAAACTGATTCCTCCCACTTTAATCTTCTTTTTCAAAATTGTGTTACCTATCTAACTCCTTTGTTTTTTTCTGTATAACTTGTGTGATTATCTTCTTTATATCAACAAAATATTGATGGGATTGTGAAAGAAATTACATAACAGAAACATCTATTAGTTTGGGGAGAATTGTTTTGGTGAGTCTTCTAATCCTTGACCATGGTATGCCTCTACATATATTTACATTTTCTTTGACCTCTTTCAATAGCTTTGTGTAGTTTTCCACATACAAGTACTGTGTCTGATTTGTTAGATTGTAACTATTTTATTTCCTTGAGTTATTATAAATGGTGTTTTAATTTAAAGTTCTGTGTGTTCGTTACTGGTAGAAAGAAATTCAAAAAAATTGTTATGCTTAACTTTTTCATCCCATGACTCTGCTAAAATCACTTATTAGTTCTAGAAGGTTTTTTGCTAGATTATTAGGGACTTTTTACATAGACAAACATCTCAATTGCAAATAGCACTTCTAAAATTTCTTTCCAATTGATGTGCTTTTTATTTTATTTTCTTATATTATTGTACCTACTAGGATTTTCAGTCCTATGTTAATTAAAAGTAGTTGATAGACATCTTAGCCTTGTTCCTTACTTTAGGAGAGAAACATTGCCTTTAACTATTATATAAGTAGTCGGGACCACCTAGTTGAGAACTATTTGTTTCGAAATTGCTTCAGGTGTGTGTGTGTGTGTGTATGTGTGTGTGTGTGTGTGTGTTCTCTATCAGTTGAGGAATTTATCTTTTATTATTATTTTTCTGAGAGTTTTTATCATGATTGGTATTGAATTTTGCAAATAAATTATTTTTGAATTGATTGATTGAACATGAGATGTTTTTTTCTGTTTTAGCTTTTGATACAGTAAGGTACATTATTTTCAAATATTGAGCCAGCCTTATAACTCTGGAATAAAATCCACTTGATCATGGTGTATAGATTTTGAATATATTTCTGGATTTAATTGGCTTAGATTTTATTAAAATCTATTGTGTCTGTAATCAAAGGGGATGTTGGTCCCCCGTTTCCTTTTTCCTTTGTCCTTGTCTGGTTTGTAATTTTCTGTGTTTTTGTATAGTTTGGCATCAGAGTGTGGATTATAAAGTATTTTTTCTTATTTTATTTTCTGGAAGAGATTGTGAAGAAGTTATGTTTTTTCTTCTTAAATATTTGAAAGTATTCTTCAGTAAAATTATAGGGGCCAGGACCTGGCAAGTTCTTTTTTTTTTTAATTTGTAATTTAATATTTATAAATTTAATTTTCTTAATAGATATAGGGTTAGTCAAATTATCAGTTTCATATTGGGTGAGTTGTGGTGCTTTGTGTGTGTGTTTTTTTAGAAACTGATTCATTTTATAAAAGTTGTAAGATTTTTTTTAATATATTTTATTGATTTTTTACAGAGAGGAAGGGAGAGAGATAGAGAGTTAGAAACATCGATGAGAGAGAAACATCGATCAGCTGCCTCCTGCACATCTCCTACTGGGGATGTGCCCGCA
>NW_006295198.1:124428-132830 GCF_000327345.1 Myotis davidii | reverse complement strand
GCTCTATCCACTGAGCCAAACCGGTTTCGGCGAGATTTTTTTGTGTATAGATTTGCTCACTGTAATCCCTTTTTTTTTAAATATATTTTATTGATTTATTACAGAGAGGAAGGGAGAGAGATAGAGAGTTAGAAACATCGATGAGAGAGAAACATCGATCAGCTGCCTCCTGCACATCTCCTACTGGGGATGTGCCCGCAACCCAGGTACATGCCCTTGACCGGAATCGAACCTGGGACCTTTCAGTCCGCAGGCCGACGCTCTATCCACTGAGCCAAACCGGTCTCGGCTCACTGTAATCCCTTATGATCATTTTTATGCCTGAAAAATCTGTAGTAATAACCCATTTCATTTATGATAATTGGTCATTTGTGACTTTTATCTTTTTTTTTACTGCTTGTTACAGGTTTATGAATTTTATCATTCATTTCAAAAACTAGCTATTTCGTTGCTTTTCTCTATTGTTTTTTATTTCAGTTTTATTGATTTCTCCTCTTTTTTATCATCATCCTTCTGATTGGTTTGGGTTTATTTTGCTCTCCTTTTTCTAGGTTTTTGAGGTAGGAATCTAGACTATTGATTTGAGGCTTTTACCTTTTACTAATGTTTGTAGTTAGTACTATAATTTTCTATCCCAACATTGCTTAACTGTGTCCCACACATTTTTTGGGGGGAAGGGTTCCATTTCCAATTTTGTGTGTATTTTTATTGAGATAAAATTAATATAACATAAATGGATCATTTTAAACTGTACAATTTACTAATATTTAGTACTTTTACAATTTTCTGAAAAATATCACCTCTAGTTCCAAAAATCTTTTCTTTTACAGCTTTACTGAATATAACTGCGACATAATATTTTGTACTTTAACATATAAACATGATGATTTGATACACAAATATACTGCAAAATGATTCCCACAATAAGGTTTGTTAAGACATTCATTGCTTCGCATTGTTCTTTTGTAGTGAGAACATTGAACATTTTTACTCCCTTTGCACCTTTTAGATATATAATGCAATTTTGTTAACTATAATCATCATACTGTATATTAGATACCCAGAAATTGTTCACCTTAAATCTTGAAGTCTGTGCCCTTTGAACAGCATCTCATTCCCCTGGATTTCTCAGTCCTGAACAACTACCATTCTACTCTTTGTTTCTATGGGTTTGACTCTTCCAGTTTCCACACCTGAATGACATTCGACAGTATTTGTCTTTCTCTCTCTAGCTTATTTCACTTAGCATAATTCCCTCAAACGCCATCCATGTTGTAGTAAATTGGAGGTTTCCTTATTTCTTATGATTGAATAATATTCTGGTGTGAGTGTGTGTGTGTGGGGTGGGTGGGTGTGTACCACTTTTTTTTTATCCATTCTTCAGTTAGTGGACACTTAGATTGTTTCCATGTCTTGCACATTGTGAATAATGCTGTTACAGACATTGAGGTGAAGATATCTCTCTGAGATGGTGAATTCATTTTCTTTGGATACATATCCAAAAGCGGCATTGTGTATCATATGGTAGTTCTATTTTCAATTTTTGAGTTCTAATTTTAATTTTAATAGTGACTTACCAATTTACATCCCCACCAATAGTGCACAAGCGATCCCATTTCTCCACATCTTTGCAAACACTTATGTCTCTTTTATTTTTCATAATAGACAGTCTAACAGCTGTTTTGTTTTATCTCATGGTAATTTTGATTTGCATTTCCCTGATGATAAGTGAAGTTCAGCACTTTTTTGTGTGTATGTTGGTCATTTGTATGTCTTCTTTGGAAAAATGTCTATTCAGATAATTTTCCATTTTTTAATCAGATCCTTTGTTCCTTTTTTGTTTGTTTGTTTGTTTTTGTTTGTTTGTTTTTGCTGTTGAATTGTCTGAATTTTTTTATATACCATGACTATTATCCCATTATCTAATATATGGTTTCAAAATATTTTCTACTATTCCATAGGGTTTCTCTTTATTTTGTTAAATGTTTCTTTTGCTGGGTATTCAAAGCCTTCCTGCCACAAAGAGCCTTCAGAGATCAGGGGAAACATAGTGGATTTATAGTTTTTGAACTTACTTCTGATTATCAGTTATTATTAGAATTCTGAATGAGTATATTATATTTCCCATTTCATTAGGAAATTTCTGTGAGGGATATAGCATACTATTTTATAATAAAGACTAGAAATCCAGAAACTGATTTTTAACTTGACAATTTGTTATTGTGTGAATTAAGGAAATGTCCCTTATCCACTGTAAAAGTGCCAATGATAAACAAAGAAAAGATAAAAATAAAGAATATATCTCCTTGAATCCAGTTAGTTGAAATTTTGTGAATGTGTTACCTAAACTACTTCAATTTAATTTTCTCTAGCTCAACTATCACCATGGTATGAGCATTCCATAGTTGATCAATTGTGCTATTGCAATATCCTTCCAGCTAGTCCATAGCCATTATTTCCACATATACTTTAAGACGGAGACTTTGTTCACATCACTATTCCTTCACATGTTTTCTCAGACCAGTTACTATTCCCAAAACTCAATTCCATGCCTGTCCCTCTGGACGTCTACACCTTCTTCTAGTAATATCTCATGCATGCTTTCTTTGTAGCACTTTGGCTGCTAGGATAACTTCATGATTCTCTTAAATGTTTCCTCTCCAAAGACTGCACACCATTGAGCATAGAGTGCATGTATTGTTCACCTTTGCCTCTGCAGTTCCTAACTAGAAAAAAGGTTTTGATAATTAGTAAGCAAAGAAATGAATATGTGAAATAAAGCAACTATGAATTTAAAGATTATAAAAATAATAAGTTGTAATTGAAAGTAATTTGAAGACTTTCCTAAAATTGTAAAATAGAAAATAGACCATTGATACATTCCTGTTGATACAAGCTAGAAGTCATATGACTAAGAATATTATTCCCTTCTCTCTGGATGATTTAGAAATGATTAAATAATATAAAGACAAGGCAGTATGTTAAGTTAAAACAATGTGATAATATAATGTTTGGAGCCTTAATTTTTAGTCAATTTTTATAAGTTGTTTTTATTTATTTAAATTTATTTGTAGTCTTTACATATTTTTAATTTTGTATTTATTTTTCAATTACAGTTTACATTCAATAGCCACAGAGATGTAGATTACAGCATAGGAAATATAGTCAGTAATATCCAGATAAATAAATATGGGGCCAGATGGGTACCTGAAGCAATGAGGGGACCATTCTTTAAATTACATGATTTTCTAACTGATTTGATGGACATCTGAAACTAATACAGAATAATATTGAAGGTTTGGAGATTTTAACCAGATAGCCAAGAACTTAAGTTTAAATTTTATGTTTGTGACGCCAAAATGAGTACTCAAATGATTTAATTCTATAATAATACTCAATTCAACATAAAATTGAAATTAGCATTTTGTACATATTAAAATAGATATATAAATTTTATTTTTACTTTTCAGCGACTGACAACATTTCAGGTTGTCATCTATTTATTTTTTATAATTTACCATATTGTTTCTAACACTTAGTATGTCACAGTAATCTTCAGAAAGCAGTCAAGTTGATCCTGACAAATAAACAATTGAGATATGACTCTACTCATTATTGGAAGAATTTTATAGTACCTATGCTTACAATAAGCCCAAAGAGAAAAAAATAATATTTTCTCTCTTCACCCTCCCTAGAATTTGCAGAGTGGGTCAGGCTGCCCTAGATAAACTAACCTCGGTTCAGCCGTCTACATTTCCACATAATTCTAGTTAGAGAATAGATTAAATCTTTAGAGAAGGTGACCAGTTATCCCTGGAATCACTTCTGAGCATCCAAGCAGAATAGAAATGTACTTAGTGATCTTTGGAGAGTGGTCTTTATTAGGGTGTGCTTTATTGAAATGTGAAATAGGCAAAAGGAAGCTTTAGGGGACTTAATCACCCCCTCTGTGTTCTTTCTCCTCTTGTGACAGTTTTCAGCTATTTTTCCATCTTTGATCCATCCCTTCCTTGAAAACAAACACTCAAAGGGTTGTAATGCTATCCATTCACTTTCATATAAATTGAAGTCAATATTATACCTTTTTTTTTTACAAAAGTACTTGCCCTTCAAACCTCATCCTCGATAAAGAAATAGGTAATTCCATTGTATCAGTGAAATTTTAGGCACTTGTGTGCAGAAATTGCCATGGTGGAATTATACAAATAGTTACATGTAGTACACTACTATAATATAGCATGAACTCATTTTATACATTCAGAATATTAAAAATAATATGAAAAATTGAAGAATGATATTTTACATAGAAAATACTACACTTGCTTTCTTTTTTATATTTTTGTTATCAAATAGCATTCAAATGATTTAGATGTGTTAGGATTCTCCAATGAAAGAGAACTGCTGCAAGATCAATATTATATTATTATATTATACTAGAGGCCCATTGCATGAAGAGATTCATGCAATAGGCCTTCCCTTCCCCTGGCTGCTGGCATCAGTTTTCCTCCGGCACCTGGGACCCAGGCCTTCGCTCTGGAAGGAGCCTTCAGCCTTCGCGGCTCCAGAGGGAGCCTTCAGTCTTTGCTCCACCACTTCGCCTCTAATTATGCAAATTAACCCCAATCTTTGTTGGGTTAATTTGCATACTCTCCTGATTGGCTGGTGAGCATAGCAGAGGGAGGTTAATTTACATGTTTGTTTATTATTAGGTAAGATATATATTAAATATTAAAAGAATATAACTGTATTTCCCTTAAAGTTATATAGTCATGCTGCTGCTTTACATGGCAAACTGGCAACATTATATGTTATTACATATTAAATATGGCAATATAATACATAATAATATATATAGATATATAGATATATATATAGATATATAGAGATAGATATATAGATAGATGATTGATAGATAGATAGATAGATAGATAGATAGATAGATAGATAGATATACACATATCTTCCTAATAATGTAAATGTATATTAGGAATTTGTTCACAGAATTAAGGAGACCTGATCTGACCTGAAAACCAGGTGAGTTTGATGGTATAAGGTCCAGTCTAAAGCCAGGAGAAGAACAATATCCTAGCTCAAAGACAGGCAAAAAGAAATAATTTGTCTTTACTTTTCTATTCTATCCAGGCCTTTAATGGATTGCATGAGGCTCATATACATAAGGAGGAGCAATCTGCTTTACTCATTCACCAATTCAAATGTTAAATTCATCCAGAAGCACCCTCACAAATACACCAAAAATATGTTTAATCAAATATTTGGGTACCCCATGTCCAAGTCAAGGTTATATATAAACTTTACCATTACATTAATGGCAATTATTTAAAAGCGTCATTTGCACCAAATTTGGGGGGAGGAAGCCTTCTAGAATTATATGTAATTACACAGAACACAATGTATATTAGTAAGTTTTCATATTTCTGAATTTTTGAGGATGGGGGAGAGGAGAAGGAGTTATTTTCCTATAAATTACTTTTCAAATTGATTTTTTATTTTTCTGTAAATCAATAAATTATTGTCTTATGAGTGAGGTGTTATACATTGTGTTGGTTAAATTACATTTAAAATTATTTTACACAAACCTACTTGTTGAATGCACCCTAGTAATTATAATAATAATCAAAATCAATGATTTTTTTCTACCTTCATGCATTTGGGAAGAAGGAAATGATAAAAAAAAAAAAACTTTTTGTTTTGAGAGCTCTTAAAATCTTTAGTGGAGAAAGTCAATAGTGGGAATGCTAACTTTAGATAAATCAAAACATTAAAAATACTGGCTATGTCTGTCAGAAAGACATTATTTTATACTTTGTTCTACTTTTGTTAATAAAGCTGTTCTTGGGCAAATTCCACCAACAAAATATCTGGACACAGAAGACATACTTAGCATTCCTAGTTTAAAACAAGGAAAAGGTACAGAAATGGCAGAGCTAATCAACACCTTAGTTTCAGAGACCAACATCATGAAAATATACCAGGAAAATATAGATAGATTAGATAGATAGATAGATAGATAGATAGATAGATAGATAGATAGATAGATGTTTTTGCATAATACATAACATTTTAAAACCATGTGTATTTCAGTCTCAAGTAAGAGTACAGGTAAAATACTGAATGCCTTCAAAATTTATTCAGTCTCTCAGGGATACCTTAATAAAACATGATTTAGGGTTATCTTGTAGTAATCTGAGATAAAAGCTTATAAAAAGACATGTCTCCTGGACAGGTAGCTTAGTTGGTTTGAGTGTCATACCAATATACCAGGGTTGCAAGTTCAATCCCTGGTCAAGGTACATACAAGAAGAAACCAATGAATACATAAGTAAGTAGAACAATGAATTGATATTTCTCTCTTGCACCTCTTTCTTTTCTCTTCTCTTTTCTCTTAGTCTGAATCATCCAGATTAGATACTATATATCAAATTTAATGAACTTCTTTTCAATGTGGTTAAAAGCAAACTCTTTTTTTTATACTGAATCATTTTCACTATAGTCAGAACCAAATCTAACTTGTAATGTTTTCAGAAAGAGGCCATGATGCTATGCAGACAGGGCCAATTGTTCATTAGCTATCACACTACCTTTTTGTAAACTACTACTACTAATGAACGAACAAGAAAAATGAAGTAGATAGGAAAAGCAAATAAGTTATATTTTTATTTCTACTTGCTCTTTTGATTTTCTATATGAATTTTCTTTAAAAGAAAACAGATGGAAAGCTTTGATGACACAAGATGGTAGAGAGAATTTACAAAATAAGATCTGTGGGGGTAGGTTAAGAGATCTGTGTGTGCTCCGTGTGGGGGATATAGAAAGACAGAGTGGAAACATCAAAGCTGTCAGCATATATATAAAAGGATATCAGAGAAACATGTTGTTGCCATTGAGCAGAAACAGCAGAAATTGAGTTAAATGACAGCAGGATAAATTCTGCAGAAATGCAGACCTCACTCCCACCCCAATCTCAACGAATCCTAAATCAATGCTGCCAATTTCTCATATTAAGAAATGAGAAGAGATGAGCCATTATTTACATTCAGTAAATTCTAAAATAGTTCAAGTGCAATCATGACATCCAAATGAAAGTAAATTGCCCAGTGTAAGAATCTGTTCTTAAGGCCTGGCAACCATCTCTAAGTGACACTCACTACTCAGTTCAAACTTAGGCTTAACGGATATCTGGATGTGTCAGGGTTGAGGAACCAGGGCTTTCTCAAATCTATCATCACACTGTCTAGTATGGAAGCACCAAGAACACACCTTTCTGCACAGAAAAGGCCTTGGGAAAGGACAGAGGGCCCTGACCTTGCAGTCAAGAGAACTGAATTCTGGTCCTGATATGCTGTGAGTCAAAGGGCCCCAACAAGATGGGCTGGAGACTCACACAGGTTCCTTCCAGCTCTATTGTCCAGAGAAGGTGGTAGCTGTTGGAAGAACCCTCTATTCTCTGTTTAACTTTATTCTCCTCTTATTAGAGTAGTTGTGAGCAATTGCTTAAATACAAAACCGGAAGTTTCTAATACTTTGAACTCTACAAATTGCCCCCCTCGAATATTACAATTTAGTAAATTCTCAAAACTTTCTGAAGAAAACGTCATTATCCCCATTTTAGAGACTCAGAGAATTTCATAATGGGACATTATCAGTAAGAGCTGATCCCAGGAATACCATACAATAGAAGTCTTGAGTAGTTGTGTTAAACATGAGGGCATAGAAATCCAAAGGAAGTAATATATATATTTATAATAAACTAGAGGCCCGGTGCACAAAAACTTGTGCACTCAGGGGCATCACTCAGTCCACCCTGCCCCCTCTAAGTCTGGGAACCCTCACAGAATGTCCTACTGATGTCCCTGTGGGAAGCAGGCCCTAAGCCACAGTCTGGCCTCCCTCTGTGGAAGGCAACTGGCCGATCAGGTATATAGATACTTTCTGAAGGCAACACAGACGCCTTCCTTATTTCTTTCCTCTGTGGTTGGAGAATAGGGGACTAAAAGGTGGAGACAGAACTGTGGCTGGGCCTGGGGCTCTTGTAGGCAGCAGAAAGAAGGAGAGGGCTGGGGAAAGTCTAGACACGGTTTTCTTCAATTGTCCTCCCTTCCTCCGGGCCCCTCACTCTGCTCTTTCCTTGTCGTGGTGGACACTTGGGCTTCGGACTGACAGGAGCCCAGCGACGGTGGAGGTCAGCCCCCTCACTTCTCAGCTGAACATACAATCACCTCACATTCCAAGTGGAGCTGTTTTCAAGTGGCTACAGTGCTGGCAATTCATGCCTCCCAGCCTTTCCCCTCTCAGGTTTCCTCCTTGAGTCAGTTGAAAACTTCACCAAGACACTGAAGCAACTCTGCCCTGGTAGTTCTGCACTGGCCCCTGCCTGGGCCCAA
>NW_006295198.1:120898-123940 GCF_000327345.1 Myotis davidii | reverse complement strand
ACACAGCCCCCCCCCCCAGTGTCGTTCTGGCCCCTCGCGCTGCATTCCCAAACCCCTGGGTGCCCCTGCCCAGCACTGTGCTCTCAGGCCTGGGGTGGGGATGAGGGACCTGGAGCTGCAGCCTGAAGGCAGCCCTTGCTGGCTTGGAATCATAGTGGTCAATCAGGGAGGGATGCGGGGTGCCAAATTCCGCCTCTCTCTCTTTCTTCTCTCATTCTCTCTCTCTCTCTCTCCTCTCTCTCTCTTTCTCTCTCCCTCTCTCTCGGAGAGGACCCCATGTCCCTGGTGGGCGGGCAGGGCTCAGGCCCCGCTCACCATTGTATTGCTGTCTGCTCTGTTGCTGCTGAGGCAGCGGCAGCGGGGGCTGCTGACCTGGCCCAGGACCCTGGCCAGCCTCGGGCCCAGGCCCCGGGCCAGCCTCCTTTGCCTGGACCCCAAGCAGCAGCGGAGCTTCCAGCAGCCAAAGCAGCAGCAGTAGCCAGCGCACCAAGCGCCCGGAGCCAGCTGGGGGGCAGCAGTGGTGGTGGCCAGAGTCCCAGCTCGCCTCTGCCACCAGCCCCGCCGGGAGCACCCGGCACAAAGTTCCCAGCTCCCGGTGCCAGCAGCCAGGGACTTCTTAGGTGCCTCCTCCTCCCCTCCGCCTGCTCTTCAGGAATCCCAAGTTTCAATGGAGGTGGCAGCTGCAGGATGCAGAGCGGGAGACAGGGAAGCAGGCCGAGTGCCACTTGGGCTTGACAGAGGGTACCGGAGCAGAGGAGATCTCCCCAGCAGCAGGGGGAGCTGCTGCCCGCTGGGGATATCTCCTCTGTGCTGGTGCCCTCTGTCAAGCCCAAGCGGCACTTGGCCTGCTCCCCTGTCTCCTGCTCTGTGTCCTGCAGCCGTCACTTCTGTGGAAACTTAGGATTCATGAAGCAAGGACAGCAGGGAGAGCCCGGGTGGCTCCAGGACTCCAGGGCTGCCTCCCGCCTTCCTGGGCCTGGACTGGCTGGCTCCCGGCAGGTGGGCAGGGCTTATGCTAAGGCAAGCGATACCGTCGATCCCCCACCCTCCCCTGGGTTGCACACAGGAGTGGGCCCCCTATCTCTGGTGGGCAGGCGAGGGCTCTGGTCAGGCAATCGGCACTGCTTGCCTTCGCCCCAGCCCCAGCCCACACCCAGGTAGCACACGGGGCCCTGGATGGCAGCTTGCGCTGTCCTACCCTGCCTGCAGTATGCAAATTAGCCGCCATCTTTGTTGGCGGTTACCGCCATCTTGGTTGGCAGTTAATTTGCATATCGCCCTGATTAGCCAATGGGAAGCATGTCAGAGGTACACTTAATTAGCATGTTTATCTATTATTAGATAGGATGTGGAGGTGAGCAAGTTGTTAAAATAATGTGCTTACATTATCTCAATTTAATCTAATTTTGTATTATTACAACTATATCAGCTACTTTAGAATCATTCCAAACCCCAGCCCATTCACCCTATTCACATGAAAAGTCTAGTGCCTTCTCCAACATTTCTGCTAATTTCTTCAGTTTCTAATTTGTTTGCATGATCCTGATGGATTTTCAGTTTTGTATTATGTATCTCATTGCTGTTTATTTACTGAGTTTGTTTTGCATTCCAGTTTTCACTTTTTGATTCCATGCCCTCCATGTCCTATTTCCCACAAATTGCCATTCATGAGGGATACAGAGTTCGCTATAGATTTTTTCCCACAGAAGAAATTAAGGGGGTAATAGAGTCAAGCATTTATTGAAACAGTATGTTGCAGATGATTTTAAATAGAACATTATACTTTCCTGTTACATAAACTCCCTTGGCAATTTCTATCGACTTATCAGAATGGATGGCCTTTCACTTTCTTCAACTGTTTCTTACAAACTCATGTGTTTGAAAGTTCCCCATCTCTGCCCAAATTTGAAACAGACGTCTCCAATAAGGACATTCATTCTCTAAAAGGAATCCTGGTGTCAAGCAGGGGAACTATTTTAACTAATCTTATTTTACAGTTGAAGAATTTAACAATAGGAGCAATTAATATGTTTGAGTTTTTTCACTTACAAAGTAACACAGACAACATGTAAACACAAGTCTTTTCAAACTTCTTTATTGCCAAGGAAAACGTATTCTACCTTATGCATGGCTTACCCTAAACAGACCAGATTCATTTGAGAAACATGTTATACATGTCTTCTCTATGGAATGCACTATGCATATGAAAATCTTTCCATCTTTCTATATCACTAATTCCACAAGGGTGACATGAGGATCTCCATTTAGTGTACATATTCTCATAATCGCTTCTTACTTGCTTGGAATATTCTTTGGATTTAACTTATCTTGGGCTAACTTGAGCCTCACTAAAACTATGTGAATTTACAGGAAAGATAGTGGTATGGTTTCTTAAAAAATATTCTTAACCCAATGACTACACAATAGCACCTGAACTTCAAGACCATAAATTCCCCAAGGGCTTGTCTAGCTCTTCAGGAGACCCTTCGCACTATTCTTCTAGAACTGGTGAGCAATATTTGAGTTCAGAATGAAGCAAAAGGACTTTGGAATATAGCAGCCAAGGTCCCAAAGTTTTGACAGAGTCCCTGGAGCATCCTGTTCTTGCCTGTGTCCATACGTACTTTGTCTTTGGAAGTATTTTTTTCCTATTCTCGAGAGATATTCATGCAACGCAAGGGAGAAAGTAGCCATCAGGTTAAAGGTACCTCAGTAATTACCACTATACCATCCTGTCTTTTACTTCCCCTTTAACCTCCTGTAACAGTAAGTAAAACGTCTTTAAGAATCTTGACCTCATTTTTTTTCTCTTGACTTAAATAACAACTCCAATTAGGTTATCCAATAAGTAACATGTGCCAAATATCCTTTTAAAAAGCAAAAGCAGGGGAAGGGCTCAGTAGAGAAGATATTATTGGAAATGAGAATGAATTAAGCAGGCTTTAAATTATTTTCCTTTACTGATTTAAAAAAATATAATTAAAATTATTCATTAGCTTTCCAATGGAAAATAAAGCCTATTTTAAGATATTTATTAGTTGT
>NW_006295198.1:106249-118746 GCF_000327345.1 Myotis davidii | reverse complement strand
CATACTCCCCCTCCCCACTGACAACTGTCAATCTATTCCATGTGTCCATACCTCTGTTTCTATTTTGTTCATCAGTTTATTTTGTTCATTAGATTCCACATATAAGTGAGATTATATGGTATTTGTCTTTCTCTGACTGGCTTATTTCACTTAGCATAATAATATCCAGGTCCACTTATGCTATTGCAAAAGGTAAGAATTCTTTTCCTTTTTTTTTTTTTTTACAGCTATGCAGTATTCCATGGTGTAAATATACCATAGTTCTTTGTCTATTCATTTACTGATGGGCATTTGGGATATTTTCAGATCTTGGCTATCCTATATAATAAAGAGGTAATATGCAAATTGACCCTCATGCCCTCACACAAAATGGCCACCCCTATGTGAGCACAAGATGGCCACCACAAGATGGCTGGCAGGCAAGGGCATTTGTGGGCAATCAGGCCAGCAGGGGAGGGTAGGTTGGGGGCAACCAGGCCAGCAGGGGGACAGTTAGGGGCAACCAGGCTGGCATGGGGGCAGTGAGGGTGACCAGGCCAGCAGAGGGGGGAAGTTAGGGGTGATCAGGTGCTTTTCATTGTTATTTGGCCATTATTACTTGTGTAAATTCCATGGCACTGACATGAGTAATCTATATATATAAAAGCCTAAGTGACCATTATGACCGAATGACTGGAATGACCAGAATGACCAGTCGCTATGACGCCAACCAACTAGAGCAGGGGCGGGGCTGGCCAGCCAATCTCCCATGGCCCCTTCCCCCAGCCAGCCCAATTGGGGCAGGCCTATTGGATCTCACCTGTGCACAAATTCATGTATCAAGCCTCTAGTATATATATTTATATAAATAGTCAGGGGCAGTCACATCCAAAACAACCGAATGGATGACCAAACAGGCTGAGTGGGGCAACAAGGCCAGCAGGGGGATTAGAAGGGACAACCAAATGTCTGAGCAGCAGGCTGCGTGGGGTGATCAGGCCAGCAGGGTGGGTAGTAAGGGGCAACCAGGCTGGCAGGGGGTGCAGTTGGCAGCAACCAGGCCTACAGGAGGGGGCAGTGAGGGATGACCAGGCCAGCAGCGGGGGACAGTTGGGAGTAACCAGGCTGGTATGGGGGGGGGGCATGAGGGGCAACCAAGCCCTCAGAAGCGGGCAGTTGGGGGCAACCAGGCCAGCAGGGGGACAGTTAGGGGCAACCAGGCTGGCATGGGGGCAGTGAGGGTGACCAGGCCAGCAGCGGGGGGAAGTTAGGGGTGATCAGGCAGGCAGGCAGGTGAGCAGTTAGGAGCCAGTGGTCCCACATTGTGAGAGAGATGTCTGACTCAGGATTGGGCCTAAACCCGCAGTCGGACATCCCCTGAGGGGTCCCAGATTGGAGAGGGTGCAGGCCGGGCTGAGGGGACCACCCCCTCATGCACAAATTTTGTGCACCAGGCCTCTAGTCTATATAATAAAAGCCTAAGCAACAGTTACAGTGGAATGACCAGAACAACTGGTCACTATGATGTACACTGACCACCAGGCAGCAGATGCTCAATGCAGGAGTTGCCCCCTGGTGGTCAGTACGCTCCCACAGGGGAAGCACCACTCAGCCAGAAGCCAGGGGTCCCGGACATCCCCCGAGGGGTTCCGGACTGCAAGAGGGAACAGGCCAGGCTGAGGGACTCCCCCCAGTGCATACATTTCAGTATCTTATATTTATAAATTGTCAGAATTTTACAAATTGATCCTCCATAAATTTTAGTACAGTAAATAATAAACAATTATACTAATGCATTATAGTATAGCTATATTCCCTGCATTGATGTGCACTGTGGACCAATACTTTCTTCTAACATACATGCCCTTGTTTTAACTTTTTTCTGTGTTATCTACATAAGATTCTTGTTACACCAAAGCCACATCTCTTCAGCTCTTTTTGGCCTAATCTGCTGTTTCTCTTCTCTTCTAATTTTTTTCTTGTTCAGTTTTATTTGTCCTCAATTCTCTTCTTTTCTATTTCCAGTAATTTTCTATTAAATAGAGAGAGGATAGTTGATAGATAGATAGATGGAGAATCGAAGAGATGGGTAAATACAGGTAGATAGAAATTGATAGAAATAGACCCATGGTCAGCAAACTGCTGCTCGCGAGCCACATGCGGCTCTTTGACCCCTTGAGTGTGGCTCTTCCATAAAATAACACATACGGGCGGGCACATACAGTGTGATTGAAACTTTGTGGCCCATGTGCAGAAGTCTGTATTTTGTGAAAGAGCCACACTCAAGGGGCCAAATAGCTGCATGTGGCTTGCGAGCCAAGGTTTGCCGAGCCACAGTTTGCTGACCACTGGATAGACAATACAGATATTCTCAAGGCCCCATGAATATTCTTTTTATCTGGTGGATTAAAAAGCCTCTCCCTGAAATCTCTAATAGCATTAGTGGCAAACAAGAAATACAATCACAGTTAATATTTTTAAATGTTTACTATATGCCAGGTGCCCATCTAGTGTTTTTCATGAATTAGCTCATTTAATCTTTCCAACAAACCTATAAGGAAGGTTATATTATTTTATGTCATAGACTAGACAAATAAAGCACAGCAAAGCTATGTAATCTATGAAAGATTATGCAATTAATGGCAGAGTCAGGTTTTTAAAATGCAGAAATTTGCTACTATGATTAAACAAGAATTTTATTTTATGTAAGTTAGGCTCTTCAGTGCTGAAATGTACCTCCTGCCTTAAAGCCCTGGTAAAGGAGTACGTAGAACAGTGATCCTATGGTTCAGGACCCCGCTAGCCAGGCACGACCTCTATCCAAATGGGCTCCTCGCCTTGGAGTGCACTTCAGGAAGGAACCGGAGGCACTGCGGGGCCCCTTCTCCTATCTGCACCATGTCTGTGGTCTCATGCGTGCCCTTCACATTGTTTGTGTGCTAAGTCCACAGGAACTAAAAGTGACCTGAGCCAAGCTAACTCATCATTCTCAACATTTCTCAAATTCAACCCGGTTTTGTGGTCTGGCCTAATTTAATCTGTTGTGTATATTTTTAAAACCATGATTTGGTTAAAACAAGACAATTTGAACTTCAGTGCAAGTATCCTGTCTAAGATGCAAAGTCTTATTAAAGCCAAAAAGCAGATATCCTCTCCTAGAGTTTCAGTTACTCTTGCTGTGTTACTGTCATCATTTCCTGTCCTTTCCTTTCAGGCCTGTGAGTGGCAGCTCGCTGATGTCGCTAGGTGGGGAATGCTGCACCATATCTTGTTGGTTTCTCTTAACCTGGATCACACCCTTGTAAAGAGCCCCCTTCATTAATGTCTTCTCAAATTTACCATGTAAATTCAACTTTCCTGCTAAAACTTTATTTGAAAAACATGGCATTCAATCTGGCTCCCTCCTAGCATTCCAGGTTTTTCCAAGTGCTCTATTCGACATCAAATTGTTGTGCTGGCATTTCCTTAACCAAACCATGCTGTTTTAAGTCCATCTATCCATTTGTTTATTGTTTTCTGTTCTGGCCAAAATCTCTTTCCTTCCTGTACACCAGGAAAACCACAGCCCATCATTCAGGACCCTGTCTGAGGTGCCTTTTTGTCAAGCCTTTCCTAGATTTCACAGTTAGACCTGGAAGCCCATAACAACCTGCATATACCCTGATAACATCACAGTTTGCATTGGCCCATTCACTCAGTCATTCACTCATTATTAAATTAGATCATTCATTTATATTCATTCAATGCATATTAAATAGATGCTTTCTGTGGGTGCCAGGCACTTCTCTGGAATTGAGGTTGTAATAGTGAATGAAGCAGATAAAAATGCTTTAGACATTTGGGTCAGGGAAGGTGGGGGGTGGTAAGATAGAGAAAAAAATAAAATGTATGGGAAGAATCTTCTAGCAAAAGATTTGTTAGTGCGAGTCCAGAGGCAAAAGCCTGCCTTGAGCGTTCCAAGAACACCAAGGTGTGCAGTGTAACCAACAATAAACAGAAGGAAGAGTAGAGCATGGGAAAGAAGCAATGAGAAGGTCTTCAGACCAGGTAGGCTGTCACTGGAGAGTCTGAGCACAGGTGTCACATGATCTAACTTATGTTTAAAACAGTAGTACCAGGCTGCTCTGTCAAAATGTACCTGAAGTAATGGCATGCAAGCAAGGAAACGGGAATCCCATGAAGGAATACCATAACGTTGCAGTTTTGTTGTGTCTTTCTCTTCATTGACCTCTAAATTCCTAAATGAAAGGTGAAGATAGCCTGTTACATCTATGAAAAAATTTATATGCACAAAAGCCACACACTTTATAATCAGAATAGTCTTGGTTTTGAATGCCAGATCTGCTACTTAACTATGGTATCACCTTAAACAACTGTTTCAACTTTTTCATCTATTTTTCATAAGATTAACAATTCCTACCTAACAGTGTTATTTTAGGATTGTTGAAAAATGTAAGTGAATATCCTGACACAGAATAAATGCTCAGTTGGCTGTAGCTATTGATAGGAAACCTCCCAGGCACCCAGTGAAGCATACAGCATAGAAAAATTGGTCAATAAATGTTTCTTTAATGTTTTGATATTTACATCAAGCAAAAAAAAATTATAAAGGCACATTTCCTACTCCACAGAATAAATAAAATGGATGAAGAGAAACTGGCTAAGCCCACAGCCCTCATATGCGTGATCTGTTCTGATCTCGGCAAATATTTAATTTCTTGCCTGTGAACCATTTCTTTTTTAATGAAATTACTGTACACTAACTTTCACAGTGCTCAACAATTCCATGTCTAAATTTCTCCTTTGTCTTTTCAGGATTTCTACACACACACACACACACACACTTTTCAAATATACAGCCCAAAATTACAATACATGTTTTGATAAATAATAAATCATATTTAAATAAATTAGCTTAGATTTGAATGCCAGCTGATTGCCAATGTTTTCTTCCTTTAAAAAAAATTGGAATGTGTTAGAAATGTATTTGTTTTCTAAGAGGACATTTCTCCAATGTCCACATCGGAGATTGGATAACCAATCCTGAGGTTCCTAGACAAAGATGTTTTGTACAACATACCAGAATCTTTTAGTTCAGTTTAGCTCTGTGCATGTGCTGTTGCTGACTTGGTGGATCTATTCTATGAGTTGAAGCTCTGTGTGAAGTGATGGGGCGCGGTACAAAAATAATTTGCAATTATTGCATGGAACACTTTCCATGTACAAGGCATATTATACTTTATTTTCCTGTTTTTGAAATTCTGGTAAAAATTTTGAATTGTAGCATCTGCATGACTGAGAATGTTATAAAAATGCCTGTCAAAATGAGGAAAAATACACTGTCCCATTTTGTCAAAGTCGTTTTGGACAAGGACTTCCCTTTATGGAGACTCAAAGTTAAATAAAATTTCCCCTAGTGGCATTTACCTACGTGTTTTTTACCCTTAAACCATTTTCCAGTCTCCTGCGGCTACTTCTGACCGATCAACTGGCTATTCTTCACTCTGTATGAAGCAGGACACTCGAGGACAGCTGGCACACAGTGGAGCTGCCTTCATTACTGGACAGCTATGTGGCAAGATGTGGTCAACTTGAATATCAGCTTACCCTTCCACCAACAATTCTAGTTTGGATTACAAGAGAGATAGAAAGCCATATATAGATATACCAGTGGCCCAGTGCACGAGTTTGTGTACATTGAAAGGAAATTAATTAGAAGAAATATTTTAATATCGCTGCTCACCCTTTCTCTATAATAGAAGTGTCAGAGATGAAAGAAAATTAGTAAAATGTACATGAAAATAATATATAAATTGATTAATAAATAAACAACATGATATAACAACGAATATTTTCCATGAAATTTTTATTGTCAGGATCTTCATTTATCATTAACTTTTTAAAATGTGCCAGATATTCTGGAAAATTTATACCATTGGACAAACTTTACCTTTGCTGCAACATCAAATTTTCCATCGGATGTTTTTTCATCGGAGAAACTTAGTGATAGGCAAAATTGACATGTAACAGTCATGCCACCACGACTATGTTCAATAATTGCATCCTCTTTTACTTCATTTTTGCTGTGAAGGCAGTTCCTACCAGTAATGGTAGTACTTGTCAATGACAAACTTTCAGAAATATTCCATCGACAACACCACTTCCTTTCAGCCGCAGAGGTATGTTGTGACAATAGTTGGCCTTCAGACATATTCTGACAACGACACCGGCTTCTCTCAGCTGCAGAGGTGAATTGGGGCCTGCTGGCCGGGGAGGGACCGCGGGAGATTGACCTGCCTGGAAGGGACTGCAGGAGAGCTTCAGGGTGTGGATGGCCCCATCTCGCCCGGCCTGGCACCCTGCTCCACCATCCCGCCACAGTCCCGTTCTTGGGGCCCATTGGGGCCGGCAGTGCCTCCACCGCTTCCCACTGCCAGTGCCACGTCGCCAACGCCTGCCATGTTCTGTGCCACCCGCTGGTGGTCAGCGCACATCCTAGTGAGTAATCGGACTCCCAGGCTCCAGGTCAAATTCCCGAGGAGACAATCTGCATATTAGGCTTTTTTATATAGATAGATGATAGATAGACTGATAGATGGATGGATAGATAGATAGATAGATAGATAGATAGATAGATAGATAGATTTTTGCAACATTTGTCATAAAAACATAAAATTAGAAATCACTTAATGTCCATTGGTAGTGAAGTGTGTAAAACATGGTATGCTATGTTTTATACAATTTATACAGCAGTTAAAGAGCATAAGCTAGTTCTACATGTATCAACAGTGATAAATTTTGAAAACATCATATTTGGTAAGAAAATCAAATGGCAGAATAATGCATACAAAATCCTGTCATCAACAGAGAGTTGTAAACCCATCTTGTAAACTACTAACACTGTAGTATAGAAACACAAATGGGAAGGACACACATCAACTTGAACATGGTACTTACCACTAAAGAAGGAGGAAGGAGACAGAATAAAAAGAAAGCTTCAAATTATTCAGTAGCAATTGTTTCCTATAACAGGTATTCTTTACATTATCCTCTGTGCTGATTTTTATATTTGAAACAGTTATAATGACTCAATCCATGGAGACTGATTTGAAAAAAAAACAAAAAACAAAACAACCTTACAACTGCACACCAACATGAATGAACTACTGAACACAAATGCTATAAGATTATTCCATCAGACCAGGGGAACCCATAGAATTGATTCCTGATTGAACCCAGCCAGTATTTGTAGGTTAATGTGTCAGAATTGGCTCAGCTTCAAAACATATATTTCATGTTTCAGAGCATTTAGGAATGACCACAGGAGTACATTACCCCTTCACACACACACACACACACACACACCACCATCAGGTATAATTCTCTAGTGTACTAGCACTTTAGTTAGGCAGCAGGTCATTTTCATGAAATTTAAACACTAGGGAAATTTGTCTACTCCAAGGACAAGGGTGACTGAGTCTCATAATCTCAGGAGTCATCTTCAAGGGCTTATTTGTATTATATCTTTTACTTATATTTGTCAATTATATTGTTTTGTCAATCAATGTCCCTCTGTGACAGCTGCACAAATGTAAAAACATAAATATTTGCAAACTAAATCTACTATTATAGATATTTTATTCACTAAATGAAAAAATACCATAACCATCCATGATTCAACATTGTGAAAGCTTTTGATTTTATTCACTGCATAAAAGTTTAAGAAAAAAGAAAATCTCTTTTACTTTCCTGTTAAAATTTTTGATAATTTTTGATAATTTAGAAACATACACTAAACATGTCTCTTAACAAATAATAGTGACTGAATGAGCAAATGGGGACTAGATGAATGGTTAATTTTGGTCCATTAATTGGCCCAATAATAGTTTATTGAAAATACAACAAACATGTTTACTTACTAACATCAAATGGGGAATTAAAAAGACCTCAAATATTTGAGTAAAGTCACAGAAGATAGATTAATGGATGGATGGATGGATGGATGGATGGATGGATGGATGGATAGGTAGAGATACAGTTATATGGAAGGTATCTGGAAGATAACACTTGAAAAGGCTGGAGACTAAGCCAGAACTACTGGTTAGGATGCCTGATTTGCTACCTCATATATATGCAAGACATTCTGAGTCTTGCTTTTCTAACACATAAAATGGGGAATACCAGAAATGATCTCATGGATTAAATATAAAGATTACATGAGATAGCAAATGTAAGTCACTTTAGCCTTGTGAGACCTGTAACAGGTGTCTAATAAATGGAGTTTAAATTCTATACATTCCACAAACATGTGGATAAATGTACATAATGGAACAAATGGACTCAGTTCATTCAAAGTCCATTTTGCCTCTTCTCTAGAATTTATAATTAATGAAGTTACAATATCCTTTTATTGCTCAACAAGTTTGTGTACAATTTGCATACATTTGTCCAAATAGCTCTGTAAAAGAAAATGTCATAGAAAAGTAGCTCTAAATCTGATGATGTAATTAACCCCTTTTTTTCCTGAGTATGTGAAATATTCTCTATTTAATTTTGCCCAAGAGATTTTTTTTAGCTACAATTTCTATTCAACAAATTTTAAATGAACTTTTCAATTTATGAGTGACAGTTTCTAGGCAATGTAGATCTAGTGTAAAATAATGCAGTTAACTATCTCCTCACTGTTTAACATTAATATTTTGTGATTACTTGGAGATTGAGCATGGAAGAATGAACATGATTTTTTGAGAGAGCTGCAATCTTAAAAATATTAACTTAACAGCTTTGTTATTCCTATGGTGCAAACCTTACCTAGATTTGCAAAACTGGAAACGTATGCATTTCCTTTACTGGAAACTATGTATTGTTATTATAATATATCTTTTGGAAGGCAACAAAGCTCAATAGAGTACGGAAATAGAGGAAAAGACAATTTTAATTTATGGTTCTACCATTAATCTCTGTGCAATCTCGGGCAAGTTGCTTAATCAGGTTGAGAGTCAGGAAACATTACGATAGACATAGTGTATTGGAGAAATAGGTACTAGAGATCAAGCTAAATAGACCAAGGGGAATTGGGGCCACATGATTAGAAACTTGAGCTCATTAAAAGATTTGTCCTTGCACTTGCCCTTGCCCTTAAAAAGAACAAAGAGAGAACGAAGTTGAAAGTAATAGAGTTTTGATAAATGTCAAGACGATTCTTCAAATATAATCACACATAACCTTGGGCAGGTTATGCAACTACTTTGAAATTCAGTTGCTGCATTTATAAGATGCTGGCAATAATACTTCCTTCAGAACAATAGCTGCAACGATTAAATGAATTAATTCACACAGCTAGAAAAGCACATGGATTGCCTCAGGACAGATATTTTCATTTTTTCATTAGTAACAATTAAGAACCATATGGTTGTAACTCAACAAACAATTTTGCCAGAACTTATCACTCTCACTTTGTCTTCTAGGAAAAAATAAACAGCATCTTGAAATCATCTATTCTTGACTAATTAATTACCTATGTTAGAATACTCAGATTAATATGCATATCTCTCTATATGCATGTATGTATGTGTGGATACTAGTATATATGTGCATTCATAAGTGAATATAAATTGATTTAGATTCATAAATATATCCTCTATTGCACTAAGGGGTCTTGGCCCAAATATTTTTCTGATATCACACTCTCGTAAAAATAGACAGGTCATAGATGACCTGTGATGACTTCTTTGCCATTTGTTTATAATCTAGACTAGAAACGAGTCAGGAAATTCGCTTCTCACTTTTTCCCTGCACTCTAGCCTTGTTGTAGATCTCTCTCATCTGACACTCTCTGCAAGAAGAGGAAATCAGAAAAGTATATTTTTAAGGCCTAGAGCACAACTATCTTAATGACCTACTTATTTAAGTAAAGATTCCCAAGAAATTGCTTTTAGGTCTTATTTGAAAAATAATATATAAGGACAAAGGGTCAGAAGAGTAAAGAAAACATTGTGTGTGTGTACAGTCTCCAAAAATGAATATAAAATTGAATAATTATTAATTCCAGTGGGTTAAATCTAAAAAGAAAGATACACAAATTGAACTATCAGCTGTAAAAGTGTACAATAAAATAGTGCTTGGTGCAACAAATAGCTCAGCATTATGTGAAACACACAGCTTTGAAACATTCTCTCAAAATGTTAAATATACATTGCATTTAATGTTCATTCTAAATATGAGTGTGGATAGATAGATATCGAGAGAGAGAGAGAGAGAGAGAGAGAGAGAGAGAGAGAGAGAGAGAGAAATTTAAAGAATTGGCTCACATGATTGTGGAGGTTGGCAAGTCCAATATTAGAAAGTAAGCCACAAACTGGAGACACAGAGAAGAGGTGCAGCTCAAGTTCAAATCAGCCCACTGACAGAATCCTCTATCCTTTAGGGGAAATCAGTCTTTTTCTTAAGCTTGTCAACTGATTGGATGAGGCCCACCCACATTTTAGAGAACATCTGCTCTACTCAAAGTTTACTGATTTAAATGTTAATCCCATTGAAAAAATACTCATACAGAAACATCTAGAATAGTGTATGACAAAATGTGTGGTTACTATGGCCTAAGTTGACACACAAAATGATACATGCCAATTAAGATACAACAGATCAAAAACTTAAATCCAAACTCAGCCCAAGTAAAGCAGCAAAATATTGAAAAAAATATTAGTGCCCTTTGACTATTGCCTGTTCCAAGGATGACATCATGGCAGACTACATACAACAGGGACCCAATAAGGCATCTGCCCAGGCAAGTGATCTCAAGAAGGTGCCTAGAGCAGTTGGATCCCAAAACCTTGATACAGTTTCAGTTGCTGTAGGAGCAAGAGCAAGTGGCATTCTGTCACTCTATAAACTTGGTTTTGTGGAATCAGGTAGGTTGGCCTTGTCCCTCCCAAACTCTGTCTGGAGACAGAATTGGGGGAGAGAATTGGTAAGCAGTCCCAGACCTGATATATTGCTCAGTGCAGAAAAATCGTCTTAAAACTAAAACTACCTGCTTGATTAATTATTAATTTTTGTTTGCATAGTAGTTAAATCACTGTAGTATGTGATGCAAATTATTGCAATTATTGTTATTGCAGGTTTGAGATAGATTTTACATCCACAGCCAGAATAAACCTAAGCACAGCGAACCAGGGCACTGATGTAAATGCATTGAAACAACTGTGCTCTTACATTGCCAGTTAAATTAAGCAGCACTTTAGGACAGTCTCCACTTAAGACACAACTTTATAGAGTAGGTGTTCCCTCAAGCAGGTGCAGGATTAAGGTAACTCAGATAAAATAAGCACATTGGTTAAGATCCAAATTTTCCATGCTACTTCTTACATACTACAAATAAGATTTTTTTTTCTTTATCATGTTTTAAGCTATGGTTAAAACATGATAAAGAAAACATGTCCATTATAATCCTAAAGGAAAGACACACAAATCCTTACTTTATTTCTACTGCCAGGGTACAGGAAATATATATGACTAACCAGATAACAATGACCAACTGACACATTTAATTGAGGCTATATCTATGTGACATCTTTGAAGTTAAAAAACAACAACAAAGAAAAACAATTAGGATGGTGGCAGGAACATTGGCACATTTGTGAGTCTCTCACAATCCCCACATGAAGGCAAACAGAACAACTAGATAAAAAGATAGATAGAAGATGATGACGATAGATGATAGATGATAGATAGATAGATAGATAGATAGATAGATAGATAGATGATAGATGATAGATAGTTGATAGTAGAAAGAAGGATAAAGTTGGATCTGCTTGTAGCTTGTTTTGATTTAAGCCAGTGAGATTTTGCCCTATCTTTTTAAGATTTACTGAATGTAAAGCTGCCTAAAAGCAAAGAGGAGAAACTGCTTAAATTCAGGAAAGCTATTTCTTTCAAAGACATTTGACACAAGTTTGGCTTAATTTTTCATTCTCCATAATTACATACTCTGATTAAACTTGATTGTGGTAGAGATAGCCTTAAATCTTTGCCCCTTCTGCTGACAGCTCAGATGCAGGCAAAACACATGTTCACAGAAAAAGTAAAAAAAACCTAAGGCAATGTCAAGGGTAAAGAGGTTATCATCCTAGGATCCTCTCAGGGACTCTCTGGTTACAGATGGATATTTACAAACATGTATAATCCACTCTCAGACAACAAGAATCCATATTTCTGATTACAAAGAAATTTAACAAAAACACCTTTATGTGAAATATTTCTAACATCTATCTTTATGTCTCATAGAATCACATTCTAAACGGAAATTCAGGTCTAATGTTAGTAGCTAGTACAGATAGAAAAAAAAACACATTAATGGTCAAAATTAATTTTAAAATCCTGTTTTGTGTTCAACTGTAACCACCCCCCAAATGTCCTCTATAATAAAAGAGTAGTATGCAAATTGTCTCCTGGACCTGGAGTTCATCCGGAGTTCCACCAGGGGGTGGGGCCGGCTGGGGGAAGGGAGGGAGGCCATG
>NW_006295198.1:98971-106122 GCF_000327345.1 Myotis davidii | reverse complement strand
ATATATATATATATTCATAAAACTAACATGCTTGCCCTGGCCAGGTGGCTCAGTTGGTGGAAGCATTGTCCCATACACCAAAGGTTGTGGGGTCGATACCAGGTCAGGGCACATACCTAGGTTGCAGATTGGATCCTAGGATTGGGTACATGCTGGAGGCAACTGATTGATATTTCTCTCACATCAATGCTTGTCTCTCTTTCTCTCTCTCCTTTCCTCTCTCTCTCTCTCTTAAAATAAATCAATAAAAAAATACCCGTAGGTGAGGATTAATAAGCAACTATCATGCTTGATTTAGTCAGTATAAACAATTGGTACATTTGGGCAAATAATACATACTAAGTTAATTTACTCTTAAAACTGTTTACATTTCATTATAATGGAGCTATCAACTGTTAAACTTAAGGAACTTGCATCGTAGTTTATCTCATTTTGTAAAATGCAAAACTTGTAACAAAAAGTACCCTGGGCTCACAGTGTTCTCTCTCTCTCTCTCTCTCTCTCTCTCTCTCTCTCTCTCTCTCTCTCTTTCTCCCTCTCTCCCTCAGTCTCTTCCTCATCTGGACTGTATGCCTGAATTTGTGTTGGTGAGATTCTACCACCTTGAAATGTACACTTCCATTTTTTTGGTTGTCTCTGAAGAATGTGATTTTTTTAAATTGTTTGGTTCTATGAGTTTCAAATATATGCATTTTATTATCCTTTAATATGCTCAAATGAATCTTAAGTATATCATATACATCTCTCTCTCTCTCTTAAAATAAATCAATAAAAAAATACCCTTAGGTGAGGATTAATAAGCAAGTATCATTCTTGATTTAGTCAGTATAAACAATTGGTACATTTGGGCAAATAATACATACTAAGTTAATTTACTCTTAAAACTGTTTACATTTCATTATAATGGAGCTATCAACTGTTAAACTTAAGGAACTTGCATCGTAGTTTATCTCATTTTGTAAAATGCAAAACTTGTAACAAAAAGTACCCTCTACATAGAAAGAAAAAAAAATTAAGTGTTTTTTTTTAAAAAAACTAAATGACATTATGTCAAGCATTTATGAAAATTGCTCATTTTATAAAAGGAACTAGGGGTTAGGAAATATTTTTAGAATAAATTTCTCTTTAACTAGAGGAATAAATGAATGCTCCTGGTAGTCTCCAACCCAGCACCAATCTTTGGAGATCTAGTTTTCAGGACAGAAACACCATCACAAAGCTCTAGAGACAAAGTTAACATAGAGAAGCTGATAAGTAAGAAAATCACTTAGCTTTTCATTTCCTTATGACACAATCAGGACTTCACAGAAGCAAAAAGAAAACAAAACATGTTCTTTAGTGTATGGGCCATGGGCATGGCTTGTCCTCTTTGTTCATGACCTGAAATGTTCTGATATAGCTTTTAGGTAAACACTTCATATGCTGCTCTTATAAATAAATTATATTAGAAGTGGAAGCAATAGGCCCTGGCTGGATAACTCAGTTGGTTAGTGTCATTCCAATACATCAAGTGTGAAGGTTCGATCCCAGGTCAGAGCATACAGAAGAATCAACCCATTGTTCCAACCCATAAGTGGAACAACAGATTGATGTTTCTCTCTTTCTCTCCCTTCCTCTCTCTCTAAAACCAATTAATAAATTTAAAAAATAGAAGCAATAATAATATTGTATAAATATTTGATTCATAGTTCCAAACACAAGTTTACAATATAAACCCTTTCAGCTTTGAAACAAAAGTGGAGTTGTTATTTTGTATAATGGAATCATTTCCATATTTTTAAGCACTGTTAGAGATTGAGTACTGATTGCAGCTATCATGCTCAAATGTTTACAAAAAAATCACTGAAAGATTATTTTATAATTCCTTCCTGCATGCCTTTGTTTTCCCATGACAAGGAATATTAAAAAGCTAAAGAAAAAAAATGTCTGATTTTACTACTCATTTACATCTTCCACATTTTTACTTGCAAAGTGAGCCAGCTAAATTCAACTTTCCAGCAAGGTGGAATTTAATTGACCACTTTATTTTGTTCTAAAGACTCTTCTATTGCAGCTAATAATTAACAGATTAATTTCAGGTGCCCTCACATTCCTAGGCTCTGAATTGCATTGTTTAATTGTTTAACAATCCGTCCACTCATGCATGAGAAATTAATATTCAACTGTATTAGGAGAATCTATGTACATTATAGGGTAGCTGTTCAAATTTTCTAAACATTAAATGTCTTTATTTTACCATCTGACCATACTTATTGCCATATAAATATTACCTATATTTTACCCCATTTTACATATAATTCCTAGATGCGTATATCCAAACAGATTTATCAGGGAGTGGTTATGTAAGGTACATACATGACAACTTTATCTCTTCACGCGTTTATGAATTCCAGCTGAAATTAATTTTTAATGGACTATTGCTGGGTGGAGCATTCCTAGCACTTTTCCTAGCACTCCTGGAAATTCATAAAACATAGAACAAGCTCTCTTGATGTCCCATTATACTAGTACTAAGAAGTTTAATTAACAGAAAATACTACATACCATATATATCCAGCATTAAGTGTCCTGGCCTTTATTATCTCTCTTCTGGAAGTCTGTAAAAACCTCCTAATGTTCCCTCCACCTCTGGTGACTCTTTTCTCCGTCCCCCGACACAGCAATCACATTCATCTTTTTAAAGCACGACCCCTTCAGTGCCTCCCCATTGTTGGGGATATTAAGTAAAACCCTAACTGGGCATTTAGATATTGAGAAATGCTGTGAAAAATTCACTCCATAAAACCCATTCATTCCTCTCAGCACCTGAAGAGGTTTACCTCCTGTTTATTTTCTCTTCCAGTCACTGTGTGTGTGTATGTGTGTGTGTGTGTGTGTGTGTATGTGTGTGTGCATTTGCCCTCTTTTTGTAGAATGCCACTAAAGCAGCCAATGTTATTTCTCTCCAAAGCCCAAAGTGGGTGCCTCTTTATTAGAAAAAGCTCTTTTGTTCTTCAGGTCACACACTGAACCCGGCCCTGGAGAGAAGCAGAAAGCCCGGCCTACCTCCCGCCACCTGTCTGAAGGATGCAGTTGTAATCAGGTACAGTGGCTGCTGTCCCCAAGCATCTTTGGGGCAGGCGACCATGCAGATTCTAGGTCACTTACTTTCTACCTTCCTTCACTATTAGGCCCATGCACACATGTCAGTTCTCCGAGTATTCCAGGGAGGACTTTTCCTGGAGGTTGCCACATGTCTCCAGTTTTCCAGCTCGTACTTCTCTCTATGTATCCTTCCACATGTGTGTGCAGAGAGATACAGAAAGTTGAAGCACATACAAAATGCATATAAATATACTGCAGCAGGCAACAAGTCTTGCTTAAATAACAGAATTTAATTCATTAATAGGTTAAGGTAAAAATGAAAAGTAGGCAAAGATTTGCTTCTTTGCATCTGTCATTTCCTTACTTTTTTTAAAAAATATATTTTATTGACTTTTTACAGAGAGGAAGGGAGAGAGATAGAGTTAGAAACATCGATGAGAGAGAAACATTGATCAGCTGCCTCCCGCATATCTCCCACTGGGGATGTGCCCGCAACCCAGGTACATGCCCTTGACCGGAATCAACCCTGGGACCTTTCAGTCCGCAGGCCGACGCTCTATCCACTGAGCCAAACCGGTTTCGGCCCCTTACTTCTTATTATACCAGGGGCTTCTTGTTAGAATGTAGAGCCACTTCTTCCTCCTACCACTCACATGAGGCATCTTATGTGGTTTGTTTCTTAATAGGATCTCATGTCATTCTTCACCTTAATTCGACTGAGCAACCCTTTCCTGAGATTCCACCTTGAAAGGCATGTGTGAGTGTCTGTAAAAGGAGAATAATAGGTACAGCATTCATTCCTATGAGGCAGATATTACTTACATCAGGGGATTTTAAGTTGTGGCATGCTTGACAAAAGTTTAATTAGTAAACACTCAACACAATTTCAGCTCAACACATGTGAGGGCTTGGCAGAGACTATACAAACAAGCAGAGAACAAAATAGCCAGCCTTCTGTATATTTAAGGGGGGAAATGGTGGCAGAGGCTAAATAATGATTCTATAGCTATCCAGGATCCAAATAATAGTTTAGATTATGACCACCCAAACAGTAGCCTTGCCGAAACCGGTTTGGCTCAGTGGATAGAGCGTCGGCCTGCGGACTGAAAGGTCCCAGGTTCGATTCCGGTCAAGGGCATGTACCTGGGTTGCGGGCACATCCCCAGTAGGAGATGTGCAGGAGGCAGCTGATCAATGTTTCCCTCTCATCGGATGTTTCTAACTCTCTATCTCTCTCCCTTCCTCTCTGTAAAAAATCAATAAAATATATTTTAAACAAAACAAAACAAACAAACAAAAAAAACAACAAAAAAACAGTAGCCTAAAGTAAATTCTATGGAAAAGGGTTGATGTGACAGTCTAGGATTTAAGTCTAATTTTACTATTTTAGGCTGCATGATTTTTGGCAAGTTGCTTACTCACTGAGAATTAATTTTCTCTTTTTTATAAAAGAGAAAATTATATTACCTCATTTATAATATTTGTTTTTGCTGGATTTAAAAAAGTGTTTATGACATTGGTTTTCAAACTAGGTTTTACTTAATTCTTGGGTACAACAGGAGTGGTTAGTAATCCTATAAAAATTAGATAAATTCACATTGTGTTTTATAATATACGAGGGGCCCAGTGCACGAATTCGGGGATTGAAAGGAACTGGGGACCTCAAGGCTGCTATGGGCCCAGGGGCATGTCTTGGCCAATCCTCTGTGCCCCCACCTGGGCCCTCCCACCAGGGCTCTGGGTCCCCTGTCTGTGAGCAGCCCGCTCCTGCTGCTGCTCCTACGTGCTGACGGTGTGGAGCAATTGCGGGCTGCTCCAGCAGCAGGTGTGAGCAGGGCCGGAGCCATTAGGGTGTGAACAGTGACTGCTGCCCCATTTGCCCCTCAGGAGCAGGGGGAAGAAGCCCTCAGGGGCAATTAGGGCTGGCAGCAGCCGTTTGCACCACTGACTGCACCAAGCAATTGGTACCAGCACCAGGTACTGGCAGCGGGAGTGAGTGGCGGCTCCAGTGCCAGTAGCAGCCGCACAAGCCAGGTGGGACCGCAGCATGCAGGAGCAAAGAATTTTCAGTAAACACCAGAGGCTCGCCCCACGCCCCAATGACAGCAACTGGCGACATGCCTTGGTCTGGCACCTCCACCCACCTGCACCACCATCCCACCATGGCCGACACCTGCCATGTTTCGCATGCACCCCCTCAGAGTCAGCACAAATCATAGCAACTGGTTGTTCGGCTGTTCGGTTGTTCTGCCGTTCGGTCTATTTGCATATTAGCCTTTTATTACATAGGATTTTATACTAAACTAATAATAACAACAATAATGATGGTGGTCATTAGAAACCACATGTATGTAAATTGCTTAGAACCTAAGCCATAGGAATAATGAGATACTATTTCCTCAATTAATAAAACAAAACAACTACAAAAGTTGAACTCAAATACATTATAGAGATGGTGTCAAAGTAACAGTGTTTTATTTCTTACTGTCCTCATAAAATAAAATTTGGGTTTGGTTTTGGGTAAGAGGAAACAAAATTTCGTCTATCATTTCTCAATGGATCAGTCATCATTTAGGAGCAATCTACTACAATTTTCCAAGAGCTCCTTCTTACCTTCATTCTGAAATAATACATCTCATTCTCTGGTTACAGTTATATACCTTCATCAAAATTTTTTCTAACACTACACTCTGATGGCTCCTTCATTTTATCAATTTTTTATTCTTTGCTTTTCCTTTAAGTCAGCTGCCCAAAGTTTTGGCTTTATAAATAAACTTGAATTTTAATGTCTCTTAGCAATGATCCATTGCCAAAATCTTCAATTTTAAAATGATCATTATTAACCAGACTTCTATTATTTATTCTGTACCCTCTCCTTAATCTTCTCAATATATTTATGGGGACAATCCAGGCACAAATGAGCTTTCGAGAGAGGAATGGGAACCAGGTAGGCTGCGGCCTGGGAGAAGGACAAGCTGCCCGCCCCACAGTTCTGGGCGCCAGCAACTGGGGCTGTGGCCTGGTAGAGGGACAAGCCACATCCTCCAATGTCCCAGGCACCAGCAGCTGTGCCTATGCCTGCAGCCTGGCCTGGGAGAGGAACAAGCTGCACGCCCCACAGTCCCAGGCACCAGAGACTGGGGCTAGAGGGAAAAGCCACATCCTCCAATGTCCCAGGCACCACCAGCTGTGCCTATGCCTGCAGCCTGGCCTGGGAGAGGAACAAGCTGCACGCCCCACAGTCCCAGGCACCAGAGACTGGGGCTACAGCCCAGGAGAGGGACAAGCTGCCTTCCCCATGGTCCTGAGCACCAGCACCTGTGGCTGAGCCCCAGGAAAAGCCACCCACCCACAGTCCCTTGCATCTGAGACCAACCTGGGCAAAGCCGGCCTGGGTCCTGGGTGCCTGCGGCTGGCCAGAGGGAAGAAAGCCTGGGTCCCAGGTGCCTGTGACCAGCAAGAGGAGGGGCTCCTGGGTCTCGGGTGCAGGTGGCACAGAGGTGGTTAGGGGCGATCAAGCCAACATGGGAGCAGTTAAGGGTGATCAGGCCAGTAGGGGAGTAGTTAGGGGTGATTAGGCAGGTAGGCAGAGGTGGTTAAGGACAATCAGGCAGGCAGGCAAGCAGGCGAACAGTTAAGAGCCAACTGTCCCAAATTGTAAGAGGCAGTCGGACATCCCCCAAGGAGTCCTGGATTGGAGAGAGTACAGGCTGGGCTGAGGGACTCCCCCTCCGTGCACGAATTTCATACACTGGGCCTCTAGTTGTGATATAAACAGGGATTGCAGATTCAAGGGCCTATATGACTGAGAAGGTAACATAAAGTGTTTTCACTTAATAACACGATATAAAAACAAAAGTACAAGTGATATAACAATGGGCTAGCTGCCTAAGTGTGAGAAGAACTTTACTTCACTCTAAAGCTGGAAACCATTCACTTCCTTCGTGTCTATTTTTTCTACCTCAAAGGGTCCATATATCATTCTTTGCCCTCAGAGTGTGACAAAGAACAATTGTCTCAGTTTCAGTGCTACCCAGATTTTAATTTTAGAATACTCTTCTGTTATT
>NW_006295198.1:91614-98905 GCF_000327345.1 Myotis davidii | reverse complement strand
TTTCAGAATTTTCTACTTTAACAGTTCTTATTCTACAGATCAAGAAATCAATGTGACTGTTTTGCTGACTGCTAGATATATCCATATCTATAATGCATTTGAAACTCTTGGGAAATTACCATGCAGTGGGCTATGTGAACATGAAAATCACTCTGAAATGTATTTGTCTTAAACCTATATATTCTGGATTTCATAAGATTTAGGGGTTATGAAGGAAGTTTTAATATTCCGATTTCAGTGTCACCTGAGACCCTGTATTCAAAAATACTTGAAGAGTCTAGATATTCTCATTTCTTTGGTGTACAATTACTCTGACTAATGGATAGAGGTCCCTTTGAGAAATGATTACATATACACAGAGGTGGGCAAAAGTAGGTTTACAGTTGTGAGTGACTTTCTTTTGAGTTAATAAAGCAATTGTATTAATCATAACCTACATGTATTTTCATATGCATATCTGTAAACCTACCTTTGCCGACTCCGGTGTTTTTGTATACACTAATGTGTTAGAGCTGAGGTCCTCCACCAGAGGAACTAGACTCACCTCAAGTTGATCAACTGTCAGTCTGAGAACTGGCATAGATCAGGCAATTGCACAAAAGACCATGATTTTGAACTGATTGACATCAGCTTCCAACTCAACTAGTCTAGTTATTTTTATTCTCGTTATACAAAGCAAGCACTATCCCAATTGGCTGTCCCTCTGTCCCATACCTAGTAACACCATTGACCATTGTCTATTGGCCTTTACATAGATACCTGTAAGTAAAGGCAGCCTGGTAGCCACTAAAGCCTAGGCAACCACATTCATCTTGCCTCTGAGGGTTGAGAGCTGCCATTTGTTCTGCTATATTGAAGTCCTATAATATTTACAGACACGAGGAAATGCAGGTCCATATAAGCATCTCCAAAGTTAACGTGGGCCATCAGACAACAACCACTATTATTTTCAATCATGTCATACACCTTCACTAATTCATTCTTTATTGACACATTGAAGATATTTTGGGTCCACCTGGGAAAATAGTCAGTGATAAAATGTTGTGTGTGTTTTCTTTTTTTTAAGTCTTACACAATAAATCCATTTTAACATGACTGCTTGTTAGTCTTCTTACCCCTTCCTTAATACCTGGCCAATGTCATACTAACATTCTTTAGGCTATCATTGTGCCCAAGCTTCAAGAATCCATCCTAACCTTATATTAAGACCAGTTTCAGATAGACTTATCAGGACATTTAATTCTGCTCCATGGGAGAACACCATTAATAAAATGCCCTATCCAATCTTATATTTCACTGACCTTGATACAACACCACTTATACAAGTATCTTCCCGATTCCTGAATGTACATTTTAGCCAGAAAGTACAACTTCTTTCTGGAGTTTACTATTTCCTCCCATGTGAGAGGCAGCATTTTCCCACTTGAGATACACTGAGAACTGAGGTAATGAAGGTAAGCAGGAGTGATCTTGAGAAGGACAAACACTATCTTGCGAGGCATTCATCTCAGGTGACATCTTTTATGATCTCCAGGCCAAGGAATGCTGATCTCATCTGGTGAGAGGGGAGGGAGATCTACAACTTCAAGCATGGACAGTCCATCAGTGTCTGAAATTTTAAGGTTCTCAGGGGGCAGAAGTTCATCTACCTTCATCTCAGGCCATAGGGGTCTACTTTCTTACTCAGAGTCCTGACTTTTGCACAGGGGAACTGTCAAAATGAGGGTTCAGGCTCCTGTACAAGTTCTGCCACCTTTATAATTAAATCCCAGGCATTATTTTGAGTACAGTCTGCAATCCAGCATCAGGCGATATGGATAGCACTAAATACTGCCATGAGACTTTCACAGCATGCCCTCAGTAAGTTTTTGGCTGAACTGAATTTGCCGTTGTTTTCTTCAAGACATTAGGGTAGTTAACAAAAACCAGGCCATTACACAATTTTTGTAACTATCTTGGCACCCATAGATGTGATGAGCTAAAGATTTGGCCTTAGCCAATTTTTCTTCTTCAAATAAATGGGTAAAGAAAATGTGTTATACTGTATATGTTGCAAGAGGAATGAATGGGCCAGATTTCCTAGACACAAGGGAGAATGAGGTTCTTGTGATACCTTCAGAAAATGCTTTTTCTAAGAATCGCAGTGGAGGATGGGATGTGAGAAAAGGTTTTATTGGTGTGGAGTTACATTTCTTGGGTTCCAAAGTCCCCTGTCCCTTAAGCCAGTCCTGGGAAAGGTGCATCTGTGGTTCCAGTAGAGCCAGAAACAAGGCCAGTGCCCAGAGTTGCTGTTTCCTGCTGCAGCCGGATGTAATCCAGCATTCAGGCTAAAGTCTATCAGTCCATGTGTGAAGTCCAACATGGCCGTACACCATGTGGACCCCGGAGAGTGCACCCCCTTGCCACAGGTGTCCCAAGAGGGCCTGGTGCTTGTGTGAGAGAGGAAAGAGACAGAACCGGTAACTTCCTTTGTTTGGAAGTTTGTATAGTTAGGTTCCGCAGGCTTGCAGTGGCCAAGCCTATTCCGGCCACTGACTCGCTCGCAGGTGTCATTGATGGGCAAGCAGGTAAGGCGCATTTCCATGTCCCTCAGCGCTTACTGGGCATGCGTCTAAACTGCCTCTGTCTAGTCTCTTCCCCCATAGATTGGCAGGGAATAGACTTGGAAAATGTTAAAAGCAGCTTTTTGGCAAAGTTGTATAAATGACATGCTTATCTCTAGTTTTCCCTTTCTTTCTTTTCTGCTAAATAATGGAATATTATTCAGCCATAAAAATAAAGAAATCTTGCTATTTGCAACAATATAGATGAAATCGGAAGACATTATGCTAAGTGAAATTAGCCAGACATGCAAAGACAACTATTGGATCTCACTTATAGGATCTCACAACTGGAATCTAAAAAGTTGGAATTAACCCTATCCAGTTTGGCTCAGTGGATAGAGTGTGTGCCTGCAGATCGAAGGGTACAAGGTTCGATTCCAGTCCAGTGCATGTACCTACATTGCAGGCTCCTCCCTGCCCAGGGCCCTGGTCAGGGAGCATGCAGGAGGCAACCAATCGATCTGTTTCTCTCACATGGATGTCTCTCTCTGTCTTTCTCTCTCTCTTTCACTCTATCTAAAAAAATCAGTGGAAAAATATCAAGTGAGGATTGAAAAATAAATTTTAAAAAAAAGTTGGATTTATACTACTAGAGAGTAGAAATACGTTTGCCAGGACCACATGGGTAGGGAAATGGGGAGATGTTCATTAAAAGTCACAAATTTTCAGTTTTAAAATAAATAAGTTTTGGGGTTCTAATCTACACTATCATAACTATAGTTAACAATACTATATTATGTACTTGAAATTTTTTGAAAGTAAACCATGTGTTCTAACTACATTCACAGAAACTATGGTAATTATATGAAGTGATGAATTGTTAATAAACTTGATTGTGGTAGTTATTTCATAATGAATCCATGTATGAAGTTATGTTTACACCTTTAATATATATAATTTTTATTTGCCATTATAACTCAGTAAAGCTGGAAAAACGAAATCAAAAAACAAGTGGCTTTAGGTTCCTTCTTATCCCTTTCTCCTGTAACTTCACTTTTTCCTCCAATTTGCTAAATATATTTTTCATGTAATGACTTCCCTCAACCTTACTATGTTATGTCTCTTCCTTGTTATTTCAAACTTCAACCAACACTTGTTAATCTATATTTCAATGCTATATCCTCCAGGCATTCATTTTCACATCCCAGACATCTCCGGGGGAAAATGCCAACAGCAACACAAGCACAACATCTCCAAAATATGTCCATCTCAGATATGCTTATTTCCCCAATTTCTTATTTCTGGGTGACACATCATCTCTCAATCCTCAATCTGAAAATCTCAGTATTGACATCTATCACCCACTTAATCTTTTCCCCGTATCCAATAAGGTCCCATTGCTCTCCATTCTAAGGTTTATTTCCTTTTAAGTCTACCCTCAATTCTCATTTCTCACTATGTCTGTTCTTGTCCATGCCCTCACTTCCCCTGATTAGGAGGATTGAAAAGCTTTCTAATGCATCTCTCTTCCCAATTTATCTTCTACAGGGCTGACACATAATTTTCTTCTCAAGCACATCTCTGATTCAGACACATTCTCCTAAAAGCTTTTGATTACTAACCCATCATAATAGTTAACATTTATATAACACTTCCTACATAAATACATAATACTTCCTCATACTCTTCTGTAGTCTGTGCATTTATTAATTTATTTGATCATCATAACAATTATTATTACTCCAATTTTAATGATGAGAAAATGAGGCACAGAGTGTATAAGTAAACTGTCTTAATGAGAATTCAAACATATAGCCTGGTTTAAAAGTCTGTGTACTTAACCACTGTACTAAGATCACTCTTGGAGGCAACATAGAACCAGTGACAACAGAATAAAAACACAGACATTTAAGATCTTATATAACTTTGTCTCCAAATACTTTTCAGAACTAACTCCCATTTATCATAACTTATTTAAAATTGACTTTCCCAAATTTTTAATAAATATCATTTTATTTCTCTCAATTGCCCACAAAAGTTCTAATATTATTGCCCTTATTTTTCTCAGTTAGGGAAAGTGAGGCTTACAGAGGGGGTGTTGTTTGTATAAAGTTCCATTGCCAGTAGATCAAAGGCTAGGAATGAAAGTCATCGCCATCTGCCTTTTACGTCTATGGCTGGGTAACTTTGCCATAGGGCATCTGGTATTCACACCTTACTCTAGAGGAATGGTGAACTAGTCACCATTCATATATGTCCCTCAATGCCCAGCCTTCATGACATTGCTTATATATTTTCCCTCAAAAAATGTATTTCCTCTTTACATACTTCTGAAGGTCCAAACCCTGTAAAGAACAAGCTTACTCTTCAAAGCTTATATTCAATCCCTCCTCCTCCAGAAAGTGTTTCTTGATTGTTATCTTAGTTGGAAATAGTCTCTTCACCATCAGGCTTTAAAATCTTGGTCCTTCTCTAATGCCAATATCACTGTCTCTCCAGCATTTATATCCCATGTCTCCATTTCCTTTTTTTCTAAGTGCTCCTTGAGAAAAAGAGATATTTCTTGATTACCTTTGTAACCTCCATCATGTCTAGCATATAATATTTTTAAAGAATGTATTTATATTTAGAGCAGTTACCCATCAAGAGGAGAAAATTATTTCCAATACCCTTAAAAATGAATATTCCTGCATGCAAAAATAAACAATATTTGAAGAAGAAAGAAATATAACACAGCCTGGCCAGTGTGGCTTGGGGTTGAGACTCGACCCATGAACCAGGAAGTCGGAGTTTGATTCCCTGTCAGAGCACATGCCTGGGTTGTGGGCTCAATCCCTAGTAGGGGGCATGCAGGAGGCAGGCGATCAATGATTCTGATCATTGATATTCCTCTCTCTCTCTCTCTCTCTCTTTCTCGCTCTCTCTCTCTCTCTCTCTCTCTGCAGTCAATAAAAATATATTTTAAAAAATAAAGATAACATAGACTAGGTAATTAATATTAATTAAATGTTTAATTGCCTAAACAAAATTTATTACCAAAAAGTGGCCATTGGGCAAGAAATCTAAGCAGATGTACACACACTTTATTTTAAAGCTTATGAATATAGATGTTCTCCTCATTTACCAAATATTTAAGTCTCCACTTGTGTCAGGGACCATGCAGGATGCCATGGATACACCAATGAGCGTCACAAAGACGTCTTCCCTGACCACAGGACCACTCTAGAGGATAAGAAACACGTTAAGAAAATCATCACACAGAAACAGAGCATCACACTTATAGTAAGTCCCACAAATGAAGTTTTGAATAGGAGGTCTGGGGCAAGAGTAGAAAACAGGACACTATTGTTGAGTTCTGAAGCATCTGTTGCAGTTACCTGGAAGTAAAGGGGAAGGTTGAGCATTGTATGCAAAGCATTCGCAAAGGGTCAGTGAGGTGACTAGTGCAAATAATTAAAAGGTGTGCTGTTTCAATGTATCTAATTAGCCTCTTGGATGATGCAATGGATACGATTTAGGAAGGGAGGCTGATTATATAGAAATGTAAATGTAATCGAATAAAATTGTGAGTCATAGCAAATTAAGCTATGAATAGTGATTAGATTACTTTGCCCTCAGTTTAGTATTTATGTTTACTATAATAAAACAATATTTCATGTTTATTATTTTATCACTTGAAGGTACACAGGTGTTCTTCTGCAGGAATTAATTTAGGTCCATTCATTGAACATTTCAAGGTGTCAAAAAACTTAAATATTTTCAATATTCAATGGATTTTAATTAGCAAAGAGTTGCTTTAAATTAAATTGCTTCCCTTAAAACATATGTCTTTTCTCAACAGATAACCCCTGAGTATTATAATTTTAAGATTACTTTTAGCTTTTCCTTAAGTCAAACCATTTTAATAAAAAGTATCTTTAATATTTTGTTGTTCTGTGCTTTAGATTTTCCTGGCATTGACAAAATATCTTTCTAAAGTTAGAAATCAAGTTAACACTGGGCACTTTGATTGTATATTTATAAATGATAAATAAGACATATTTTTGCAGAAAATTATAATTAGTAGGATTATAAATTTATTAATCTAAAAACATTTTCTAATTACTCTCATATTCAAAATTTTGATATCAGAAAAGCTTCAATATTCTTCTCTTGTTAACCTGTGCTTTCCACTAGAAATATAATCCCAGGCACAAACACAAACTACACTTGAAATTTGAATTTTTTAGTAGCCACATTGAAAAAGTAAAAGTAGGTGCTAATTTTAAAATGGGTTTATTTAATAAAATATAAACATTATAAATGACAAGTTGTACATTTTTATGAACCATTCAGCTTTTCATGTGTATTTTACAGTCACTAACAGGCCATTTAATTCTGAATGATCTGATTTAAAATGTTCAATGCTATATGTGGATAGTGACTACTGTATTGGACATTGTCAGTCTTAGACCAAAGCTGTCCCTGAAATAATTTTCTGAAATGATCTATGTTATTTAATAATCTGAATTATTCAGGATACCAACCTACTTCTGCCTATTTTATAGATGATAAATAAATAGATAGATAGATGATGATGATGATGATAGATAGATATAAAAAGAAAGAAAGGAATATATATATATGTATATGTATATGTATATGTGTATATATATATATATATATATTATATAGTATATGTGTGTGTAGATATATGTGTGTGTGTAGATATGTGTGTATGTAAATATATATATATATTTGCCTAAAAT
>NW_006295198.1:90192-91565 GCF_000327345.1 Myotis davidii | reverse complement strand
ATATATATATATATATAGCAGGATATATATGTAGTATGATATATATGTAGTATGATGTGAGTGTGTATGTGTGTCTCTTTCATTCATTAAACAAGTATTTACTGAGCACTCATATATTGGACTGAGGGTAAACATATGCTGATTAAAATATGCATGAACACTACCCCTGGGAATTTACAATCTAGCTGTGGCTCTCTGACTCTTGTGACCACAGGTGTATTCACCTCAAATACTAGTATCTCAGTAACTCGGAACCTGGACACAAATGTCCTTCATTGACTCCCTATATTTGCTGTTGATTGCGTAAACCCAATCATGTTGATCATATAGACCCTTTGCTGATTGCCCAGGTTCACTCTTGGATTCATCTTTAATTTTTTCCCATTTTTCTCCACATTCATAAATGTTTTATATTTCATAACTTCAAATTATTAAAAATCCACTCAGATTTGTTTTTTTCCCATTCACTGAAATACTCTTTATCCATGGTTATCTTGATTTCTCCTAAATAACATTAGTTAATATTTCTCTTTCCTTTTCTTCCAGAAAAGGGAGACCTCTTTTAATGTAAATTATAAAATCATGTATGTTTATTATAAAAAGGACAATTAAAATGTAATAGTAGGATAAAAAAGAAAGAACTCATAGACGCCAGTGTGGTGATTGCTGGTGGAGGGGAGGGATGAAAGGTATAGGGAGGGTAAATGATGATTGACAGATACTTCACTTTGGGTGGTGAACACACAATACAGTGTACAGATGTATTCTAGATCTGTGCACCTGAAATCTGTATAATTTTGTTAACAGTATCACATAACAAAAATTTCTCTATATAAAAGCCTAATCTGCAAATTGTCCCCATGGGAGTCTGACTAGGAGACTGCTCACTATGATGTGCGCTGACCACCAGGAGGTGGCACGGAATGAAGGAAGGCCCCCGGCCAGTAGCCGGCAGCCAGGGAAGGGAGGCTCTGGGTGGTAGCTGGAAGGCTCTGATCAGCCCTGATCACTGTCCAGGCCTAGGGACCCTACCCGTGTACAAATTTTGTGCACTGGGCCTCTAGTGAGTAAATAAAATAAAATTTAACAGTACAGCAGCAACATACATCTGCATTTCCTTGAAATTCAATTTGCTAGGAAAAGGTGCTAAAATTCCAAATATTGAATTATTCATAATTTGTGTCTCTTTTATGACCAACAAAATTATGACATTATAATGAAAAGGTAACATGCTTTGATAACTTCTAGTATAATCAAAAGAACATCACGGTTCAATAATTATTTTACTGATGCCACTTGAAGTATGACATTTAAAAAGAAGGATAAATCATGTTTGTAGAGAAACCTAATTTAAAAGTTGTTCATAATAGCCA
>NW_006295198.1:78698-89514 GCF_000327345.1 Myotis davidii | reverse complement strand
GGTCCTAGAGCAGCGGTTCTGAATCTGTGGGTCGAGACCCCTTTGGGAGTTGAACAACCCTTTCACAGGGGTCGCCTAACACCATCGGAAAACACATATATCATTACATATCGTTTTTGTGATTAATCAGTATGCTTTAATTATGTTCAATTTGTAACAATGAAATTGGGGGTCACCACAACATGAGGAACTGTATTAAAGAGTTGCTGCATTAGGAAGGTTGAGAACCACTGCTTTTACAGATGGTATCTGATGGTGTGATCCCCTGAAGCAATATTCATTTAGGATTCCTTTTGAGGGTGTAGCTCTTGAGGCATATTCCTTCAAATAGTGATGAAAAATTACTTACATTTTAAAAAAGAGGAGAGAAAACAAATTTTTAAAAAATTTATATTTGGGATATATTTTTACAAGCTCAAAATCCCCAGTTAATGGATTTGTTCAGAGAATTGATTCTTCCTCAGCAAGCATACAATTATTTCATATTTACTTCACTTAATTCATTATGATAGATATTTTCAGCAGAAAAAATGAATCAAATAAATTATATGACTGCACTCACTGGCCAATCGATTCAATTGTTTAGTGCAGAAACAACTCGTTATTAATAACATCGATGTTATACCACAAATGAAACACTTTTTAAAATGTCATTGCCATACGCATCCTTCCTCTGAGCAAATTTATGTGTTGGCCTACTTTAATTATTGAGAAGTCTTTACTTTCTTCACACTCTGTGCTAGAAAACTCTCCCTTTTCTCTTAAGCCATATTTTATACATCATGTGCTTATCCTTCTGCACAGGAGTTTATCTTATCAGAGATTTTTTGCTCATGACCTGATGAATTCTAACTGTAAAACAGAAACACAGAATGGAATTTATATGGAAGTTTTGTTGTGTGACTATCAGTGTCATGTAAGTTAGACATTCAGGGTAGAAACAGGAGGCATCTTTATCTTTCCGTTCTGCCTGTGATCACCCTTGATGCCAACCTCTCAGCAGGGTCAGGTGTCTGAGTTTCACCAATGGTGACTGTGGACAATGACCTGAAATAAAAATGTTCTGACTTTGCTAATGTGAGCTTTCTAACAAAGTCTCAGGTCCACCCTCCTGCATCCCCCTCGACACCCCCTCCCCCTAAAAGCACAGATTTACTTTTCTAAGGCTTGCTGTTTTATGGTTAATTTCAATTCTTTATCCAAAACTGTATTGCAAAAACTGCTGCTCCAGCTATGCCATCATTTTAATCTCCTAAATTTTTGCCTCAATGACTGGCTTCGAACTTTTAGAAGTATTCATAATAACTGTGAATCTCATAATGATCTGCACTCTGACAAATTTTTCTGTAGAGACCACAGGATTTTTTTGAGCCATTTATAATTTTTTCTTCTGATTTTTTTTCACCCTAAAGTCTTTGTTGGAGGAAAGTAGCTAAGGTTAAAGGAATGAAGATTAACCAAAGAATTTATATGCATATACACATAATCTATGGGCAGGGACAATAGGGTGATGAAAGCCTGGAGTGGAGGGAGTCAACAGAGGGAAAAAGGAGACAGATCTGCAATGTTTTCAACAATAAATTTTAAAGAAAAGGACTGGAGAGACCATTGTTAGCTGACCTAAGACACTGAAACAGTAGCCTTGACATTGTAGTCTCAATCTTTCTAAACACCTTCACTAACCGATCCACCTGTGACAGCCAAAGCCATCTGTCTAAGAAAACACATTCAGAGAATTATAGATGGGCTCTTAATTTAGTTGCAAGGGTGCTCAGTAAATGTGTCTTGAGTAAATACTAATCTCTCTTCATTTTTCATCAATGAATGTTTCCACTTGTACTAAATGGTAATAGTGAAACCAAAATCAAATGCAGGTTCTCTTCCTTACTTCACGATTTGCTAAATGTTGTGATTAAAGACAATTGGGAAACCACAGCAAAACCGGCAATCTATTTTTCAAGGTACTTTTCTTTCTACCGCATATGTGTCTTATGCCAAAAATGCACATTCTATATTGATATCAGCAGCATAAAAGCGTCCATGGCAGAAAGATGCTATTTGTAATAATGTTGGTGAGATTCAAAGTTATGTGGGCACAGGCAATGATGCTAATTTGGAGAATGCAAACATAGCCTGCGCCAGACCATTAAGATTCATGTTTGAGTACAAAGTGGTCTCAATACATGTAGCATCAAAACAAAATCTATAGCCCTCCTCTGCACTGTCTTAGTTGATTTCCCAAACATGCATTACATTTTCATCACCCCCGTGTTTTCTTCTACTTTAAATATGGAGTTGGCCTTGGCAGAAGAAAAATATCAACTCAGCTCTGCAGGTGAACCGTTTGCATATCTTAAAGGTTTTGTTTTGCTTAGGAAATTATGTCAATACTTGATACACTAGGAACCCTTTTAAAAGAAATGTTAATAACCTTTTCATACTCATTAGGAATCCCAGAGTTTTTGATTTCTACTTTTGTCGTTTATAGCCGTTAGAGGTTAACAATCACGCCGTTAGAAACGGAGGACCAAATTAAAATAAAATGTGGCCCTTTGTCAGAAACAAATATCAAAGCTGATATTTATGTTTCATGTTGATCTTTCCATTTTGCGATGACTTACGATAAATGGTTCGCATACTCTATATTTTGATGTCAATAATGTTCAATTTAACACTTTAGTGTTTGCTCCTATGACTATTCTTTCTTTCTTTTTTTTGTAAAATTGCTTTTCTCTGTGCATGATAGCTCCACCAAAGTTTATAATGTCTCTGAGGACACAGTTCATATAATTCATTTATGTTCCTTTGCAAAACCTAGTACATCTCTGGTCAAAGAGTAGGTGTTTACTAAGTATTTGTTTAACTACATTTTTGAAAAATTGAATAATTTAGTAATTTATTTACTAAACAAACAGTGAAATGACTACGTACAAGAATTTTAGGCAGTGCGGGTGAGATTGACCAAAGGACTTATATGTATATATGCATAATTCATGGACACAGAAAATAGTAAGGGGAAGGCTTGAGAAGGAGGTAGGAGCTGAGTGGATGGAGTCAATAGGGGGGAAAGGAAGACATCTGTAATACTTTCAACAATAAAAATAAATTTTAAAAAAGAATAAAAAATATATTTTTACAATTATTCTCACCATATTCCCTTGAAATAAGAAATTTCTAAATGAGGGAGGTTTTCAGCTGATGATTATTTGTAAGGGAAATTCTCTTGAACATGTTACTTATAAATATAATTTTGGGGCATGTTTTTAAAATATGCATGCTCTCCCTAGCTGGTTTGGCTCAATGGATAGAGCATTGGCGTGCAGACTGAGGGGTTCCTGGTCGGATTCCAGTCAAGGGCACATACCTGGTTGCAGGATACTTTTCCATTGATTTTCTTTTAGAGAGAGTGGTAAGGAGGGGGAGAGACAGAGAGAGAGAAACATCAGTATGAGAGAGACATTGGTCATGAATCAAGGTCATTTTTGCTGTACACACTGATCTAACACACACACACACACACACACACACACACTTAAAAACCAGGTCTTCCTTCCTTCTCTGGTTTGCTTGGAGTATGAAGTACATATCCTGTCTGAACTACAGATGGTATATTAGAGAGGACTTTTAGTCTGTGTTCATGATAGTGAATCAAGAACACAAAAAGCCAAGAAAATGAAACTTTTCTTTTAGAAAACTCTGATGAGATGAGATGAGGCACTATTGATCAGCATTAGCCACAGAGAGCAGAAATAAACAAAGAATATGCATGATTGATATTGTTAATAAGTGTCAACTTTTGGTATTTTGGTTTTCATAAAAATTTATTTTGTTATGAATTCGAATAAGTAGATCCTGCACTACTTAATATCTTTGCAATGACTCGTTAAATTTTCAATTAATTTCAAACATACAGAAAGATTGCAAAAATGATACAAAGAACTCTTATACTATATACCTTTTATCCTAAACAATTTTATTCCTTCTTCATTTTTCTCTTTTCTACAACTCTTCTTTCTCTTTCTGTCTCTTCTTTACTCTCATTCCTTTTCTGAATATGTTTTTATTTAAAAGACAAGTTGCATAAATCATGCCTCTTTAGCCCTAAATATGTCAGTTTTTGACATTATGACAGTAGAATTATCAAAGTCAGCAAAAATGAACTTTGAAAATAATAATGTTTACAAGAGTCTAGCATTTACTTTTGCACATTAGACTCTATAAGCTCCCCATATGAGCAAAAGAAAGATGCCATTTTAAAGTTTTAACTCAATGCTACTTTTCCCATATAGGATTTGTTTATATAAAATATTTGCTGAAGTTTTCCAGGACTTGGTCAGCATATTTGTCTTATTATACTAGTAATCCTCAGGCTAAGCAGGTATTTAGCCATGTTAGTCATTAGCATATTCAATAATCTTCTCCAAAGTCAATCATCATCTATATCAGCCTTTTAATTCTGTCAAAATATGACCATAGACATATAGAAATTAACTGATTTTCTCATTAAAACAGTTGTAAGTCTCCAAATATTTTTTTCTTAGTGTATTTTTTGGGTGTGTGTGGTTTAAAATCTTGTGGAATTGATTTTAAAAAGTCCCAAAACTGAAGATTAAAACAAGATGTGTAAAGAAAAGTCGGATCACTTGGGAATTATCATGCAGTGTGTCTCCATTTCATCGATATATTTTTAACGGTTTTAACTAGACATTGATTTTATTTCTCTAACATTCATATTAAGTAGACAGTTCAAATTGATCAGGCTCTAATATTCTGGCTTCCTATGGTGCCTCTGTTAGCCACCTTGACAGAAAGCACAGAGCCTCCATTTCAGAAGCTGTGCTTAAACTCTCCACCAGTAGGTGAGGGCAAATGTTCTTCTACCAAGTACGCATTCGGGGGAAATGACGTGCTCTTCAGCCTTATGTGTTTAACTGTATTTGGATTGTATAGGCTGCCTGCGCCCATTGTCTAGAAGTTACTGTTGTAAGTACACTCTTACAAGTTTATTGTGAAAAATTAGAATTAAATAGGCATCCTAAATGATGATATCAATATTTAAAACATTAAGTCAGCATTCCTTTACTTTAAAAATATGCCTGCACTCACTGCCTATGCCTCTGAACTTTTGGAATTACTGGACATACCTACATTCAAAGTTTTAGGATTTTGACATTCTCAAAGCATTAGTGTGCATTTCAGTATTGGACTTTCTGTGATCTTTGAAGCCTGTTCTGTATCCAGAGGAAAATGAGTTAAATAGCTCAAATCTGGCTGTTCTTTGTTCACCCCTCCCAACCACCGAACTTTTTTCCCTTTTTAAATTGTTACAATAGACACACACACACACACACACACACACACACACACACACACACATTGTAAGCAGAGATAGAAATATAGCTTTTCCCTCTTAACTTTTTTTTTTAAAAAAAGCCTCCCCAGGCTTCAAATCCTGCTTTGTGTTCCCTGCAATGGAAGTGTCGAGTTCTGTAATTCCCAAGGAAGCGCTACAACCTTCTGAAGGAAAATTGCTGGAGGGGCATAAAACAAACAACTGTAGGTGCCCAGTTTTGTTATTTGGGAAAGTCTTGTTCACAACTCCAAGCACTACTGCAGTGCTAGACAAAACCAGTGATAGAGAAATTAAAAATGAAAACAAACTTAAAGAAATATGGGTCTGAGCCATCATGCTGATTCTGCCCAAGAGTCTCCTTTCTGTACATTTACCTCAGTTCCATCACACAGCTTATATCAAACTAGAGGCCCAGTGCACGGATTTGAGCACCAGTGAGGTCCCTTGGCCTGGCCTGTGCCCTCTCACAATTTTGGACCCCTTGGGATGTTGGAGGCTCAGTGCACAGATTCGGCCCAATATCTGCAGACCAGGGACTGCACTAGTGCACAAATCTGTGCACTGGGCCTCTAGTATGCATATAAGATCTTTGGTTAACCTCTTCCAGCCCTCCCCCCTTCCCTCTGAGATTCATCAGTCTGTTCCATGTTTCCATGTCTATGCATTGAGTGTCTGAGCCCCCCCTGGTGGTCAGTGTGCATCATAGCTACCAAACTGTCCAACGGTTGCTTAGGCATATATATAGATAGATAGATAGATAGATAGATAGATAGATAGATAGATAGATAGATAGATTTAAAATATGTTATATAATATACATAACTAAATATATATATATGTATATATAATATACATAACTAAATATAAATAGTAGTTGCTTTGGGAAGCAACTATGATTTTCCCTTAAGAAATGATTTCGATGCAAATTGGGTATTCATGTGTGGCAATGGTCAAATTTGCTCTGAATTCACAAATCTATTTGAATTAACAATGATGAATGGCATATATACTGTGGTATCTTACACACCGTAAAGCCTGAAAGGACTTAATAATTCACCTAATTCAAAAGTGTAGATGTATAAGGTGGAATCGGCACTAGACTTGGAATCAAAATGAAGGATTACTGATCTGCCCCTTACTAGCCATGTGAGCCTCAGTTTCTCCATCTTCAAAAAAAGATAAGAATTCTGGCAATAATTAGGAACAGTTTGAAAAATTTTTCTCACACGTGATCTTAGATGTCCTACTTATTTGAGCACTAGGGTGCTGAAAGTTTACTAAAAATGAAATTACAATTTTTATTAGACAAGCAGCTACTAATAAGAAATTTAATTTTACATAATATATATTTCATATAACATATCATATACTATATCATGCAAATTAATACATTATTATTTTATTTTTTTTAGAGTCTGAGTCAAAAAGAAACTACCAGGCTTATAAATAAAAAGAAAAGGTTGCTAAAAGTTTGAAAATAGGTTAACATAGGGCTATACATTGGCTCACAGGAAATGTCAAACAAGAATAATTAACATTAAATAGGAACCTCCTCAATATTTCCTTTGTGCTCTTCTCTTTCTACATTATTGCTTAGGCGGCTGATTGACCAGGGTTCATACCTCCGCCAGGCCCATCTCCTGTGAGCCAGGAGGATATTATATGCTTCTTCTGAGAGCAATGACTCCTAATGTGAGGCAAATTAACACAGCCTGGGAGCTGTTTAACAAATTGCCTCTTCCAGTGCTGATGCTGGCGCCTTTGTACCCCCTAAAGCTCCGTTTTCACATCAATTAGATGAACAACTCAGTCCCAGAAGTTGTTTTCTTCATGATGACTAAGGCTGCAAACTTCCCTTTAAAACCAGAAAATGATCGGACCCAAGGGAGGCAGATGAATTGTCCAGACAATTTCCTTAGGGATTAAAATCATATCCCTTAGAAACTCTCTAGCTATTTCACTTTGGCTGTTTCTGTTTGTACCATTTTTACTTTTTAAGTATATAAGCATACACACATACACACACAAACACATATATACTGAGAATATAAGTGTACTATATATACATATTCTCAGCATATATATATATACACTGAATATATATATATATATATAATAGCATTTGCTTCTAATCCCTTTAATTTTTCCCAGTATGAATAAGAAGTAACTGCAAAATAACATTTGCTTTAAAGATCCATCTATTACTTCTTCTCTTTTCTCTACTTTTGATGACCTCTGATTTCTTTTTGAACCCTGAGAGTGTCTGATTGACCTAGTTATTAAATAGCAAACTAGGAAGAAATTTCTTATAATGAGAATTCTAAAGAAGGGAACTAAAATAGGCAAACTAGAAATTAAAAAAGAGAAGAGAAAAAAAGGACTGAAGCATTTTCAAATATTACTGGGGAGGTGTACAGAAATAGTAAACACTTTTACTAAAATCTTGGGGTGTTTTGTAGGAAAAAATCATCATGACATTGTACTTCTATAAATAGAATGCTTTTCTTCATCAGCTCAAAGAGTAATTTTTTTCAGTTTTTATTCAGTTGATTCTTTCACAATTTTTATGAGAATCTGAAATGATAAAAGATATCCCCAGTTTTCCCCTTATTATTTTGTGAGAGGATGAATATGGATGGGAGTCGGGAAAGTTAATTGATGAACACTTCTGTGCCAGTAACTTCCTCCAGGGCAGGGAGAGCTCATTGTAACTACAGACATCTTGGCATCTTGAGTAAACTGAGACCAATGACGGGCAAGATAAACATGGGCTGCCTTAAGTGAGATTGCAGCAAATTTCCTCACTCCAAGGTTTTAGAAGATGTCTGTCCTTCCATACAACAAGCAGGCATTTGGTGTCCTTTAATCATGACTGCTTCTTCTGGTTTTCTTTTTCTCCCTCTACTCAAAAGCAATTTTTGTTCCTAGGACAAAAGATAGGACAAATCTTAGAGAACATAAGTGAATTAAAAAGATACAGAAAAATACAAAAGCCTTCACAAAGCCCACATAGGAAAGGGGCAGAAGATTTTTCAAGGAAGCATGTATTCTCAAAGAGCAACTGGGCACTGGCCTGCTGAGAAAAGGGAGAATGTATAATTCCTGGTATTGTACAGTGTCCGTGTGGGGAAAAGTGGGGAAAAACAGGGGGAGAACTTACACAGCATCACTTCTCTATCAGAATTCTGACAAACTCTGGTCTCAGACTTCCTCTTAGCCAGCACCATGAAACATGTCGACTCTGTTAATGTGATTCCCTTCCAATGTTGTATGTGTGCATGAGGTGACTTTGGGCTCAATGTGAATGTGATACTCAGATTGAGTTTTATTTTCCAATATTAAGGGGATATATTTACACCTTAAAGGAGTAGATCATTTATTGGCTATTTAATACCCAACACTTTTCTATGTTATTCTAGGTCACAATCATACCCTTAAACATAGGAACTAAAAAAAGAATGGGGGAAATTGAACATAACATATCTTAGGATACCTCATGTGAGTGGCTTTGTTTTCTGATTCTAAATCTGAGTCAATAATTTCTCTAGACAATTGGATGTGGGGTTGAATTTAAGAAGTCACTGAACTCTACAGGGGCATTTTAATTACTTTTGTGATTTATTACTTACTGGGATAATTCCTGAGAGTCAGCAGAGTTGCTTACCAGAACTATGAGAAATTGCTGGTTGTGAGTTACAGGTGAGCCACATTAATCATTTCTGGGGTTTTGTCAGTGTGGGTTTTCACCCCATGAAGTTTCTACCCCAAACAGGAAGCCATAATATGCTAACCCTGCATCACCATCAACATTCCTTCAGATCAGAGACTAAGGTATCTTTACATTTTGAAGGTAAAAAATATGGTCATGTGGAACTAATCTGGCTAAAAGACAATGAAATGGGCCAGAAAAATGTCTGTCCTAAGTTTCAATACACTTTAATTTATTTATTCAACAAAGAAGTTTTCTTTTTTAATGCTTACTCTTTTTGTTTAGTGCACGATTGTAGGTGCTTAGGCCACAATAGTAAATAAAATCCAACTGCTCACCCTCCTGGAGTTCTAGTGGTGAGAGACAGAGATAAATAAATTTACAAAATCTATCAGGTGGTAATAATTAGAGGAAAAGCAAAAACGAGGAACTGTTTTATATGGAATGGTCAGGAGAGGTTTCTTTAAAAAGGAGATATTTGTAGAGAGCAGTACAGAAACTGAGGAAATGACAATAAATCACCGTGGGGAAGAACTTTCTAACCAGACTATTATGCACTCAAAGACCGAGAGGTGAGTGCACTTGAGGGCAAACAAGGAGGAAGATATCTGCTGTAGAATGAAGAGAGGTTGTCAAAAAGTTTGCTGGAAGCTGAAGCATACAAGGACAAGACCGCAGTGAGCTGAAGGTTTGAAAAGGAAGTGCTGTGATCTCGTATATGTATTGTGTTAGTATCACATGAACTGAGGTATGAAGAAGAGATAATAGGAGACAAGGATGGATTCAGGAAAACAATTTGAGGGGCTACTACTCATAACTGTGAGAAGTGAAGGTGATTTAAAGAGATAAAAAGGTGCCCCATTTCTGTGTAATTCAGAGGCACATTTAATGCCGGATCAGTCTCAAGGGAGGGACAGAGAGTAGCAATGGATGTCAGGGTTTGAACCCAGATCCAGAGGGAGGATGGAGGTTCACCCAGTGAGAGGATCAACTAGGAAGATGAGGAGCCGACTAGGTACACGCTCAATTAAAAGTTTATTATTGAACCTACAAACTTGAACCTCTTTTTAAATGCCTAAGTCTAGATGTCCAAGTTGTAACTGGATACATAACTCCAGATTTCATTCAAGTATCCAGACTGGAGAAAAAAAGCTTTGGAAGTTATCCTTGGAGATAATCTTTAAAGCCTGTGACCTGGATGAGATCCCTTAGAGAGAACAGAGAGAGTGGAGACAAGATCCGCAAGACCAAGGCCTGTGACACTCCTACATTTAGTCCAGAATGAAGAGGAAGAAACAAAAAACAAACAAAATGGAGAAGACTCTAGCCAGGGAAGAAAAACCAGGAGTGTTATGTGAACAAATTGCCAGGATCACACTTGTGCTGCCAACAGGTGGAATAAAATGAAGGCTCAGAAATTCCCTTTGGATTTGACAACATGAACGCCATTGGTGATGTTGGCAGAATTCTGAGTATTCTCTGCATTATTTAACTCAAGGAGCAATCAGCTATATATACCTCATTTCTATTAAGAGCCCAAAGCTTTTTTTAAAAAAAATAGTATCTGAAATATCTAAAACCAACATTAAAAGTTATGCACTACAATTAAAATTGATACTAAGAATAGAAATAATAGTAAATCAACACATTTTCTCTCTTTTCTATTTTAAAATGTTTATTGTTAAAAGTATTACATATGTCCTCCTCCCCCCGCCCCCGCATTGACCCCTTCTAGCTTGCCCTCCCCCCACTCT
>NW_006295198.1:76434-78630 GCF_000327345.1 Myotis davidii | reverse complement strand
CCACATAGAGTGAGATCATGCCATGCTTTTATTGCTCTGATTGGTTTATTTCACTAACATCTTTTTATACTTAAGGTAATTTTACAATCACATAAAAAAGACAGGCTTTCCCCTCTTTTTTCTGTGAAGAAAAAATATTAATTAATAAGCAAACTAATTTTCAATTTAATTAAATTTGTGCCAAATCTAAGAGAGTGAGTCAGCTATTCAAGAAATTAATTTGCATGGGTGACCATTCAAAGGAATTATTTTGACCATCTGAGTCCAGTGTTGCCCAGTAAAGGGATGCCTTTTCTTTCTTCTAATGATGCTGGTTGCTTAACTTTGAATATGCTCTATTTTTTTTTCATTTTTCTTTTTAATGAGTGGCAATCTAGTAATCTGATCAATACAAAATATAGTTGAAATTTTGCTGGTTATAATCTAGACTTTGTTTTTAATTACTGCAGTTATTTTGGTGAGTAGATGACATCATTTGTTTTATTTAAATGTTATTATGCATTTGGTTTTATGTTTTTCAGAAGAGAAAAGCCATAGCACTTTGTGGTGCTCAATAAATGTCCATAGAATAAATTAATTAATGACTGAATGAGTATATTTCCCACAGTCTGTTCCCTGTATTTTGGGTAATATAACAAAATTATCTGACTATTTCATTTTAATATTAGAAAAAATATCTGGGTAAAACAAATATTTTGAATCGATTTTTACCAGAAAATGATATAATAAATCACTGATGCCAAAATTGTATTTAAAAATTAGTCATGAGAAATAAAATTCACAGAGTATTATCTAAAGTATATGAAATTCCATATGTTCTGTCAGATTTTATTATTGCTATTGTTAAATGTTTCCTATTAATTTCTTAAGACTCAGCCATGCTCTTCAGAAATTCTTTCCTAATTTACCCAAAATCCCAATGTGCCGTTTTTCCTGTTTCCTTATTCACCAGGATCCATCATACCCTATATTTTGTATCATGGCACCAAATTAACTTTACTGACAATCTGTTATTTTTTTTGTCACCCAGACTTCACATTATGTTCTTTGAATTTGAGACCTTGAGTTAAAAAACATATTCTGAGTCCTGGGCACTGTGCCTAGCATGTGTTAGTTACTCATTAAATTTTTGTAGATAATAGAAGAGTTAAAAGAAAGAGCCCTATAGATTCCCCATCTTATCTTTTGTGCATGTTGTAAGAACCATTGTCTCACACATTACATAGTATTTATTTTATGATACTCCATGGTAGACATTAAATTTGACTCACAGAGTCAGAAAAAGTAAACAAAAAGGCCAACTACAATCAGCTAGCTTTCCAAGAAACTGGTTTGTTTGGTTCTTCTTTATAGATATTTTTTATCTTATTAGTAACTAGAGGCCCGATGCACAAAATTCATGCTAGGGGCTTGGCCCCCACCACCACAGTGGCTGCCTTGGCCCCCACCAACCATAGCAGCAGCTGCCACCTCTGTCAACAGGTGGAATAGGCCACCCCACCCCCCCACCTGCCACTATGGCAGCTGCCTCTGCCTGGTCCCCTGCCACCATGGTTTCATCCAGATGGACGTCTGGTCTAATTAGCATATTACGCTTTTATTATTATAGATTATATTTCAATCTTTTCTTTTGACGAGGGAGTATAAAACTGAATACTTTACATATTTCTGGCATTACTTACAATCCTGTCATACATTGTCTTTATTTATTTTTTTATCTAGGTCAGTATGATGCCAAAATCTATCGTCTATAATAGAGTTTAAATACAGATGCAGACGATATTAATCAATGACCAATTGAGAGAATTAAAGGATGCATCGTGTTTAAGTTATTATCCACTGGGAAGGAAGAAAATGAGATGATTAATTATTCATGTAGTTTCTTTCAGGAACTCTTTTAAGACAAACCAGAGAAACTTCAGGTGTGAGTGGCTCAGTTGGTTGAGCATCACCTGTGCACCACAAGGTTGCCGGATTGATTCCAGTCAGAGCACATACCTCGGTTTCGACAGATCCCCAGTCATGGTATGCATGCACACATAAAAGGCAACTGATTGATGTCTCTCTCTCCCCTTTCTCTCTCAAAGCATGTCCTCAGGTGAGGATGTGGAAAACAGTGTGGAGTTTCCTCAAAAAAATTAAAAATGGAACTCCCATTTGACCCTGTGATCCAACTTCTAAGAATATATCCCAAGA
>NW_006295198.1:75550-76354 GCF_000327345.1 Myotis davidii | reverse complement strand
ACCCAGAGACAGAGAAGCATCGAACAGACCATCAAACCTCAGAGGGAAGGCAGGGGAGGGTGGGAGGTGGGGCTAAGAGATCAACCAAAGGACTTGTATGCATGCATATGAGCATAACGGAGGGACACAGACAGTACAGGGATGAGGGTCTGTTCTGGGGGGCAGGACCAGGCTGGGAAAGATCAATGGGTGAAAGAGGAGGCATATGTAATACTTTTAACAATAAAGAATTTTAAAAACGTAAAATAAAATATGGAAAGAGAAAGAAGAAAGTGATTTTATTTTCCAAGAGTTGTAGATGCACACATACGCGCACACACACACACACACACACATACACACACACGCACGCAAGCACACGGCATGCACACACACTCTAAAATCAGCAGATGAGTGGATTAAAACACAGTGGTACGTCTACACAATGGGAATATTATGCTGCTCTAAAAAAGAAATAACTCTTACCATTGGCAACAGCATGTCTGACCTGGAGAGCATTATGCTAAGCGAGATAAGCCAGTCAGAGAAAGATAAATATCACACAATCTCACTCATTTGTGGAATATAATGAACAACATAAACTGATGAACAAAAATAGACCCAGAGACAGAGAAGCATCGAACAGACCATCAAACCTCAGAGGGAAGGCAGGGGAGGGTGGGAGGTGGGGCTAAGAGATCAACCAAAGGACTTGTATGCATGCATATGAGCATAACGGAGGGACACAGACAGTACAGGGGTGAGGGTCTGTTCTGGGGGGCAGGAGCAGGCTGGGAAAGATCAATGGGAGAAAGAAGAGGCATG
>NW_006295198.1:73589-75265 GCF_000327345.1 Myotis davidii | reverse complement strand
TACTGAGATCTCAATGCCTATTGAATGTTATAAAGCATATAACAGAAAGAAACTGGAGCTATTGTGATACCTGCTAACCACTTATAAAACACCTACACCTAAAACTAAATCTGAGCTGGCTCCCCTGACACCTGGCATTTGGAATGAGAGGCAAGTGAAGGTCACTTCAGATCTATGACACAGATGTCGTCTGGAAGTAAAATAGCAAGGGGTCATCCTGAAAAAGCTCGTGCTAAGGAAAAAACCACATGTTCCTGATCAGAGGTCTGGGTTGGCTGTGTAAACTGCAATTTTCCAAATACTTTCTTTCTTTCTGCAGGATTCTTTATTACTTTATATTGTTGACACTATTACATGACCCCCCTTTTACCTCTTTACTCATCTCCATCCAGCCCCTGCCCTCCCCCACCACCATTACCACCCTATTGTCTGTGTCTTTGGGTTATGCATATATGTTCTTTGGCTAATCTCTTCATCCATCCAACCATCCCTGCCTTCCTCTGACATTCTGTCAGTCTGTTCCATTTAGCCATGCCTCTGGTTCTATTTTGTTCATCAGTTTATTTTGTTCATTAGTTTCCATATATGATTACGACTGTGTGATATTTATCCTTCTCTGGATGGCTTATTTCACTTAGAATAATACTCTCCAAGTTCCTCCATGCTGTCTCATAGAGGGAGATCCTCCCCTTTTACTGCTGCATAGTCTTCCATGGTGTATATGTACCACAGCTTTTTTATCCACTCATCTACTGATGGGCACTTGGGCTGTTTCCAGATTTTAGCTATTATAAATTAAACTGCTATGAACATTGGGGTACATATATTCTTTCTGATGGGTGTTTCTGGTTTCTAAAATTGGGATCACATTTTTAATTTTTTGAGGAAACTCCATACTGTTTTCAGTAATGGCTGCTCTAATCTGCATGCCCACCAGCAATGTACTAGGGTTTCCTTTTCTCCACATCCTTGCATGCCCTCATTTTAGACTGGTTACATCCCAGTACCATTATATGAAGTTTAAGAACTAATATTAGTTGAGAAGTGGTATCACAGAGAGCAGCATCCTCACAAAACTGGCCAGCAAGCAAACTTGGAAAGGTTCATGGGAAGGAAGTAAATACTAGACCCTGGAATCAGACAGAAAGGCTGCCAGTGCAAGATGATATGGAGTTGGTATCTTTAAAAATGTTGGCTTTCACAGTCAACACAAACATTTTGTCAGTAATATTTACTGAGATCTCAATGCCTATTGAATGTTATAAAGCATATAACAGAAGGAAACTGGAGCTATTGTGATACCTGCTAACCATTTATAAAACACCTACACCTAAAACTAAATCTGAGCTGGCTCCCCTGACACCTGGCATTTGGAATGAGAGGCAAGTGAAGGTCACTTCAGATCTATGACACAGATGTCGTCTGGAAGTAAAAAGCAAGGGGTCATCCTGAAAAAGTTCGTGCAAAGGAAAAAACTACATGTTCCTGATCAGAGGTCTGGGTTGGCTGAGTAAACTGCAATTTTCAAAGAGCCAAGTACAGCCTTCTTGGTGTTGAATTTCAAAGTCCTGTTTTAATCTTTGTTGCATAAAACCTCCCGAATGTTCTTATTAAGACATCTGAAAGGTAATAGATGGTTTGGATATTCATTCATTTTTTTAAAATTCTTTTGATTT
>NW_006295198.1:51437-72655 GCF_000327345.1 Myotis davidii | reverse complement strand
CAATTCATTTTAAATCCCTGGGACCCTGCCTGTCCCGCTTCCTTATTTCTTGAAAAACTGGAAGTTTCCGAGTTTACCTAATCCCCTAGGATACTCACAGGACCTCGCCTAGCTAATCATGACACTCCTTACCCTATGCAAAGTGATTTATCTCAGAGTTAAATAGGAGCCCTAAGGATGCTTGCCTGGAAAGAAAACATTTTCCCCTCTTGAGGTTATCCGTTGTAAGGTTGTTGGCTTAGAAACATTCATGAACATCATTCTCATTATCTGACACAAGCTTGTCTGTAGCAGACCTAGAATGAAATCACACACAAAGAGGAACACATAAGCAAAGCCAAAATTAGAAGAGAAAGAAAAACTGGAGAGAGAATCTAAATATCATCATTATTTTATTCCTTATATCTAATAGCAAATATTATCAACCCATGGATTTCAAGAGAGAGAGAGAGAGAAACACACCCATCGGTTGCCTTCTCTATGTGCCCAAACCAGGGATGGGACCCACAATCCAGGCATAGGCCCTGACTGGGAATCAAACCAGCAACCTTTAGGTGTGCAGGACAATGCTCCACCAACTGAGCCACTCTGGCCAGGCAGCAATTATCTTTCAACAGACAGATGTCCAGTTCCAAAGATTTTAAAAAGTGTGTCCTTGAGGACAGGACATACACACTTGAAAATAATGATAAAAGACCCACTGTAATACAATTCTTTGCCCATGAGTTCTTGTATGGGTGTGGAGTAAACTGCAAAATTCTGAGTTCACCTTGCCTGACACTGCTAATTATGCTGATTTTGCCAAAAACTGATTCTTAGGATGTGAATGCTTAAGATTTGGTGAAGAATTCTGTTCCGCTACCTACCATCTGACTCACTCAATTTTTTTTCTCCATGACAAGATTCGTTTTATTTTCAGAGTCACAATGACTAAGTTCACTTTTTTAAGGCTTTGGTATTCAATCCTCAATCTATTTTTACCTAAAATATAAAATTCTTAAGAATATCATGTATTTGAAATATATATATTTCTAAATTGTTAATAAGAGGATAAATTTCTGATGTAACTTTATAATCATTACATTATCTAGTGGAATTCAAGCATATATATTTCAAGTCGGCCTTTAGGTCAAAACACACACACACACACACACACATGTACATACACTATTTTTAAGCGGAATGCAAGGATTCCCCGGGATTGGTAGAATAAAATTGCTCAAAATAATTATCTTTTATACATAGCAGTAATCCCTGCCCTGAGTATGAGTTCTTTATTAAGCTCATAAGAAAGCATTGACATATTCAACATACATCTCATGATCTGGATCAAACACATTACTAGCAGCAATCATCTTCCTGACATTAATCTCTCTTTAGAAAGCATGTAATTATCATTTTCCATTATGGTCATAAACCATTTGATGGGACAAAATTTAAAATTTTTCTTTTTACTGGAAGATACCAAAGTCACTGGCAATTAAAATATGCTACAGATGCTGCATTCTCACTCATGCAGTGATTATTTGTCACCCACTATCAACAATTGATAATAGCTCCTCAAAATCACTAAAATGCTCCATCATCATTTTCAGAATGGCTATTAGCTTCTTCCTATCTAATTGGAATCATCATTATAGATCTTTTGTGCACTTATGTTCTGCACTCTTAACCCCTCACTTGGCTGTATATTCTTTCAAGGCAGAAGCAACATTTGTGAACAGTGCTTAGTACAAACACCTTGACCTGGTAAGTGCTCTCTACATCTTTTTTTAAACAAGGAATTGTTGATCAACATTACAGCAAAATGGGTGTGTCACAATTTGGCATTATAAAGAAAACTTTATCATCGATCCTATTGGAAAAATATTGGATTTTTAAAAAGAATAATAGCTTTCCTAACTTCAGAATTTTCAGTGCTTTAACAGATAAAAATCCAATGTGACTCACCAAGTTGAGGTTGGGGAGATACAGATTTTAGCTTACAGTTTTTCTCTAATTTATTAGAAATATTTCTGCACACTGTTTCTAAGGACTGAGTTCTGCATAATTCATTCTGAAAAAGGCTAGTTCAATAGTTAAGAGCATGGACTTTTGAGGATGGGTTGTGTTCCACCTTTTTCTCTACTAAGTAGCTGTGGACTCACATGAACTACTGAACTAAGCCCTAATATAGTCCAAATGAAATTCCAAATGTGTAAAATGTAAAGAATAATAGCAACATGTGATTACATTGTAAGGACCAAATGCAATAATACAGTATATATGAAATGTTTATCATAATTTCAAATACTTAAAGTATCACTAATTTTATACATGAATTAAATCCATTGGATCCTAGGTCATCTTAGTATTAGTGGATGCTATCTCTTAACTTTTCCTTTGCATTAAGACCTTCAGTTTATCTTCCTCTAGCAATAAGTTTCTTTTTCCATATGTCTAGGCCTATTTTATTTATTTTTTAATATTTTTTTTTATTGATTAAGGTATTACATACTTGTCTGTATTGCCCCATTGCTACCCTAACCCTCCCCCCACTCATGCCCTCACCCCCTTGTTGTCTGTGTCCATTGGTTAGGCTTATATGTTTGCTTAAATGACCTTGTAAAATGTCCAAGCTCCAAGAGCATGTGCCAATAAGGCCCTAAAGCAGTGGTTCTTAACCTTGGCTGCACATTAGAATCACCTGGGAGCTCTTTAAAATCCTGATTTCTGGGCCCCATCCTCTGGAAATTCTGTTTCTTTGCTACTAATGTTGTGGCCCCACCCCATAACAAAGAAACAGAATTTCCGGAGGATGAGGCCAGAAATCAGGATTTTAAAGAGATTCCCAGGTGATTCTAATGTGCAGCCAAGGCTGAGAACCACTGCCCTAAAGGCTTTACCAAGGGAAATGTAAAAATGCCCTTGAGGAAAAGAGGCTGTGCAGAGCCTCTGGTGGTATTTCAGCTCTTTAGGTTGCTAACCAATAAAACTCCTTTCCCTTCTAACACAGGGTTTTGTTTTCCTTATGGGACATTGTTTCCATTGTTTGCCCAAAGTCCCCCTCATTAATTTATCTTTGGTCCCAGAACATTCCAATGACGCTGCAATCTCTCTGAGAGCCTCTCTCCCCCTTGCAGAAGGTTTTGGGGGAAAGGCACTCTTTTCCTGGCTATTTTCAGAAGCTCCCCCTCTGCTTCAGAGACAATTCTGTTTAATTTTAGCCTTTTTGTGCGCGTGCTATAGCGGGTTTAATCCAATCCAGGAACCGCTTTCCTTCACTAGGTTATCAACTCCAGCCAGAGTGAAAGGCTATTGTCTGGCCACGGACCTGACTGAAACAATTTGCATGCTGCTTAATTCCAATTCAGTGCTAGCGTCCTGCTGCGCTTTTCCTTCTCAGCTGGAAGAAAAGTCAACCAAACGCAGCAGTGGCTCAATCAATGCAGAACCACAAAACCTGCTTCAACCAAAGGTCATAATGTGAGCTCAGAGGATTCGAAAGTCATCAGCAGAGCAGAATCTCACCTGGGTACAAAGCGTTTTCCCCTCTCCTTGCTACATTCTCCTTACTCTATCCTCCGTACACAGTCACCCTCCTCTTGAACAGACTAATACTTACCTATCAGCGTAATGACTTCCCATTTGTGGCAAACTGAAAACAAGCAACTACAATAAAGAGAATAGCCGCAGAAGAATATACTTGAGGAGAATACAAGAATTGTCCCAAATGAACTAGATGTACCAGAGACAGTACTGTATGCTGTATAAGAAAATAAATATGGCCCAAGTTCCGTTTCTTATTTCCAGTATCATTTGACACTGAGACTTTTCTGTTATAAACAACACATAATGCATATAAAAATAAATAAACAGCAGTATCATGGGAACGGAGCATTTGTTTGCCAAGGAACAGATCTTAATCCCAGTGGCAGGAGCTAAGGGATCTTTAAATGGGGGAATAGAGACATTGTCCAGTTAATACTCAGCCTAGGAAATGACAACAATCCACTCCCCCCCTGCCCTGTAACTGCAGGTCCATTTGCATATCATCATCACATTCAAGAAAAGTGAAATTACTCACATGTTCTATGTTGCCCAGAACTCAATATAGCAAAAGTGCATGGCAATACCTAGCTAGGGCATATTATAGGATATGACTTGGGCTCATAAAATTCTGTATTTTAAAGCCTGAATTTTGAATGCATCCACATAATGGTGACAAAAATGCTTTGTGATGGATATATCCACTCTGATGCTAAGTAATAAACTGTAAAATGATAATCTGATGTACAGATATAGACCCAGGTAAGATACTGACTCTGGAAATATATATCAAGTGCCTTCTACCATCCTAAGTGCTAGAAAGTCAATGTATGGTGAGCAGGTTCAAATCAGTACTTGCAGAATTCAATAGAGTTCTTACCCATACCACCTAACTACAAATCCTGGTCAATATAAGTGGATAATGCAGATTTTAGAACACACAGTGATACCTGAACAAGAACAAGGTAATTTTTCTAGTACCCTAGTATAGCAATCTTAGTCCTCAACACCAGCCATAATAGAGTTACATCCACATTTTACAGAGGGGGAAGGAGAGAGATAGAGACAGAGAGAAAATTTTGCTTCAGCTAATTATTTATTCTACAAAAAGACTAGATATTTTCCTGATGTTAATTAACCATTCTATGATTTTTATTTATATGGCAAGTTAAAAATAATTCTTTCTCAATGCCCCTTGTGCTATCTTGTCTCCAGGATAGCCACTGCAAATTCCTTTCATCCTTGTGAGAGCGTCAATATTAACACATCCCTTTAAATGGAGCTGACCCATCATTGAGTCCAGTTTAGCTGAGATTTCTGAAGAATCTACACACATCATGTTGATGCATACATACCATCTCAAGGTGAGCATCACTTGGTTTTAACCTGGTTCTTTTAATTCCAGCTTTTAGTCACTTGATTTTATTGACATCTACCATTTAGCATTAACCACATTCCAGCTTTTAGTCACTTGATTTTATTGACATAAAAATCTACCATTTAGCATTAACCAGTTAGGCTCAGTGGATAGAGCGTTGGTCTGCGGACTGAAGGGTCCCAGGTTCAAACCCAGTCAAGGGCATTTACCTTGGTTGTGGGCACATCCCCAATAGGGAGTATACAAGAGGCAGCTGATAGATGTTTCTCTCCCATCAATGTTTCTAACTCTTCATCCCCCCTCTCTTCCTCTCTGTAAAAAATCAATAAAATATATTTTTTTTAAAAATCTACCATTTAACTGAAGATATCCTTTTTCTTCCCTTTCATCTTACTCAGTAGACTCCTTCAGGCTGCTTAATTGATTGTATTCTAGTAATTTCTGGGTTATGGTTTTATTGTATCTCTGGTGTACAATAAAAATGCATGCAAGTCTTCAAGAAGCTTATATAACTTTTCATCAAGTTGCATACTCTTGTCCAGTTTCAACTGTGTTCATACTTCATAGACAGTAATTAATTTGCTTCAGATGTTCCTTTTACTTTGGCAGCACTATCTATAGTCCATCTTTCTGAAAACATGTTGATCTTTGAGTCCAATAGTTTAGTTTCACTAGTCAACTCTTATAGAAGAAATGTGTGACTGGTTCATTCATCTATAGAAATTCTTGCTATAGCAGGACTACCCTGATACTTCCCTAGGGATCTGAAGCTTCACAACCTAGCTCTTTAGCATTTCATAGCAATATGTTTTGTGTCAGCTCAATGCAAAGCAAAGTCTTAGTCAAATTAGATTAAGGTCCAGTATACAAAACAAGATATACACTTGATAGGTACCAAGCCCATATAGAGTCTTCTCTTCTTTAATTTTTTAAAATGTATTTTTATTGATTTCAGAGAGGAAGGGAGAGGGAGAGAGATAGAAGCACCAATGAGAGAGAATAATTGATCAGCTGCCTCCTGCATGTCCCCTACCAGTGATGGAACCAGGTATGTGCCCTGACTGGGAATAGAACTGTGACCTCTTGGTTCATAGGTAGATATTCAACCACTGAGCCACACTGGATGGACTGGTCTTTTCTTTATATTGATTTCAGAGAGGAAGGGAGAGGGAGAGAGATAGAAGCACCAATGAGAGAGAATAATTGATCAGCTGCCTCCTGCATGTCCCCTACCAGTGATGGAACCAGGTATGTGCCCTGACTGGGAATAGAACTGTGACCTCTTGGTTCATAGGTAGATATTCAACCACTGAGCCACACTGGATGGACTGGTCTTCTCTTCTTTATGTGCATGTCTCAACCTATATGTTGGCATGCTCTTTTATTTGTCCTTTCTAAAAATACAAATTAGAAAATATCCTCTGTAAACCCCATTTCCTTGTACCTTAGGTAAATCCCTTTTACAAAGGGACTATCGTTCAGTACAACAAACAGACTTCGTGTCTGTTCTCCTGTACAGTGTAGCTGGTGTCTTTATTCAGAAACTAAATTTTTTATATAATCTTGAATGAAGACCTGGTGTGGTGCGAGAGAGACTTCAGAGGTGGATTTGAGATCCCTGTGGAGCTAAAATTCCATTAGAGAACAAATAAATAAATAAATGAATAAACATATGAATAAACACACATAATGCTATTAACCAGTCATGTAGTAAGTTAATCATTTAACAACCACTTATAGAAACAATCCACTTTAACCTTTTAAAAAAAAAAAAATTACCTTTATGGTTGAAAGCATTACAGATGTCCTCTTTGATTTTTGTTGTTGTTGTTTTGCTCACTGACCTTCTCCACCCTGAACCCACCCCTCCAAAGCCTTCACCTCACTATTGTGTGTGTCCATGGACTATGCATATATGCAAATAAGTTCCCTGGTTAATCCCCCCTCCTCCAGCCTTCCCTCTGAAATCCATCAGTCTGCTCCATTGTTCTATGTCTCTGGATTTATTCACCTTAACCTTTGAACTTGGAATAAAAGGTTACACATCCAAATGACAAAGAAGCAGAACAAAGAAACCCAGGGAGCTCTCCCTGCTCTTCCGGCTCTTTCTTGTTGCCATGAACCTGTCTGTCACATTATTTTTATTATTATACTACTGTCACATAGTATTTTTCACAGTGCTTTAGAGATCAAAAATTAATTTTCCTTAGAGTATCTCATTCACACATGACAGCCAACTTCAGAAACAGGGAGGAAAAAGATTATACTTCATATTTTGTAAATGAGGAAACTGAGAGAGGTAAATTTTTCTGAACTTACTCTATTAAGATGGAAAGCATATAGCTCTGATAGTTTCCCTCAGTGGTTAGAGCATTGGCCCAGGCACCGAAGGATCATGTGTTTGATTCCCAGTCAAGGACACATACCTGGGTTGCAGTTTTTATCTTCAGCCCTTGTCAGGCCACGTGCAGGAGGCAGCCAACTGATGTATCTCTCTCACATCAATGTTTCTCCCCTCCTCCCTCACCCCCAAGGGAAACATTATCTTCTGGTGATTAACAACAACAACAGCAAATAGAAAATGGAAAGTATATAATAAAATAAAGTCTTTTGAATCTTGGGTTAGTGCCTTTCACCTATTCTAGTAATTAACAAAGAGCTAACAGGCAAGTTCAGTGGCTTGAAGAGCCCTGGATACCCCTAAGTCACTGTCTCTGTGTAATAATGATATCTTTAAAATAACTGCACTCATGACCAAAATTTGGACAGAGTTGAGCCATGAAAAATGTCCAAGTGTGTGTAAGGAGTGCGATATAGCACTCCCAATAACTGCTCAGGTTCAACAATGAGATAATTGGACTGGCAAACTAGGGGTGAAAACAGGATGGCATGAGAGCCCCAAGTTCTAAAGTAATACTGACCATGACAACAAAAAGATAATTTATGCAAATTAATAAATCAAACTGACTCTATTGATGAGCTTTATACCTTTTTTAAATATTGAATAGAAGTGTCTGCGGTTTCTGGCCTTGGCAGTTCAGGGAAGCTCCTCTGACACTTTCTGAGCACAGGTGCTGGGAGCCACTTCACTGCCTTCTCCATCGGGGGCTCTGTCAGTGGGCACAGCTCCCCACACAGCACAGGCAGGAAGAGCAAGCCCCAGGCACAGTCCCAATTTTCTCTCTCAGTCAGCATCGCGCAGCCAGGCGTGCGGCTCCCTTGTCTCGGGTCGGTCTCTGCAAGCAGGTGACAGGTAATTATAAGAGGTAAATAGGCTGGGCATTGTCATTTTCAGAAACTGCTTGCAAAGCACACAAACTCCACTTGCTGCACACTCTCCACTTCAACATCCAAGACATATTAAAAGGGTTTTTATTTAGAATTGTATGTTCCACAACTGTTTTTGTAATTTTTTCTCCCTATAGAGAGCTTTCATTTGCTCTGGTAAGAGGTTTTTTTTGTTTTGTTTTGTTTTGTTTGTGTGTTTTGTTTGTTTGTTTTCATGTGTGTGTTTTAAATCAAGCAGTTGACTGTAGCTGGCCAACACTCTAAGAGTCGAGGTTATTATGGCCAATTAATAAAATAGAGAGAAGCTTCAACCACAGTGAATCAAAAGATAATGGAAAAATTCCCATCCATCATGCTCCCAACATTTTCCCAAAGTCCTTAAACTTTGTTTCTCAGGTCACCATATTAGATTTGAACAGTGTTTCCATTTCCTGTTGTCTGATCATTTATTTATTTTTCCCCAATACATTTTATTAACTTCAGAGAAGAAGGGAGAGGGAGAGAGCGATAGAAACATCAATGATGAGAGGGAGTCATTGATTGGAAGCCTCCTGCACACCCCCTACTTGGGATTGAGCCCATAGCATGAGCATGTGCCCTGACTGGGAATTAAACCATGACCTCCTGGTCATAGGTCAGCATTCAACCACTGAACCATGCTGACTGGGCCCGATTTCTGTTCATTTAGATAGCAATTCATCACAAGTTGCTCTACTCTATTGAGGGGGTGGGATATCGTATTTGGGAGCACATAGTTCAATCTGAAAGATCAGAAATACTCTGTATTGGTTCACACAAAATTATTTTTAATATTAAAAATAATTTTAGTGGGAAATTATAGTGGTTTACTACATTGGTCTTTTTAGGATTTTCTTTTATATTTGCTGGCTTTTATAATTTACCTTGAATTATCATGAAAGAACTGTTTTCTTATGCCCTCTACATTCTAAACTTTAAAAAGTACATATCTCACAGCTAACAGTAAACACAGCATTTTGTTTGTTTTCAAAGACAGCATAAGTCACTTCCATATATAAACCTTGCCCTTTCTCACATCTCAGTTGCTTTAATCTATTTACCTTCTCAATAATTTCATTATACAATTCACTTCTCCAGAGTGGTAAACACTAATGCAGCAATGAAGGTATTGTCAGTTCTAATTGGGGAGAGTTACTGATCATAAATCCTGAGGGTGTCTGCATGGCACTTAAGCTTCTAATTGAGTGATGAATGCTGTTTTATTTTGTTTTGTTTTGTTTCAGTTTCTCTGGCAATCCAAGGCTGGGATTTCCAGTTATAATGAGCTAAGCTGGTTGTGTGTAAAAAGACATACATTGACTTGGTGGAGTTGGACATGTGCTGACCACCAGGCGGTGGTACAGAACATGGCAGGCGTCGGCAACACTGTGCTGGCAGTGGGCTGCAGTGGAGGTGCTGCCAGCCCTGATGGGCCGGACAAGAGTGGGACCACAGTGGTGGCTGCAGTGGAGGTGCTGCCAGCCCTGATGGGCTGGACAAGAGTGGGACCACAGGTATAGTGGAGCAGGTGAGCAGGCCGTGCCAGGCCAAGGCCAGTGAAAAGGGAGGCTCCTGCCGGCAGCCGGCAGCCACTAAGGACCCTACCCATGCATGACTGGGCCATAGGTAATACTGAATCTGTTTGCATTAAGACAATACTTTACATCGTGAAAATCATAAGAAGTAGGGCAGAGTGAAACAACTACTGTAATAAAGTTTTAGGGACGGAGCAGGTGAGCAGGCAGTGCCAGGCCAAGGTCAGTGCAAAGGGAGGCTCCTGCCGGCAGCCGGCAGCCACTAAGGACCCTACCCATGCATGACTGGGCCATAGATAATACTGAATCTGTTTGCATTAAGACAATACTTTACATCGTGAACATCATAAGAAGTAGGGCAGAGTGAAACAACTACTGTAATAAAGTTTTAGGGACTAGCAAAGGCAAAAGTCTAAATCTTCTGGAATTTAAATGGACCAGAGTATGTATTCTCTAGCAGAGTAAAATAATAATTTATTGATGACAGATCTATTAGATAACATTAAAGGGGTCAGATAGAAGAACCTTCACTGAAAACATGACCAGCCCTGATAGAAGCTAGAGAACAGAGTTCAGAAGGGTCGCTGTCTGCCTTCCAGGCTACTGGATAGAAATCTCTGGGTTGTGTGTCCTCTACACTGAAATGATTAATTAAAATAAAACTTCCAAATCAACACTGGTTGGGCCAATTATTTCTTCTAAACCTTAGAATGTCCCTTGGGAAGTAACAGACCGCAAGGCTCCATTGTAAAGCAGATAGAGTCTTGGTGAGTCCCCGTATCAGCCAGCACTCTCTCCTTCATGAGCAGAGGGTGGAAGGACACAAAATATCCTCCCTTTTGAAACACACCCTCTTATGGTAATATCAGACCTCTCACAATGTCAGTCCATGCTCCAGGCCATTTATCTTTTCCTCCATACTCAATGGGAACTGTTTGCAACCTGACTCACAATAAATTTGCCCTTGTTAGCTCTTAATAGGAGACCCATTCTTTCTACCCACAGCTTTTAACCCTCATACCAATTGCCTTCTGGCCGCCTTTCTTGAGAGCCAGCAAAAATGTCATCTCAATGTACCTAAAACCCAAAGTATCACATGCCCCACAAAACTATTTGTTTCCTCACTTCCATACTGTTATTAGTGGTTCCTCTTTGCTGTTGACAGACTCAGAAAAGTGTGCACTATCTTTCGACCTTTCTTTCTCTTCTGCAAACTATACCTAATCAGTTTTCAATGTCTTCCAACTTTAGCCTTCAAAGAGAACTAACTTATTCTTATCTCCACTATTCTCTTATTGCCTGACTTGCCTTTCTAAGGTAGAACTAGATGATAGGCATACTTTGCTCTAAATACTTTAATGGAACCTAGAGAGAAAGGCCAGTCTACTGAAATGGTATTAATCTCCCACCTAACCAGTTTCCAGCCGCATCTCTTACTACAGCCCTCACACACCATTTTGAGCTGGAAGCTCTAATTCCCAATAACTCAAATATGATGGTTTTTGGAGATAGAGTCTTTAAATAGATGATTACATCAAAAGGAAGTCATTAGGGTGAGGCCTAATCCAATCAAGCTGGTATTCTTATAAAAAAAGCTTATTTTGACATAGACATGTACATATACATTGGAAAGTCCATCTGAGGACACAGAGAGAAGATGGCCAACCCAAGCCAAGAAGAGAGGCCTCAGAAGAAACCAAGTCTACCAACACCTTCCTCTCAGACTTTCAGCCTCCAGAATTGTGAGAAAATAAATTTCTGTTGTTTAAGCCATCCAATCTCTCCCAAAGCGAGAGCTGTGGAAACAGCTAACCACATTCACCTGGACAGAACAACCTGCCTATAACAGGTGATGAAATAATTAAGTTTAATTGGAGGATTCGGCAAATAACTCATAGAGAAGAGTTTGAGAGGAAACATATTACTTTTGCGATTGGAGAAAAGATAATTGTGAATTGGGTAGTTTTTCCTGAGCAGGATGCAAGGGTGACTTCCTTACCAGGTCTTTGTCCAGATGGATTTGAAGAATGAAGCCATGGACAAAGGTGGTAGATGAAAAGGGTGGAAATTTATTGGAAACAAGTACAGACACCCACATAGGGAGGGAGTCCCAAAGGGGGTGACCCGCTAAGCTCTCTTTCACTAAGGTTTATAAAGGCTGCAGTTCTTTGTCTGTTGACATCCCCTTCTGATTGGTCACTATTTCAGCTTCAAAGCTCAAACCCCACATGGTGTCCCCCTCTTCTTCTCCCCTTTCCTGGTAGAATTCTGTAGCTCCCGTGAAAATCTGTTTTCCTCTTTCTCCCATTTGCCAGTCTGTGAATGGATGTCTTCCTCAGCCCTTATCCTGCGGCACCTCTGTTTTTCTCTGTGAATGTATGTCTTTTGGCAGCTTCAATCCCTCATCTTATGCAGTCCTCCCCCATAGACCCTCTTTATTTCTAAACCTCCCTAAACCTGCCTATTTTATCAGTAAAACTCCCTTCAATTATAGGCTAAAGGAATAGTTAGATTAAAGGTGTAAAGGTGTTTTGTGTATTTGGTATGTTCAGGGAAGGCTGAGTAGTTAGGAACAGAATAACTAGCATAGTCAAATGTCTTGAGCTAGCGGGAATCTATCAATCTACCTCACACTAGCTCCACCAACCTTAGTTAGTCTCAGATCTTTGACTTCATTAAACATGCCCGAAATGAACTATGCTCGCTCTCATTTCCATAGCTTTCCTTATGCAGCTTTACACCACTACCACCACCAACAACAACAAAATGTGCAACCTCCGAAATCTCTACTTAGCCAAATTTAGTTATCTCTTCTCCTTGAAGTTGTTCTCTTTAATACCAATTGACTTCTACCTGCCCCACCCCAACCCACATATATTCACTGCTTTCTTCCTAGACCAGTCTTTAACATCTTAAGGCAAATAAATTTGTACTGTATATTCTTTCATTTCTGCAGGTGCAGTATGCTTCATTCTTTTACTGAACTACAAGATCCATGTGGGCAACATCCATGGTATATTTATTGGCAGCTTCCTTACCTTTTCTGAATATATTTGCTATATAATTTTTTTTAAAACAAACTTTCAGTTAAATGGGTCAGAATCTTGTGGTAATAAAAAGGTGAGCTTTGGTATCTAATTGCAACTTTAAAATGGTAGCCAAATAAGAATAGACACTTATGGCAAAGTGTCAGCATTTGCTAGTTAATATGATGCAATTTCATCACTAAATGTCCCTCTGCCTATTATGTATCTTTGGACCTAGCAGAAGGGCTTGAATATTCGATCCATTTTCTTGTTCCAGACAGCTGCTCTTGCCACCAGGAAGATATGCTGAAAAGGTGTTGTTGTTTATTTGTCATTTCACAAGAAGAAAAAGATACCATCTTCTTTAATTCATGGAACCTAAAAACTCTGAAATTACAACAAGCAAAGATTCTTTTAAAAAATAAAATCAGGACCAATAAAAAATTAAATGGACAAAAACATTTTTCTAGTTTTCTTTACACAAGTATACACCTGATTACACAATTTTCTCCCTTTGCTTACACAGTAAGTTTACTTTTAGAGAAAGATTTATGAAGGGGAATTTAAGTAAACATATAAAATCAGATTAAATCCATAGACTTGGGAGGTGGTCTAGTGGAACTTAACCCTGGTTTTGTCATTAGCAGTTTGCCTAAGAGCTCAGTTTGCTCATCTGTAAGATGTTTTATAATAAGTAATAGTTGCATAACAATAAACTCTACCCCATAGAGCTCTGAACTGAGTTAATATGTTCATTATGCCTAAAGCAGTGAACAGCCCTAAGCAAACCTTCCTGAAGCATTAGAGGAATCTCTAGGCCTGCAGGAATTCCTTCATGAGGAGTATTCACAATTCTGAAACTTAGAATCTCTCCTTCTCTTTCCTTTGTCTGCCTAGTTCCAATGAGTTCTCTCTTAATAGGAGGTGACCCATGCTAATATTGGATCCAATTAAAGAATTTACATGAATAAGTGGTTGATGTGAATAAAGAGTTTCGGGTAAAGATCGCAGAATTTCACAATTCTGGAATAGCACAAGAGCTATTGAAACATATGCAGAGTTTACTAAAGACAGAAATAAAGTCCAAATTTAAGTTGTTCAGGTCCAGACAGACTAGAAATTTGGCCTACTTGACATAATACTTCTACTCTTCTTTCAAAAACACAAACTATAGATTTCTTGGGCATGTTTTATTGATAAAATAAAGTAAACCTTCCTAAATTTTTTGAGCAACATCCGTTTTCCAGAAGTTCTTTGTATACCAGCCTCATGGGCAGAGTTGCATTTTTCAGCCATGTAATAAAACCTTTAATGAGGATTTGGCCATCAATGGTAATACATGAGGTTAGTCCAGTCTGAGCTATCTCAAATAACTTCTTGCATCAGTGAGAATAATTGTAAATAATGTCTCCTTTAGGTCTCAGTGAGAAAGCTTTTACTGCAGGTTCCTTAAAAGGTACCTGAAGTACTGAGCTCAGCATATTCTCAAAGGATTTATAGACAGCCTCACAATTCAGGCCTTTAAGAATACCATACAGTTACTTTCCTTCTTCTAACATAATGTAATAAAATAATAGATAGTTTAATTTTCCTAATGCTTACAACAAGTGTTTTATTTATTACTAAAGGAGATAGAGACTAACTCTCCCTTTTCAAGCTGTTTCAGAAAACAAAATTGAATAGATTCACTGAAAACCTTCTTTCTAACAAAAAAAAGAGAAAAAAATGGCAAAAGCCAATGTACTATTAAAATTACCAGCTGTTTATGTGAATTTAATTGTTGATGGACTTTTCTCACAACAGGTACATGAGTATCCACATGGTGAGGATGAGATAGGTAGATCCTAGAACCAATAGCTTTCTTAACACAGGCATGGGAATGATCGTAATTATTTACCTATGAAAATTAAGAGATGAGCTCAGTTTGTTTGCCAAGACTATCTGCAATGTTTTCATTCCTTTAAAAATTAGAAAACAGTAATGCAAATATACACTTCTCCCTCAGCAGCTTTAGGGAGAAAAAAAGCTTTCATGTAAAAAGAAATCAGGATGATATAAGCATTTTATGTTTTACCCCCAAACTGTCTGCTTTTCTATCTTCAACATTCATATCTCTGTTCTGCATATTTTATGGAAATTCATTTTTATGGTATTAAACTTGAAGCATTTGATTTTAAGTTTTAATAGTCACACATATTTTGTAATGTTTTACATAGAAACATAATATATTTAAAAAATATACACCTCTTTAAGAATGGCACTAAACCCTTCCAAGTAGATATACTTTCAAGGTTATCAGATGCATCTTAATGCATAATTTGGAGATGGATGTGTTCTTTGACTTCAGTTCAACTATATTTGGGCTATGGTTTACATAAAAATACAATTTTTAGAGAAAAATCATCATCTTATCTGAAAATGGTTCTAGGGATAGCTTGTTGCCCAGTGATTCATTCCCACAGATGATGGCAGATAAACTGAATGTATTTGAAGGCAAGGAATGACACCCTGGGCTAAAGATGAATTAATTTATCAGGCTTTCACCCAGGATGGTCCACTGGTGACAAGGGCTGAGGAACTGAATGTCCTCATTGCAGTTATGCTCCCGGAGAGCAATCTTCATCATTTACCCGCTACTGCTTTCAAATTATACAGAGCTCTGTGCAGGAATAAACTGTAATGTATGACTGCAGCCCTAAACATGTGTATAAGGCTTTACTTAATGTCATAAAATGAGAATCCTGTGCAGGCAGTCATTATTTAAACAGCTTTACCAGTGAGAGAGGCCACATGCTGCATCTACATTTTAGCTCTTTTTCATAGAGATACACAGAAAGATTATTGAGAGATAGCGTGTTTCTATACAGGGAATGGAGACAGGTATGGATTCGTTATTGAGGGGAGGATGCTATACTGGACATAAGTTAGCATGCTTTGAAATTTAAGTACTAGACTAATGGGACTTTAATACAAATATATTTATTATCTCTCAGAACAAGAAACCAGGGAAAGCATATGTTCTAGGGGTGGTTGAGTCAGTGGCCCACTAGTTATATCAAGGACCATATTTTTGATTTTTTTTTTGTTTTTTTCAAGTTCTTTTCTTACCCATCATTCTTGGGGTGTAAGCATTATCTTTAGACAGCTTGTCTTATTGTCACCAGATATCTGCCCCAGAGCGATTGAGGCCGACTCGTCCTTGTTAATAAGCATTAGGAAATATTAGCATTGATTATCAATCATTCTCTTTGTATGTGAAGGAACTGCTGAGCTAAAGCCAGCCCAATCATTCTCTTTGATCTGGTTGAGCCTACCTTAGTAACTTCCTATCCAATACAAGCAGCCAGAGGTACAAAATATTGTACCTCAAGTGGATTAAAATTATTGGGATTTGTAACTGGAGTGCTACCAGTTGAGAAAGAATAAATGCTTGAAAAATATCAAGGTGCTTATTAATAATCTTCCTTATTAATGAGGAAGAAGAAAATGATCACTCTTAGATGATATCAACAGTGTCCACCAGACATATCATCAAAACAGACCTGAGGACCCATTTCAGAGAAGCCACTGCTATTGACTTGACTGACCTATTGTAAATTATCAACCCAGAACTCATTTTTCACCTGTAAAATAGGGATTACATTCTTTCCTCCCAGCATGACCAAGTTTATTACAAGAAAAAACAAATGTCCATCTCTAAGATATGCCTAATTATCTTATAAAGATGTTCATCAGAATCTACCAAGAATTAATCATTTAGAAAATAACTGTATAGATCCAGTGGCAGCAGACATCACTTCCAAAATAAGTCAGGGACCACAAGACCCTGGCTGTCACCCTACCATCCATCACTCTGGCTCTTCATCCTGCCTGGGATAGGAGGGGATGCAGGGCCTTAATATATGCTGTGGTCCCTAAAGCTTAATAAGATAATATGACACTTTCCTAATGGAATTCTTCTAAATATACCTTTCAATTGATTAATATGGTCTTTTTCTCTTTTTTCTGGATAAAGAGATCCTTGATTATTTCTTTTTATCTGTATTGTTGGAAATATTACAGATACTCCCCTCTGTTTGTTTGTTTTTTTTCCCATTGACCCCTTCATTCTTAACTATCTCTTCCTTAGAATTGCTTAACGTAGTCTTAAACCTGTGAAGTCTATTCCAATGGAATCCGTCTGTCATTCTTTCTTTCTACAAAGCATTTCCTACCTTCCTTTATAGAATAAAATAATCCTCCAAAAGACTTTCTCTCCTTATTGCTATAGAATGCATTATATAATTGATTCCTATGCCAACAAGGTATTAGTTGATATTTAATATAAATTATTTCCCAGACAATGACTCATTCATGGTTTAATTCAATAGATCTAAAATATATTTAAAACCTGTCTGGCTAGTTTCCTGCAAAATGCTGTAATCATCCTTCTAAACCCTTTTTTTTCTTTCTTATTTTTATCTGTATTTATATTTCAAGTGCAACAGTGATGTGCCTCTTCCTCACTCTACATGTGATATATGACATACACTTTAAAAGGTAGCAATCAACTGCAGGTGCATTGATTACATCGGGCCCTCATGAGGAAGAACTGAATGATATTTACATTGATTTAAGTTTCTTCATCACTAATTTTGCCTGTCACTGTCTTTCATAGGGTGTTTGCTTTGGTTTCAGTGTATATGTCACATGTTTCGATGTATAATTAAATATTTGAAAGAAAATGAAATAACTGATCATTGTTTCTTGAAAAATGGAATTTATCATATATTTGAATTATGGGCCAGAGCAAATGTTTCAATTTAAGCGTTGTTTTTGAGCATTAATAAAACAAGGAAAAAATTAAAATATATTAAAAGTATATTTAGCTTACTTTTGAAAAGATTTTAAACTTAAGGTTCAGATAAAACATAATTGATTAAAGTAAATAAATTGGAGTACTACAGAAAAACCTAGGCAAAATATATGCTTACCATTTGTCTTGGTAAGCTTTGGCTGCTATAAGAAAATATAAACATGGTGGCTTAAAAAACAGGCAGTAATTTCTCACACTTCTGGAGACGGAGAAGTCCAAGATTAAAATGTAACAGATTTGGTTCTTGGTGAGGGCCCACTTCCTAGCTTGCAGATGGCCACCTTCTGGCTGTATGCTCACATGGAGGAGAGAAGCTCTGGTGCCTTTTTTCCTTCTTAGAAGGCCAATAATCCTATCATGGGGTTCTAACCTCACCCTAATTTAATTACCTGCCAAAGGCTCTTGACCTAATGTGATCATGTTAGAAGTTAGAGCTTCAACATGTGACCTTGGTGGAGGACACAAACATTTAGTCTATGACATCAGGGGACCCAGCAATCTCATGACTAGGTGTTTTCATGGAAAAAGAAACACTTATGTCCATACAAAGATCTGTCCATGAGTGATTATAGAAGCTTTATGCATAATTGCCAAAAACTATTCAAATATCTTCAACTAAAGAAGAGATTAACAATGTAGGATACAATAACAATGGAATACTAATTAGCAATGTAAACAGCCAACTCTTGATCTGTGTAATAACAGTAACGTAGATGCATTTTAAAAGCATTGCGCTAAGTAAAAGAAGGCAGGCAGAGAAAGCAACTAGCATGTGATTCTGTTTATATAGCATCCTAGACTAGGCAAAACTACAGGGGCAGCATTCAGATCAGTGTTTGCCGGAACTGGGGTGAGGCAAAGCAACCGACTACAAAAAGAGCATTTAGAAAATTTGGGGTTGATAAAAAATTTCAATAATTAATTGTATTGGTGGTTATATGACTACAAAATTTATCAAAATGCATGAAACTGTAGATTTGTATAAAAATTATACCTTAATAAACCTCACATTAAAAAATAAATTAACATAATAAAAAGATATCTTTGGAAAACTTATTAGAACAGACATTAACTGGTACTCCAGTAAAATGGTTACCCATTACTAAGAAAGTAGAACATTAATTTTTGAATATTGGGATAATCTATATAATATACAAGTTTCTGCTTGTTAGAAATGTTACTATTATTACCCGGTTATGTCAGAAATTCAGATCTTCCTTAATGAACACTCAGGGCTGTTTGGGCATTAGAACAGTTCCAACTGTGACCATGTATTGAAGAATATCAAGCCAACCCTGTTCAGAAGTCTTCTCCTCTGGTCTGCCATTGGCCATAAAACATTCAGCAGTGCCTCTCTTTTGGATAAGAAACTGGAACAAGAAACTAGGATGGGAACTTTGATGGGTGATAGCGAGGCTAACATGACTCATTTAGAAGCCACAGGAATTGAGACATCCCATAAAAGGCATATTAAAGAAGTGTTCTAATACATTGGTATTGGTTCTGATCTGTTCTTTTCAGTGAAAGGTAATATTAGATAGAAAAACATAGAAATGATTAAGAAGAAGGATTTGAATGTTGGCATTCCCCCTCTAAGAGTTCTGTGATATTACTCAGATTTCTTAACTACTTTTAGGTCTCAGATTCTCCACCTATGTAAAGCAGAGTAATAATATTTTTACCATGCAGGTGGTTTACACAAGACACACGCATACACATGCATACATGATCACACTCAATACATGTACGTATAGTAAGTAATTCACACATAGTAAGAGCTCAGTAACTGTGAGCTATTATTAATAATTATCATTACACCATCCCTTCCTATTTTAAGTCCTTTTAACTTTCAATCAAGCATATAAATTAGTGTTTATTGTTTGCCGAATAACACACCACCACTCAACTTAATGACATAAATAAAAAATGATTATTGTTTATTGCTAATAAGATGACAGGTGAGCTGGGCAATTCTGTGGATATGTACCAGGCTTCACTGATCTCAGGTGAGCTTGCTGTTGTATTTATGATCAAGCTGCAGAGTGTCTGGGCACTGGTTCTCGTCAGGGATGACAGTGGTTATTGGGCCTCCTGTCTCATTAACCAGCAGGCCAGTTTGGATCTGTGCACTTAATGGAGGCAGGTTTCAAGAGGGTTGGTAGACATGGACAAAGCTTCTTGAATTTTAAGCTCATAACTGACATAATGTCACTTCCACACTGAGTAGCTCCTTTTCTCTAATACTTATTCTTAATATTCTTCAGTCTTAAGACATCTTTTTTTTCTGGTTCTCATCAGCTTCATAATGTATTTCTAAGTATGTCTAATAACCTATAATCCTCACATATAGAAGCTCTAAATAAAAACAGCAACATGCATAACAGATAGCTAGCCTAGGAAAGTCATGTACCTTTCATGTTAATTAACTGGTGGAGATTGCACTTCTCCACTGAACTCTCATAATTTCTTACCTATCATCTCTCTTTTCATCATATTATTGTTGTTTATTTATACCAATAACGTGACATATTGTTTCTGGAAAACAGGGATCCAATTTTATTCTCTTTGTATTTCCACTGACTGGGGCACTTACTATGTACAGCAATATTTGTTGAATAAACACTATTAGGACCACCATGTAGCAAAAGAGAAAGAGATTGTGTTAATCAAAAATCCTCAAGGAATATCCTATGAATGGAGGTGATCCATGAAGTATGGTAATAACTTATATTTGAGGAAGAGTTTTAGTGATCCATGAAGTATGGTAATAACTTATATTTGAGGAAGAGTTTTAGTGATCAATCCAGCGCGTATGAAGAAAGCCTAGAGCCAAAAACTGGGAAACAGAAAATGTGGATAAAATGGGTGAAGAAGACTCACTTATTTCACTGGAACATGAATTGGAGTTGGGGCAAGAAGAAAAGTCAGGAAACAAATTCAAAGAGCCTTAGGTTAAAATATTTAGTTTAAACCCATTTGTCATTTAATTAATGAGAGATAATTAGCATATTAATTAAATAATAAGAGATAATTAAGCCACTTACTCCCATTAACCATTAAGCTTATCAGACGAGGCTTTACTTTGATCAAGAAAGGCATAGACAAATTTAATCAAGGTAATTACACTCTGCAGAAGAAATGTGACATAGATGGAAAGGTCAGAAAATAATACATTGTGTGAAAGTTCTTGTGTATTATAGGAGTAATTAAGAACACCTAAGAAATTCAAAAACTCGAAGGGAAAGTGGATGCTTAAAGAAAAGTAGGTCACAGATTATGAAGATTTTCCATATTGGAACCATCGACTGACAGTCCCTGAAACACAGAGGCAAAGTTTTGAAGCTATTTTATGAACCAATCTTGGACACTGTGCGCACAAACTCTCCCTCTTTCATTGGCCAGACCTAGTTGCAAGGCCCCGATCTCCTGCAAAGGAAACTAGTAAATGTAGTCTTTATTTGGCTTACCCAATTTTGATTGCTTAAAGGTTACATAAAAAGTTGTCAATGGAGTGAAAAGATGGATATATATATATATATATATATATATATATATATATATATATATAATACTTTCAAAAATAAATATTT
>NW_006295198.1:33511-51412 GCF_000327345.1 Myotis davidii | reverse complement strand
CAACAATAAATATTTATTTAATGCCAAAAAAAATGTTGCACAACAAAGGGCAACCTTTTGAGCAGGGACCAATGTAACAGTGAACTATGTTCCATGCACTTAATGTGCACATATAAGCATACACATAATTTAGCATTTACAATTTTGAAAATCTGGAGCTTCCATTCTAGAAATCATTATTTATACCCAGAGGGAAAATACACTGTTAGTGAGTCTCAAGAGAAAGAGGAGAATTTGTGTAAGGAAACAATAATTTTCAAATTGAAGCATGGAAGCAAATAATTTGAAGATCTTATTAAACATGCAGATGCCAAGGCCCAACCCCAGGGAGTCTAATCCATTTTAAGGAACCCTCTTAGGTCATCAGGGTATACACTTTGAGAAGCATTTCCCAGGACCCTCCTATTATTGGATAATTCAAGGTATGAAACTTTCTGTTTCCTCCAGGTCTACTGCTAAAACTCATCATCATGGCAATGCCAGTGGCCCATCTGAAATGTGTTTAGTTGTGTGAAAGCAGCCTGATCACTGACTTTATAAGTCCATATAACTTGTTTCCCATTTTATCTTCTTTACTCTGGAAGCCAAATATTTCCTTCAGAGGAACTGCTGAAAAGAACCTAACATTGTAAACTGAAAAAGAAAGACCCACTCTTTATCTATAGCATCGTATCTTCTTCTTATACTAGACTAGAGGCCTGGTGCACAAAATTCCTGCACTGGGGGCGGGGGTTGTCCCTCAGCCCAGCCTGCACCCACTCCAATCTGGGACCCCTCAAGGGATGTCCAACTGCCCGTTTAGGGATCGGGCCTACGCGGGCAGTCGGACATCCCTCTCACAATCCAGGACTGCTGGCTCCCAACCGCTTGCCTGCCTGCCTGCCTGATTGCCCCTAACTGCTTCTGCCTTCCAGTCTGATCACCCCCTAACCACTCTCCTGCCAGCCTGATCAATGTCTAACTGTTCCCCTGCTGGCCCGATTGCCCCCAATTGCCCTCCCCTGCCAACCCGGTCACCCCCAACTGCCCTCCCCTGCAAGCCTGATCACCCACAACTTTCCTCCCCTGCAGGCCATTCTGTGGCAGCCATCTTGTGGCCACATGGGGGCGGCCATCTTGTGTGTTGCAGTGATGGTCAATTTGCATAATGGTTGTGACTAATTAGCATATCCGGCCGTGACTGTCAAGGCGTTGTGACCAATTTGCGTATTACCCTTTTATTAGTGTAGATATTTCTAAAATTTCTGCCAAAAGTAGTAAATATTTTTCAATGTACTTGAGATTATCAGGTTAATTTTTGACAAATACAAAGAAGGGATCTCATCTGACATGTTTTGAGGAAAGATGATAGAACAGTTACAGAAACCAGGATTCCATTAGTGGCCAGGTGGTTAGGGATGGATAGCCATGCCTTGGGTAAGCCCTCATCTACAGGTCACCAACAGAGTCAATAGCATGGTTCCCTCAATCTGTCATACAGAATGCTTGCTTCACAGGATATCATAGCAACCTAGCATATCTTAACTTTCCTCTCACAATCCAGGACTGCTGGCTCCCAACCGCTCACCTGTCTGCCTGCCTGATTGTCCCTAATCACTTCTGCCTGCCAGCCTGATCACCCCCTAGCCACTCCCCTGCCAGCCTGATCGACACCTAACTGTTCTCCTGCTGGCCCGATTGCCCCCAATGGCCCTCCCCTGCCAGCCTGGTCCCCCCCAACTGCCCTCCCCTGCAGTTAATATATCCTGGGGATCGGGCCTAAACTGGCAGTAGGACATCCCCCAAAGGATCCCAAATTGGAAAGGGTGCAGACTGGGCTGAGGGACACCCTCCCTCTCTCCAGTGCACGAATTTCATGCAGCCGGCCTGTAGTATGTTATATACACAAGTGAAAGGAGTGTTAGGGATAAAATAGGCAGGTTTAGGGAGATTTAGAAATAAAGAGTGTCCATGGGGCAGGATTAAATAGGTGGGAACTTGGAGCTGCCAAAGGCATACATTCACAGAGAAGAAAAAAAAAGATGCCACAGGATAAAGGGAGAGGAAGACATCCATTCACACAAGATCAGGAAAAGCCACAAGGTATGAGGAGAAAAAGGAAACAAACTTTCACAGGGGGTAGAGAATTCTACCACTGAAGGAGAAAACAATGGGGACGCCACTTGGGGTTTGAGCTTTGAAGCTGATATAATGACAAATCAGAAGGAAATCTGAAGAAACAAAGAACTGCAGCCTTTGTAAACCTTAGAAAAAGGGGCTTAGTGGGCTACCCCCTTAGGACTCCTTCCCTACCTAAGCATCTGTACTTGCTTCCAATAAATTTCCACCCTTTTTATCTACCACCTTTTGTCTGTGGCTTCACTCTTTGAATCCATGTGGACAGGAACCTGGGAAAGAAATCGCCTTTGCATCCTGCTCAGAAAAACAACCAGACTGCCAAGCAGAGCACATTTCTAAACCCTTGCCTGCCTCTGCCATCCCTCTGCGCAAATTTTAATGGAGTTCTGCTTCCTAAAAGAGAAATACTAATCCTTCCACTTCATGCTCTCCAAATTCAGACCCTAAATTTGTCAGTGCCTCAGCCTTTTTATCCAGACACCTTAATCCAACCTCAGGCATATCTTACTCATACCTTACCTACATACTTTTTGGTTTGACAGAAGCTATAATTATTCTATCTCCTTCCATCCTATTCCGACCAAGTCTGGAGGCCTGTGTTGACAGTGGATTCCTCTCGAAATCAGGGCAATCTCATGAATTACCTTCAATAAATGGGAATTAGACCTCTCTTTGTTTCTGTCTTGTTGCTGGTTCTGGAAAGGAAGCTTCCCCTGGTTCTACAACTGATGGTATCCCAGTTCCCATTAACCATTCCAAACGGTTTATTCCTGTGGGTGTCCTCCCCCCACTCGACCTCCCCCTCCCAGGTGGCACCTGGAGTCCTGATGCTAAGTACCAGCGCCTAACCTGAGACCATTTTACCTACTGTTTCCAGACTTTCCTGCCACAGACTTCCAGCCAGCCAGCCGGGGATGATGAATGCTCCTGGATTGTCATGAGTGCATCCTACCTAACTGCTGGGTCATCCATTACTGCAGGGAAGAACTGCTGCCGGCCATTTCTCTTGTTAATAATTCTCCCTTGTAGCCTGCTATGTGGGTGGAAACAGCTGTAGGGGTTCTGCTCTAAGGCCAATATTTGGGGAGAGTAGGGGAGGAAAGAATTTCCTGGAAATGTTGTAAGCATGAGGTAAAGGTCTCGCAGCTCAGACCTAGGTCCTATTCCATGATAAGAGACAAGAATATGTAAAAGAAATGAATTCTAGAAGCAAAACTACAGGCAAAGCAGTGCAGAAATAACAATAGCTAACGTTTACTGAAGTCACACTCAATGAGTGCCTTAAACTAGGCATTTCTAAGCTGTTTACATGCATTTATTCACTTAATAATCACCAACATTCAAGGAGGTAGGTCCCATTATCTTGCACATTGTATAGGGGAAGAAAAGGATGCACAGAGGTTAAATAAATTGCCCAAGGCCACATAGCTTATAAGTAGAAAACTAGTTTTATTCCAGAAACTTTATTCTTGAACATTATGAAAGACTGCCAACATGTGGAGTGCAATTTCACAATTTTGTTGAGCATAAAACCTGGAAATATTATGACTATAATAAAAAGATTTCCATGATGTCTGTTATTGTGTTGCCTATTAAATAGTAAATAACAATTAAGTGTTGTTAACATTTTAAAGCAAAATTTCACAGTAGCTCTATTAAGTCGGATTTATTTTGAAGGAGACATATTAATGACTCTCCTTAAGAAATTCTGTGATTACCCTAACCCACGATTTTATGACAAGAAATAATGGAGCATTTGAGAAGCTTCTCTCCCGTGTTCAGTCATGATTCTATCCTGCCAGCCAAATAATAGGAAACTCCTGGAAGAGAGGATCTTGAAAGACAGAGAAAGTGAAAAGGGGAATGGTCCCAGGACAGGGGTGGGATCCAGTGGGAATCTTAGCCCTAATATGATGCTGTTTGAGTCACATTCAAGTACTGTATCCATAAATTTAATTCTTCAGCTGCACTGAGAATCTATGGGAGCCTGTTGAGCAGCTCTAAGAAATCAGCTACCTTTTCTTCTTCACACTGCTAAAGAAAGATTTTTTTTGTATAAGCAAATGACATTAGACTTAACCAAGGCCAATTTAGATTGTAATGTCACTGATACGATGTCAGGAGCTTTGCATAACATGTCTCACTTAATCCAATACTGCAAAGCAGAACTGATATTTTCACCATTTTTAGCAGGGAGACCAAGGCTCAAAAAGCTGACTTAAAAAAGCAACACCTTATTCTAACATTTCACATCTGGCGTTAAGTTGCAGAGCACTTAAGTTGATCTGTCCAAATCTTGTCTTTCTGCTACCGCATGTTCCTTTTTACTTTGAGAAAAAAAAAAATCCTTGTTTTCTGTATGCAAATCAAGCTGCTCCTCTCTGCATAGGTGTTACTTGGCGTTGGCTGGAGGGGTAGATTTTAAGTAGAAAGTACCCTCATCTGATTAAGGGTTGAAAATTGTAAGAAGTTACCTTCTCTGTTGGAAGGTCTTCTAGTTCTCAATGTCTACTGTCTTGGAGAGAGAAACAAAGGCAGTCATTACCTATCGATAAGGTCATTCCTGCCACAAATGCAAACGGTCTGGATAGTATTTATGAATAATGAGTGTGGGGTGCATGTGCCTGTGTGTGCATGCATTTCCCTAAAGTGAAAGAATAAAGAAAAGTACACGCATACAGAAAGAGAGAGAGTAAAAGTGTGAAGGTGCAGAGTCACCTGAATACTGTACTAATCTCCTTAATTATTATTATATGCAGGATTAATTTCAAAGCTTTCCATGGACTGAATCTTTGGCAAGGGTCAAATTACCTGGGTTATAAAAAATAAACTGTGATATGGTCAGTAAAGGGAAGAGAATTAAAATTTTCTGAGCATCAATTCTGCTCTGTAGTATGTTAGAGCAACAAAGATGACGGTTAATTTGCATACATAGGTTCCAAGCTGCAGAGCGAAGACTGAAGGCAAGCTGGAGCCACGAAGACGGAGGATGGAAGGCAGCTCTGACTGGGGCCACTAAGACAGAGGACACTGAATACTGTACTAATCTCCTTAATTATTATTATATGCAGGATTAATTTCAAAGCTTTCCATGGACTGAATCTTTGGCAAGGGTCAAATTACCTGGGTTATAAAAAATAAACTGTGATATGGTCAGTAAAGGGAAGAGAATTAAAATTTACTGAGCATCGATTCTGCTCTGTAGTATGTTAGAGATTCTACAATTAAGTTTAATACCCATTTCAGATGAAGAAACTGAAGTTCAGAAAAATTAAACTATTCCCCAAAGTTATATAGCCAGAAAGATTTAAATTCATATCTGATCTCTTCATGCAACAGGCCTCTAGTATGTATATATCTTCCTCCAAAGTTTATCCACTAAAGATACTTTAAGTTAAATACTCATTCCAAGTAGACCTAACTATTGAATTAATTGCTAAATTACCGAAGCAACCTCCTATTTGCCTCTAATATTCTTATGCTTTAAAGATTTTACAGTTCCATATAAAATGTTCCAGTTTCCCAAAAGGTAAAATCCAAAGTTCCCAAACTGGTCCTATGGTTGCATTCTAATTGTATCTATGATTTCTTACCACCAGGGCTCTCCCATCCCAGCTGATCTCTTGAACTTGTCTGTTGAGCACAATGCACACATTTTTCCTTTGGACATTTGTTCTTGGTACAGCCACAGTCTGGGTTAGCTTTTCCTCTGTCTCATCTTTGAGTTCAGGTAATTGTCTCCAACCTTGGCATCTATTGCTTTTACTTTTTTAAAAATATATATATATTTTATTGATTTTTTACAGAGAGGAAGGGAGAGAGATAGAGAGTTAGAAACATCGATGAGAGAGAAACATCGATCAGCTGCCTCCTGCACACCTCCTACTGGGGATGTGCCCACAACCCAGGTACATGCCCTTGACCAGAATTGAACCTGGGACCTTTCAGTCCGCAGGCCGATGCTCTATCCACTGAGCCAAACCGGTTTCGGCTGCTTTTACTTTTTATAAGTACTTTACTTTGCTTTCTACTTCTTAGATATGTTTATATTTTCTTCTACCATCTGACTGCCTGCTTAGAGAAACAGTAACTCTATTTTATGTTCAAAGTGAATTTAACAAACAACCTTTGAGGGCTAATTATGAGCCACGCCATATGCTTGAAATTTTACACAAAAAGATACAAAGATGTGGTGTCTAGCTAAAATATTTACCCATATACTTATCACACATAGTGTGTAGGGCCATGGTTGTCATACATTAAGTGCTCAGTAAACACACAAATTAATAACATTGTGATTTCCCGATTAAGTTCTTTCACTTCAACTATTAAACACAGGCTTGACTTCAGGAGTCCCCTACAAGACTTTCAGATACCAGCACCACCACATGTTTAGAAAAGGATATTTATACTCCTATATTTCAGGAAAATAAAATTTCTTTGGGAATAAACATTTGAGGGCCATTTCGAAGAAAACTAGCTTAATAAATGCACTTGTTAGTAAATCAATATATAACAACATCTAACATCTATATTTTCAGTGGTACAGGACCTCCTTAAGAAAAAAATATGTTTGTGTATACACATATTCCTACACATATATGGGGATATCACATATATTTATGTACATATATACATATATGCATACACATGTGTACACAAACATACCCATGACTAAATTTATCAGAGTGTGGTATTTTTACTATATTATATACATTGTGGTTTATTCAAGTTTAATATTTTTCTGCGATATTAATAGTAATTATCATTCATTGATCACTTGCAATTGCCAAACACTCTACTTGGATTTTACAAACACTGTCTTAGTATGTCGACAATGGGAGTTTATTATTTTCCATTTTTCAAACAAGGAAACTGAGGCTCACTGCCACTAAATTTAATTTACCTAAGACAAATTTCAACCCTGGGTCTTCTATATGTCTTCTGCAATGATTCCCTGTTTTATTCTCTGTCCCAATCTGATTGCTTGATTGTCCTTTAACTGTGTCTCAATTTTCCCTTTGTCTCTCAGTTTGGCTTTCCTTTTGCATCTTCTCAAAGTCAACTGCATTCCCCTTATCAGAATCAATTTCCAGGAGTGAGGGTTGATGCTGGGGTAGAAAAGAGTGAAATACGCCATTTAGTAGAATTATCAGCATTTTAATAGAAACAGCCACTTGCCGCATCACAGAGCTTCAGATCCTAAGGGTGGGCTGGTGTTTAATATTCAAGCACTGTGTGTTGATGATGCACAGGTGACAAAGGGCTTAACAGTGACAATGTGAGTATGATGTGTTTGTAAAGTAAATCCACACGCATAAGGGGCACACAGTCTTAGTTTATTTTGTTTTGTAAGATAAAATACACTTGGTATTTTAATCGTGCTCTTCGTGGATATTTTATGACATCCCATGGCTTCTTCCTCATCATTAAAATTAATTTTATTTTTAAAAATTTAAATATATTTTTGTTGATTTCAGAGAGAAAGAGAGAGATATAGAAACACCAATGATGAGAATCATTGATCAGTTGCCCCCTGCACAACCCCTACTGGGGATCGAGCCCACAACCTGAGCTTGTACCCTGAAAGAGAATTGAACTAAGAACTCCTGATTCATAGGTTGACATTCAACCACTGAGCCACACTGGCTGGGCAAATTAATTTTATTTTGCCATTCATTTCAAAACTAACTTGTGAATTCTGCCCATGTGACTTCATCTTTTCAATGTCTATGACAGAGTTTTTCTTAGACTGCAATCTAGAAATACTCATTGAGCACAGAGTTCAAAGAATTATGATGATGTAAAGTAATTCCCTGCTATATTTTAACCTAGACATATTTCATTACTTATTTGAAAGAATCTTTAACAAGTTAAAGAAATTTGGAAGAAAAAAAAAATCCCAAAGTTTGCCAGCCTGTTTGGCCGATGCATGAACTTGCCTCGATGAAGACACTGTCTCAGGAATGTGCACTCAGTATTTTAGTCAGAAATGCAACTTAGATTGAGGAGTTTCAGAGCAGGGCCAGATGACAGTGCCTCCACTCACCTCAATCGCAAAATTAAGAGAGCCCCAACAAGTCCGTAAGAAAGGTAAATAATACTTTAGTACAATATTTATAATACCCAAATGTATGCAAACATCCATGGTGAACAAAACAGCCAAAATGTAAGTAACAACAGCACACACAGAACAGAGACCTATCAGAGTGTGAGGCAAAGGAAACACCAGCAACACTGACTCTGTCTTGATTTAAAATGTTGACATTGGTTGTGTCCTAGGCCTCACTAGCTTCACCCCCACCCTGGCCCGGTTTCAAAGAGACAGACTTACCTCCTAACACAACTCACAGAGTCTGGGGCAATAGCCCAAACAAAACAACCACCACCCAGTGACTGTCGAGAGAAACAAGTTACAATGGCTGGCCACTCTTGCTCTCAGATAACACTGTTGCTTACAGATAAATCTACCAAAGGAACCATACCTCAACAGGAATACAGACTAAAGCTAGAAGTGACGAGTGTGGCTTCTGGTTCTCAAGCTTGGGAAATCGCTCTCCTGGAACACTTTCCATAATTCCTGTCGGACACACCCCACCACTGACTGTGCTCCCTGGCTCCCTTTGTCACTGGGAGACCTAAACTAGAAGTCTCTATCCTCAAAGAAACAATTTTTCAATCAATGTACAATCCCAACACTGTATGATGCTGGCATATGATAAGTGCTTAATAAATTATTACAGTTCTGTCTTACCTTGCATATGTTTACCTCTCAGATTGATTTTGTTGCATATATTTGTAACTCTAAAATCTTAAACAATTCTGGAAATAACTAGGTACTTTTGATAAATGTCTTTGAATAAATAATATACCTGTGGACACAGATTCGATCTGTTGTTTTTGCAGAAAGTCAATAAATAAATATAGGACCTTATCTCCCCTCCATATTCCCCTTTTCTTCTTATCAGTAGCTGTGGGTTTTGGGGGTTTTTACTGAATAACTTAAGAAAAGCCAGACATCACTACAGATTTCAGAATCTTAGAAAAATTGTAATATTCTCATGAGGCAAGCCAGAAGTGTGACAGCAGGTGATGGAAACACTTAAGGAAAAAGCACACCTGAGTGATGTTTGGCTATATTAGGTTATTGTGAATAATTATTGTGAATAATTATTAACTCTTGCCTCCCACATATTAAGGAAAAAGCACACCTGAGTGATGTTTGGCTAGATTAGGTTATTGTGAATAATTATTAACTCTTGCCTCCCATGAGTGTTATATATGTGTTCAGAGCAAATTCACAGTGGTATCACTTCCATGTTGCAACAGTTATGCAGTCTTTTCCCCTCTTCCCTTCTCTGTTCCCATCAGCAACTGTTCCATCAGCATAATAGGCAGCAATCTAACACAAAAAGAGTGAGGGAAACCATACTAGTCTTTCACCACAAATTGGAATTGTCTGTCCTTAGCAGTGTCAGAAGGCAATCTTGCCTTTCCTTTCATAGGCTGAGATAAAACTGAGTTCTGATCACATTTTGGTGCTAGTTGAATCAATTAAATACATATAGAACAAAAAAGCTTAAAATAAGCTCAAGACTTTCAGCTCAAACTACTTATCTATATCCCAGTCACAAGAGACCATAAAATGCAGACTGATAAAACAGAACTAAAAATGATAGGATGATCAAGGGATATCTTTGAAATCAAATGACATTAGAATTCTGGTCAAGGCAGGCCAATTATCATTTTAGACTGTGTAGCAAGTAAAACTTATCTGATTTTATTCATTTATCTGTTTAAAACTCCCACTATAATGCACTTTGTTTTTTTAATAACAAGGTTGAAAAGGAAATGGAAAACAGTAGTGAAAAAATTATATATGGTGAAAAGCACTGTCACATGCAAAAAAATAAAATTATAAAATCATCTAAATCTCTGTACCTCCTGAGATCAGTAAGAAGACCCTCTTTAGCCACATGGAAACAACTAATTAGAAAGAATTCTCACTGATGTTAAGTCTGAAACTGTGAAGAAAGCTAGTACTGATTGTATAGATTACTCTTTGACACATAAATGATATTTATATTTTGAAAAAATGAGCACATTTATCACTCACGTTCCCACTTATAAAATCGTGTAAGATAACGCTAATATACATAGATTAACTACCTTCAATTTCCATAATTGCTTATTTCCCAATGCATTAAAATTGCATTTGTTTCTTTTTTCTTTGCTTGAATTCTTTAGATAACCTAAGATGAATGCATGCTTATTCTAGTGTATAAAAGCAAATTTCTTTTAAACTGCTTATTTCATAATTATACACTTGATCCATTTTTTTTTTCATTTTGATAACTATGGCTGTTTATATCTCCTGTGCATGTTCATAAGTCTTTTACTTGCCTTAACAAGAGGCAGTTTCTGCAGCTAGCCTCCATCCAAGGCTTTGGCAAACAGCACTTGGAAAATGTGTTTCAAAAGATGTTTCTGCGCCATCAAATCTGGTGTAGGGGTCATCTTCCTGTCTCTTAATTACCGCTGGGAAGAGGAGAAATGTTTTGGCAATAAGCAGCTCAGAAAGTTCAGCTCATGAGATCTAATTAAAATAATAACCTGACATGCATGTTCCTCTTGGATTACTGTCTTATGAGTTGGTTGTTCATGACTTTTTAATGCCAAATCGATGTTGTCAGAGCACAACTGCTAATTAGAATGAGAAACTGGCTAATTCGCAATCAGAAAACTGTTGACATAAAAACATAAATGTCAAGTGTCAAGTGTAATGATTTACTGAAACATAGAGTAGCATTAACTCCTGAAATATTAAAAAGAATATTTTACTATCATATAATAAAAATACGAATAGTATGATGAAGAAGCAGGAGGAGGAGGAGGAGGAGGAGGAGGAGGGAGAGGTCTATCTCTCTCTCCTTCTCCCTTACTGTCTAAAAACAATAAAAAATATATTAAAAAGGAAGAAGATGATGAAGAAGAAGAAGAGGGAGGAGGAGGAGAAGGAGGAGGAGGAAGAGAAAAAAAAGGCCACATTATAAAAGCATGTAAATGATATTCACAACCAATATGCTTCAGGCCCTACGTGGAAACTCTTACCAAACTACATGAGAGATGGGCATTAGCAAAGCTAAAGGACTTGTTAGAGGGCACAGTGAGAAAGTCAGAGAGTGATAGAATCAGAAATTGACCTCATCAGTACTGACATAATTATTGGATATTTCAATATTGGTTTTTCTATACACAATTAAAAAGACAGTCATACATTTAGAAAACTGAAACATTGTTATCAATGAAAAACATTATAATAAGTTTTCACTTAATTGCCTTAATATTGAATATCTATAATATAATTTCTACTATGGAATATAGCATAAAGGCATTAGGATAAGATGTATGTTTTGGAGTCATACCATCATCCTAGATGTAAATATCAGTGCAATTGCTTACTAATCAGTGAAGTCTTTGACTTCCTTAAATCCTTAAATCTCAGTTTCTTCATCTGGTAAAAAAAAAAATCAACCTTCATAGATTATTTTTGTGTTAAATGTGATGTTTTTACTATTATTCAATAACCTACTTTTGAATCTTATTTATTCGAGATAGTCTGCATTTGCTTTGCTACCCTCATATCCTCACTTTCTCACTACAGTTGTCCAGGCTTCCACTTCTAGAATTTGGTTATACCAGAGTGTGATAAATTTTCTGGGATGAGTTATTTTTTAACATTTTCTTAATTTATTGATGAGAGAGAGAGAGGGAGAGAGAGACTTGTTCCACTTATTCACTTATTTATGCATTCACTGGTTGATTCTTTTTTTTAATATATTTTATTGAGTTTTTACAGAGAGGAAAGGAGAGAGATAGAGAGTTAGAAACATTGATGAGAGAGAAACATCAATCAGTTGCCTCCTGCACACTCCCCACCGGGGATGTGCCCGCAACCAAGGTACATGCCCTTGACCGGAATCGAACCTGGGACCTCTCAGTCCGCAGGCAGACGCTCTATCCACTGAGCCAAACCGTTTTTGGCTACTGGTTGATTCTTATATGTACCCCACTGGGGATTGAACATGCAACCTTGGAGTATCTGGATGATGCTCTAACCAACTGAATGACCCAGCCAGAGCTGGGCTGAGTCCTTGCAGCTAGCTTTCATTTCCACTGTCAGTCCATCAGCAACACTTACTGATGGGTAATATTGAAACCAAAGATGTGGGGTATTGAGTCTGAGCTGTTGTCTCGAGAAGTCATGGACAAAAATGGTGAGCAGAAGCAGTTTACTGAGAGAAACCTGTCCCGGAGAAGGTGAAGCTGGGGTCCCAGGGGCAGGCCAGTGTCCAGAGCTTCCCTTCCGTGTTACAGTGGGAGCAGCCAAGCTAATTAAAGTTGGTTAGTCCACGTGTGGAGGCCTGCGTGGCCATAAGCCACATGGGTACAGGGGAGCACATCTTCTGCCATTAGCCTAAGAACCTAACCAGCAAGGGAGAGAGAGAAGGTGAGCAGAAGCGTGAGCTTTTTTTTTTTTTTGTATGTATGCTTATTAGTTCCTGATTGGTCCTTTCAAAAAATTCTGCCTAAGCAACATCTTTGGGATTGGTTTATATGCCTCATTGCCTTCTGATTGGTTATAGGAAAGCTGCTTGTCTTAGCAACATTCATGTATTTTAAAGTTCATGCCTCTAGCACATGCCCTTCCTTCCTAGCCCAGTTGGGGTGACTTAGTAACTCCATCTAGCTGGACTTCTCAGTTTTCTTCCCCGCCTCGTCCCATGGTTTCTGTCCCTGTCTACCTAGCTTTTCTCAATATGACTTAACATGTCAGAAATTTGCAGATTCATGTCTTTGAGGAAACCTCAAAACTAAACCATACACATATGCACAATTTTGCAAACACGTGTACAAACACACATGCATATTAATTAATAAATAAATAAAAATAAAATAATAGCATAATTTAGTGTCCAGGGGAGCCTGCTAACAGAAAATTTACTTAATATCAGAGTCTCAACATAATACCAAAATATTCAGGATTTTCAAAAAATTACCAGGTTTATCGTACCAAGAACTAGAAAAATTTCACCTTGAATGAGAAAATACCAATATTGATATGGCACTAAAGTTGAAATTATCTGGCCATGTTTTTAAAGCAGCCATCACATAGATGCTGTAAGGAATTATAAACATGCTTCAAACAAATAAAAAAATATAAAGTCTAAGTTAAGAAAATAAAAATTTAAAAAAAAAGAAATTTTAGAATTGAAAAGAATAATAACCAACATAAAACACCCAGTAGATGGGCTCAACATCAGAATGGAGAAGGTAGAAGATTCATTGGGTTTGAATTAGAACAACACACATTACCCAATGTGACTCTCATAGAGAAAATAGACATAAAAGTTTTGAGTGAAACCTCAGGGGCCTGTGGGACCATAACAAAGAGCTACCATGTCTGCCATCAGAGTCCCAAGAAGAGAGGAGAATGATGGAATCTTAGAAGTACTGCATTGAAAGAAACAATGGCAAGAACATTCCAAATTTGTTAAAAGACACAAACCTGCTAATAAAGAATTTGAGAGAAACCAAAACAGAATTTTTTTTTCAAGATACATCATAATCAAATGTCTGGAAGCTAAAAACAAAGAAAAAAATCTTAAAATCAATGAGAAAGAAAGAACACCTTACGTAGATGGGAAAACAATTAAAAAGATAACAGATTCTCCACATGACAATGGTGGCCAGCAGTTAGCAGTACAACATTTTCAAGTGGTAAAAGACAACTGTGAACCCCAATTCTATGTTTTGCAAAATCCACCTTCAGGAATGAAGAAGTAAGGACATTCTCAAATGAAGGGAGGGTGACTTTGTAACCAACAGAGTGAACTAAAAGAATAGCTGAATTAGGTTTTGAAATAAAAAGGAAATGATTTTTAAAAATCTTAGAAGATCAAGAAGAAGAATCAGTGAAATGAACAAAAACACCCTTAAATAAATAGTGGATGCTTTTTTTAGATTTCCTAAAACATGTTTGAAGGTTGAAGCAAAAATTATAGCAATATTAGATACCAGAGGCCCAGTGCATGAATTTGTGCATGAATGGGGTCCGGCCAGCCCACCCTAATTGGGGCCAATTGGGCCAGGCTGGCCAGAATGAGGGGCCACTGGCGGTTGGCCAGCCAGCCCCACCCCCTGGTCAAACTCCTAGTTGAACTCCCAATCCAGGGGACAATTTGCATATTAGCCTTTTATTATATAAGATGGTTCCTCAAAGTACATGGAGGGATTATTTAAGATCAGTATATTATATATGAGGAAAGGCAAAAGGATGAAAAGAGAGGGAAGGTTTCTGTACTTTACCTGATCTGGTAAAGTATCTACACCAGTAAATTGTGGCCAACTACAACAATGTAAGGTAACACCTAGATCAACTACTAAAATCCTGTATTAAAAGTTGGAACCCAAAATACTGTAAATAAGACAAATTGAATTTTTTAAAAAATCAAATAACCCACATGGAAGATAGATAATTTTTTAAAAATGAGGAAACAAACAGAAAACAAAAAATTAAATGGTGATTTAAGCTCTAAGATGTCAATAATTACTTTAAAACATCAATTAAAAGGCAGAAATAGGCAGAATGGATTTTAAAAATTATATGCAGGAGCATTAGTAAAAAAAAAAAAAAGTCTATCTAAAAGGCCACATACTGTATGATTCAAGTTACATGCCATTTTTGAAATGAAAAAATATAGAGATGGAGAGAGAGTTGGTAGTGGTTGCCAGCATATAGGAACAGCTGGGAGGAGGGAGGCTGAGTGACTCCCTGAGTGAAGGGGTAGCATGAGGACTATCTCTGGTGCCGGAGTGGTTATATACCTCGATTATATGGGTGGTTACACGAATCTACACATGAAGTAAAATGACATCGGGCCACACACACCATTGTCAATTGTCTGGTTTTAATATTGCACTAAAATTATATAAAATGTAACCACTGAAAGAATTTGGACCAACAGTACAGGGGCCTCTATTATCCTTGCAAATCCCTGTGAGTCTGTATTGTTTAAAAATAAAAAGTTTTTCATAAGAGAAACATAAATATTTTTATTTTTAAGAATGTGGGGAAAAGATCATATAGCACATAATGCTACAAAAAGCAATGGAAGTTCAAGATGATTAGTGAGAAAATGTGTTGTTTAGAAAGACCAGGGTTGTGATTTGTGGAGAAAGACAATTTTAGTGATACATATTGAAATATCTGTAAAGAGAAACGTAGTGTGTGTGTGTGTGTGTGTGTGTGTGCGTGCGTGCGTGCGTGCGTGTGTGTGTGTGTGTGTCTATAGAAAAGAGCAAAACAGAAATATTAAAGTAACTAATTCTTTAAAAACTAAAAATTAATTTGTCTTTGAAGTTTCATTTTTATGTAAGAGAATATATTGAAATATATCAACTGCATGACCTGTTCACCTCCTGAGAATAAACAGTTTCTTCTCAAAAGGCTTTGAAACATTTTATAATCTATATCAAAGTGTTCAGCACAATTAATAGAATTTTGTAGTACTTCTCTGTTTATCCCTTGTGATAACTAAATCTGTAAAAAGCCTACTTCTAAGAGATATTCAGTCTTTGAATTTAAATTTTTATCTATCTTCACTTTGTTTGGTAAGAAAGTATCCTTATACTCTGAGCTTACTTTATTGGCAATAAAAATATCAGAGATATAGAAGAAGCCTAAGGGTCATGGTAATTTTCTGCTTACATAAAGATCTATTATGACAACTGAACTGAATTAAGGAAATAACTCTAGCATTTCTTCAAAGTGGTTCAGAGCTTATTTTGGTTTCATAAACAGCAGAGAATTGTTGCAATTCTATTGAGACAATTTCCAAAGAGCCAATCTTGGGGAAAAATAGAGTATCTCTTCAAAGAAAAAAGTCAACCACTTTTTTTCTTCATTCTCATCAAAAACATTAGTATCCATCTGAGATCAACTTTTGCTGTGCAAAATAAAGAAACAATTAGAACATACTTTCTACAATAGAAAACTTAAGTATCCAATTCAGTTCAAAAATGACAAACAGACAATTAGGTGAAGTAATGCCACTTAATTTAGTGATGGGGATTATAATTTTTTTTAAATGATGAGGGAGGAAAGAATAGCCATAGCCATTAGAATTCAACAAAATGGGAACCATGACTATTTTGAAAAATGAAATAACTGCTCAAACAATAAAAATTCTAGAACTTTTTGTCTAAACTTCTGCTTTTGTTCTGAATTACATTTCTACAGGACTTTGTGGATACTCTGGGCATATCTTACATTTTAAGCTTACCGCTTCCTGAATTTTACTAAACATTTTTCTCCTATTAAGAAATATTTTCCAGTACTTACTAAAAGATTTTTATGGATATTTTTATTTCCCTCTTTTTTTTAGAACTATGGTGAACTCAAAAAACTCTTAAAATTCAAAAAAAAAAAAAAAAAAGAAGAAGAAGAACTATGGTGAACTCCTTTTCAGTACACAGTGTATATCCCAATCTTCTGTTCTCTGGAAATAAGCCATGTAATTTTCTTAGTCTTATTCCTTATAGACTCAGCAATGTTTTTACAAGTACATTCATTAGTAACTGGTTCCTCCACAGAAAATAACGAAATTTCAGAATGACAATATGTTAAGGTAGATCAAACCTTTAAGTCTGGATCAGAATTAGTAGAGGCCTTCCTTATTAAAAGAAAACAAAGGGAAAGTTCTATCAGATCCTTCTGATAATTTCTAATAAGATAAACTACACAGTAGACAGTACATAGAGCACTCAGCTAACTTACAAAAGTTTCATATATTCATTTATAGCTAACAGACCTAAATTTAATTTTATTGAACTATTATATAGATTAATCAAATAACTAATATTTGTCATAAAAATAATGTACAACAAATTATTTGATTACTACAATGTTTTCAGATTAAGATAACATTTCTGAAAGGCCAAAAAAAGTATGAATAAGACTATCAATAATTAGGGGGAACAAAAAAATAACAATAGGTAGTCAAGAACATGTGCTTTATTTCCAAGCTAGTGGCTCAGTGCATGAAATTCATGCACGTTAAAAGGGAATTAATTAGAGGAAATATTTCAATATTGCTATTTGTCCTTTCTCTGTAGTAAAAGTGTCAGAGATGAAAGAAAATTAGTAAAATGTATAAGAAAATCTCCCTACTGTCAGAGTCTGGGGCGTACTGAGGGACCCAGAGTCAAGTCTCCCTCACCACCCACATGTGCTTCGAAAATACAGGAGACCCAGACCCAGCCGGCCCCAGCCCCATAAAGCCCCTCCAAGTGGGGGCCACAGCCTGAGGTCCCCTGGCCTGGTCAGGCATATGCAGCCTCAGGTCCCTGCTGTTTGTTCATTATGTGATGGTGTCCTGGATAATTTGAATATGCTTCTATTATTTGTATAGACTAGAGGCCTGGTGCACAAAAATTTGTCCCCTTGTTTGAAGAGAATGCCTGTTTCACCAAACACTATCAATGCTTATTATCTCTTATTTGTCAACTAGACACACACACAAAAAGAGGGATATCGTGCAGATTTTATTTGCCTTTCTTGATTAGAAGCATCATTGTCAAAGGAAAAGTCATGAAAGCATCTTTTCCTCATTTCTTGGGTGAAGTGGAGCATATTTTCTACACTGATGATACAGAGCGTCTTTTAGATAGCCATGCTCCCAATAGGTTGATTTTTAAAATAAAGTACTTTTTTTTTTTTTG
>NW_006295198.1:24454-32599 GCF_000327345.1 Myotis davidii | reverse complement strand
TGGCCCTCAGCCACCTAAGCCCCCTGTGGAGGCTGGCTGGAAGCAGGTATCTGGGAATTATTTGTCTTCTATAATTGAAACTTTGTTGCCATGAGCAGAGGCCTCAGCCAGCTCAGGGATGGCGGGAAGCCTGGCTTCCTCCATCACCCGGGCACAAGAGCCTCCTGCTTGCTCCAGCTCTGTGGTTGCTGGCCCCCATCTTGGTTGGGTTAATTTGCATATAGTCACTCTGATTGACTGGTGGGCGTGGCTTAGGGCATAGAAAAGGTATGGTCAATTAGCATCTTTCTTTTATTAGTTTGAAACTTTGTTGCCTGGAGTGGAGGCCACAGGAAGCTTGGCTTCCTCCATTGGCGGGGCAACCAAGCCTCCTGCTTGCTCCAGCTCTGTGGTTGCTGGCCACCATCTTGGTTGGGTTAATTTGCATATAGTCACTCTGATTGACTGGTGGGCGTGGCTTAGGGCATAGCAAAGGTATGGTCAATTAGCATCTTTGTCTTTTATTAGATTAGATGGGACCTTTGCTATACTTATAGTACCCAGCCGACTTTTTATAATTATTACCCTGTTCTTACTAGAAAGTATCTTTTTATCTAGCCTATCTTTCTAATCTTATAGAGCAGAACAATTAGATTATAAATTGCTATGTCATCATATTTCTTAATTTAGAATATGTTTCAACAAATAAGTCTGTGATTTTTAATTTCTTTTCATTTTAACCAAGACTCATACAAGTTTGAATCTTTTAATTTTGATTTTATAATGTCATTCACTTGAGATTTTTTCACAAACAGATAAAACTATGAATGTTAAATTATTCAAGAGGGAAATTAAGAAAACAATCTCTTTTATAATAGCATCAAAAAGTACTAAGAAATAAGCCTAACCAAACAGGTAAAAGACATGTATTCCAAAAACTATAAAACACTATGAAAGAAATTACAGCAGACACTAATAAATGGAAAGATGTTCTATGTTCACCAACCAGGAGAGTTAATACTGTTACAATGTCCAGACTATACAAAGCAATCTACGGATTCAATGTAACCCCTATCAAAATCCCAGACATATTTTTACAGATAAAGAAAAAAAAACAATTCTAAATTTCATATGAATCCAGAAAAAGACTCTGACAAGCACAATAAATTTGAACAAATATAACAAATCTGAAGGCATCATGATATTGATCTCAACAAGTATTATATAGCTACAGTAATAAAAACAATATAAAACTGGTATAAAATTAGATATATAGATCAAAGGAACAGAATAGAGAACTCAGAAATAAATCCACACATATACAGTAAATGGCTCTTCAACAATGGTGTTAAGAATAAACAATGAGAAAAGAATAATCGCTTAAATAAATGGTGTTGGGAAAACTGGATATCCAATCCAGAAATAAAATTGGACCTTTATCTTTGATCACACACAAAAGTTAATTCAAAATTGATTACAGATTTAAATGTAAAAGCTGAAACTGTAAAATTTCTAAAGGAAAATACAGTGGAATAGCTTCTTTTCATTGGCCGTGGCAATGATTTCTTGAATATAGCACCAAAAACACAGGCAACAAAGCAAAATTAGGTAAGTCAAGCTACATCAAACTAAAAAGCTGCATAGCAAAGAAAACAACAGAGAGAAAAGGCACCCTACAATTAGAAAATATTTGCAAACCATATATCTGATAAGAGAAACTCAATAGCAAAAATAAACAAGTAAATAATTCTAATAAAACATGGGCGAAGAACTTGCACAGACCTTTCTCCAAAGAAGACATGCAAATGGCCTACAGGTATCTAAAAAGGTGCTCAACATTGCTAATTATCAGAATTACAAATAAAAATAACAGTAATATCACACACACACACACACACACACACACACACACACACACACACGTCAAATGGCTGTGATAAAAAATAATAATAATCCCTAGCTGGTTTGGCTCAGTAGATAGAATGCCGGCCTATGAACTGAAGGGTACCAGGTTCGATTCTGATCAAGGGCACATGCCCAGGTTGTGAGCTCAATCCCCAGTGGGGGACGTGCAGGAGACAGTCGATCAATGATTCTCTCCCATTATTATGTTTCTATCTCTCTCCCCCTCCCTTTCTCTCTGAAATCAATAAAGATATATTTTTTAAAAGAATAATAATAATAAGCCCTAATTTGTTTGGCTCAGTGGATAGAGCGTCAGCCTGCAGACTGAAAGGTCCCGGGTTCGATTCTGGTCAAGGGCATGTACCTTGGTTGCAGGCACATCCCCAGTGGGGGGTGTGAGGAGGCAGCTGATCAATGTTTCTCTCTCATCGATGTTTCTAACTCTCTCTCTCCCTTCCTCTCTGTAAAAAATCAATAAAATATATTTAAAAAATAATAATAATAATAAGTGTTGGCAAGGCTTTGGAAAAATTGGAACCCGTGTACAGTGTTGGTGGAAATGTTAAATGGTGTATTGGCTATTTAGAAAATAATATAAAGACATCACACAAAAACTAAATCTAGAACTGCAATCTGATCCAGCAATTAAACTTTTAGGTATATATACAAAAGAATTGATATTACAATTTCAAAGAGATATCGCCCTAGCCATGATCATTGCAGCATTATTCACGAAAATCTAGATATGGAAACAACACAATGTTCATCAAGAAAATGTGAACAATATTTTTCAGCCTTTACAAGGAAGGAAATTCTACCATTGTGCAACAACAGACATAAAACAGGACGACATTATGCTAAATAGAATGAGCCACTCTCAGAAAGACAAGTACTCTTATATGAGGCATTTAAGTTAGTCAGAGGATAGAAGTAGAGGACAGAATGGTGGTTACCAGGGAATAGGATGAGATATAGGGAATTGTTAAATGGGTATAAAGTTATACAAAGGAAGTTTCAGAGATCTGCTGTGCAACAGAATGCCTATAGTTAACAAAAAGATATCATGTATTTAAAAATTGCTAAGTTATATCTCAGGGTATCTGTTCTAAGCACGAGAAAAGATGGGAGAGGACAAAGAAACTTTTGGATATAATGAGAATATGTATTATCTGGATTGTGGTGATGTGAACACTATTGTACACATATATCTGAACTTGCCAAATTGTGTACATTAGTTATGTGAAGTTTTTGTATACCAGTTGTACCTAAATAAAGCTGAAACAAAATTTTCCAACAACAAGAGCCCAATATAACATTTAAAAGATCAGTGGTATCTTGAAGATATTCTTAAGGCTGGGATTTCACAGACTCAGAAAGTCAGAGCAATTAGCCTTAACAACAAACAAAATACTGTGAATGCAGGCTGCTCATTTTGAGGTCGAATCTACTTCTTTATTTCACCAATATTTTTAGAGGCGAAACTATGCATGCCTCACATCTTTTCACAGCTAACTATAATTTGTTCCTATAGAATTAGTCAATCTTTTATTTATACTGGTAATTAAATACATTTATATTAATATTAGTTAAGATTTATTTTTTCTTTGTAAAAGAACTAGACTGTTTAAGTTTATTTTCACTATGTAAAATTATGGACAGCGAAAAATAATGGACATTGGAAAAAATTGAAGAATGGCACCAAACTTAATGTCAACAGAAAATTATATTCATAATTTATATAAATTATATACCACTTGATTTTTAAACTTTTAGCAAAATAATGAATCGAATATGCAACATTTTTAAAGCCCGACTTGAATAAATACATGATTTGTCATTAAGTCAGACTGATCTCAAATAGTCTTAATAACTGAATTTTTTAAAAACTTCAACTACAAACTATCTGCTCTCCTTCTAGAATTCAAATGTTTTATTTATTTGTTTGTTTAATTTTTGGCAAATGAATCTATAAGACATATGGAGCATATTCTTGTGTGTGGTATAAGGTATAGATTTAATTTTCTGCTTCTCTAAATTCCCAGTTGTGCCTAAACATTGTTTAAAAAGCCCACCATTTGCACAGTGATTTGAGAAGCCACCTTTATCCTATTTTCCAATTTTTTAGATTTACATCTAGATTTATTGATTCAATGCTGCTGGTATACTATCATGTCCGTGTATCATGTGCCAGTACCACAGTGTTTTAATTATCGAGGCTTTATGATATACTTTAACATGTGGTTGGAATAGCCTCCTTCTAAGTTCTTCCTGTTTAGTGCTTTTCTCTGCCTATTGTTGCATACCATTTTTTTTTCAATATAAACTTTAGTATCATCTTGTCCAAATTCATAAGAAACTGTTGGATTTATATTTAGGTTGAATTAAATAGATAAATTAAATTTGACAGAACTGACATCTTTATAATGTTGACTCATCAGACAGCAGTACACATTTTTCCATTGGTTTAAAACTAACATCAAGTCTGAAGAATGTTATAACAATTCCCTCCTATGAACTTTATACATAATTCTTAAGTTGAATCATAAGTGTTTAATATTTTTAGTGCTATTGTAAATACGGTTTCTCTTCACCACTGTGTTTACTAACTGGCTACTCTCTGTCTATATGAACACTATTGACTTTTATATTGTAACTTTATAACCAGTTACTTTATTTTTTTATTGGTTGAGTTGTTTTATCATTAATCATCTGGAGTTTTCTAGGAATACATTCATGTCATCTGAAAACAGAAATAGTCAACTTCTTTACCCTTTTATATGCTTTAATTGATGTATCTAATTGTGTTTACTAATACCTATAACACAATGTTGGATACTAGAGGAAAAAAGTGAATATATTTTCCTTATTCCCTATCTTAGTGGAAATGCTTCCCAACTGCCATAGGATTTGTCTCTCTTTGTCCATTTTTCTCCTACAGAAATTATACATTTCAAAATGTGCCCTACAAATTAATGTTTTTTTTTAAATCTCTTTCTATACACCATGCTCTAATCTACCAGGACCTTCATTTTGTATTTTCAGACTCAGGATATCCTTACACCTTTTGGGAGTGGTTTTAGATCAGTCTTAATCTAAAAGATCTCTTCTCTCATTTCATCAGTATTTCTTAACATAAAAATCATGCTTAAGAGATTACTTGCAATGATTTGGTGTTTTCTGTTGCTTTACTTATAGTTACATTGAAGTATGCCTAGTCTCTGTTTTTATATTTTGCTGTAGGCAGAATTTTGTATGGTTTTATTTTTGCTCCTTGTTTTTCTCCATAATGTTTGAAGTAAGTATAGGGAGACGCTGATCTCACCAACTGCCCTTGCTTTTAGCAACATCCATATTCAGAAAGGTTCTTACTTTTCTACTTTTCTGGATACTATCAAATTGACCTTCAAAATGCTAGTACCTATCCACATTCCTACCACCCGTGGAAGAAATTATTCTCAGTAGAGTTTCTCATTCTAAAAAATAAATATTGACAACCTATTTTTGTTTTAATTTGCATTTCTGTGCTCCCTAGTAATCTAATAAGTTTCAGGACACACCTCCAAATTTTATATCTCTTCTGTGACTCACCTGGGCGGAGACATCACCTTATTCTCTTGGGTTCTTAATTTCCTTTTGCTTCTTTGCTTCTTTTCAGTAGAGGTATACCAAGTAGGAGTTACTGATCCTGTTCATGTATATTGCAAATATATCCTCATTTAAAATATATCTTATCCTTAAAAATTAAAAATAATTGCAGTATTCAAAAATCTGTCTTACTTTTTTATTCTGTTTCATTTTATACCTTGCTTTAAAGCCCTTCACCCAACCCAAGCTTATAAACTATTCCCTATTATTTCCTGCTAATATGTTAAAGTACTTATTTATTTATTATATCACTTTAAGTCACCTGGAGTTACTTTTTTATTGTAGTATAAAGTGGGATACATAAAATTTAATACATTTTTTCTGTCCAAAGATTAGAGAAATATACAAAAATTCATTTACCTATATGTATCTGATAATAATAGATGAGTGATGGTCATTTGAAGCAAATACTATATAATAAACACTATGGATAAGCTGTGTATTAACCAAAGTTATTCGGTCAAGCCCTTATAGTTTATATTTATGGCCACATAATAAATATCTGCAAGGATGTCACCATAGGTTCCATCTATGGCACCATACTAATCAGTAATAATATAACAAAGATTACAATAATTTTAAAGCATTTGAATGTTTTGAAATTAAATTCATGTTATTATATTTCAAATCTTAAAAATGGAAACCTATTTTAAAATAGTGATATTTATTAAATTTCTCAATTATTCAGTATACTCAAATAGTGATTATGCTGAGCAAAGTCAAGTTTAGAACCTCACAATAGAACCAAATGGAAGAAAGCAGCCGTATATCAAAGAAGACATAGTTTACATGGCCCATTGTTTGGTTATTTATAATCATCTCCCACATGATCTACTTCCTATATCCTTGCCATTCACTCTTTAATATAGGCATAAACTATCGCATAGCATAATTTTGTGGGAGGGATCAAAGGCTATATAATATTGCCCTTACCACAAATAAATTAAAAGATAGCTTGAAGCACTGCTGCCCATGATCTGAGAATTCATGATGGAAAGAGAAATTGGCTTACCATTTCTAAATGAATCAGGAAATAGAATTTTAACAATAAATATATTTGCAAATTAAAAATTTCATTTGCATAACTAAACCTTCTTATAAGGCAGATGAAATCACGTTTCTAAAATGGCAAAATAAAAACTAATCTTTTTCATTCTCGAATTTCTTCCAATATTAGAATCACTAGCAACTTGACAACATAAAGCCTGGACTGCCAAAAAAAATTTAAAAATAAATATTACAGATAAGCTGTCTTTTTCTCACTAATAGAATCTCACAGTTTGGCTGCTTCTTTCCCTGTTCTGAACTTAGGAAAGTCTGTGTTCCTTCTTTCCCAGAATAAGAGTTTAAATGGCTGACTTTATTTGAAAACAATTGTCAGTCTCATCGCTTTTCTCTCTTCCCTGAAATATTCCGTGAAAATCACATCCAATGGTGTATCCTAAGTAGTTCTTTTTGCCAGAACTTAGGAAATAAGCCAGCTTGAACAAAGGAAAGTGAAGTGTGCTATAAATTAATATGCAGTATTCTTTATGGTTGTGGGAAAATGTGCAGAATTCATGTAATTTTAGCCAAAGGAAATGTACTTGCAGTTGAATTTGATGACAGTCTCTTTGGAAGAATATCATGTAAATTTTTGCAGCTGAATATTATCTTGGTTCTATTAATAATACATTCCTATTGTACATTTATTATACATTTGGAGGCTCTAAAATGTTACCGCAAAATTATAAACCAATTGGTATAATTTCAGAAATAAATGTCTATATAGTTCAATATTGTCGTGCAATTTTCCAGAGGGACAGATTTCCAGGACTAAATGAGCTATTTCTGCATTTATATTGGATTTCCATTTAAAAAAAAACACACACACAAAAAAAAACTCATTGCAACTTCTCATTCCTCCTGCATTCTATCACATTAGAAGATATAACGATTTGGTCCATAACAGGGACAGTGACCTTGGAAGTTCAGGACTACAATCCCAAGGGATAGATGAGACCGAATCAGTTAAAGGTCACATGTAGCAGATGCTTGGCACTATTTCCCACTGGCACTAACCACACAGTTTATAACGTGAACCTAAATTAACACAATGAGTGGAAAGATACTGCTGCCCTGGAATTAAGAAGGGGAGGTGGGAGGAGGCAGATCTAGGCAGGTGACTTAGCAGACCTGTGCTTTTCCATCTGTACACCCGAACACAGGGGAGCCCAGGCACAGGCACTTGGCTCTTTTATTCTTTTCTGGCTTTGAATAATTTATTCTGCCTCTACTTATGGCTCTGGACAAATTTAGAAAAGTAACTGTTTCCCTCGCTTATAGTTTTTGGATTCTCTCTCCCATTTACCCAATCAATACTACCACTACACTGAGGCAGCCGATCAATGATTCTCTCTCATCATTGCTGTTTCTATCTCTCCTCCCCCTTCTGAAATCAATAAAAAAAAATTTTTTTTAAAGAAAAAAATATTATCACTACACCACTCTAGTTGTGTTTATTGTAAATGAACTGCTGCCTCACCTATCAGAACTAAATTATCTTCCTGGAAGGTAACTAAAGATAACTAAATAATTACCATCTTAATTATTTAGGAAAAGCAATAAGTTATTTTG
>NW_006295198.1:16801-21785 GCF_000327345.1 Myotis davidii | reverse complement strand
AAGACCGTACCCTTTTATGTAATGATGTTTACTTTGAATTTATATTAGTTCACACAAACACTCCATCCATGCTTTTGTTCCGGCCCTCCGGTCCAGTTTAAGAACCCATTGTGGCCCTTGAGTCAAAAAGTTTGCCCATCCCTGGGTTAGTGTTGGCCCACGGGCAAGGACCAAAGGGTCTCAGGTTCGATTCCTGGTCGAGGACATGTACCTTGCAGGTTCAGTCCCTAGCCCTGGTCTGGGCATATGCTAGAGGCAACCAGTCATGTGTCTCTCTTGCATTGATGTTTCTTTGTCTCTGTTTATGTCCCTGTCTCTCTCCCTCTACCTTTCTCTCCCCTCACCCCCTTTCACTCTCTCTAAAAATCAATGAGAAAAATATACATTCCCACTTTCACCTCCTAAAAATATGTATTGCTCCATATTTTAGATGCCTGGTTTTTGTCATTCCAGGAGACCCTTCTCTTATTATTTTTGTAATGTGAAATATTATGTCTGAGAATAATAATTGCTCTGTATTTGTAAGGAGGAAATAATTTGTTCTTATCTGTTCAAATAATCCTTCATTTTTTTTTAATCATGAAAGAGTTGTTTATTCTTAATTTATAAATAAAACTACGAATTTTGATACTTGCTTCAGAACTTGACTCATATGATTAAAACGCTGAAATGGCTCCTCATTCACTCTTCTTCACATTTTGGCTCATGTCACTTTCATAAACAGGCCCGCTTTGACTGAACTCCCCTAGTTAGTGTTCTATTGTGGTGCAGCAAATTACCGCAAACTCTGCAGCATGGCAGCATAAAACAACTCACATTGATTATTTCACAGTCACGTCGGTTGGAGATCAGGCACCACCTCGCTGGATCCTTTGCTCAGGTCTCACAAAGCTGTTATCAGGAGTTGGCCAGGGCTGAAGTTCTCATTTGTGCCCCAGGCCATCTTCCAAGCTCATGGTTATGGGTAGAATTCATCTCTTCACGGTTGGAGGGTGAATCCAGCCCTCCCTCCCCCCCCACATCACCCCACCTCACCCCACCCCACCCCAGTTTGTTATTGACTATCAACTACTGGCTGCTAACAAGTGTCAGGGACTGCCCTCCATTTCTCACCACATGCCTTCCTACCTCACATTGTATTGGCTTCATCTTCTAGGCCAGAGGAGAACATTTCTCTGATGCTTCATTACCTTTTAAAGGCCTCACATGATTAGGCCAGGCCTAATTAGAATAATCTCTCTTTAATTAATTCCCAATCAACTGATTAGGAACCTTAATCACATCTGTAAATTCCATTTTGCCTTAAAATGGGAGTAATTTGCAATTATATTCCCAGGTCTTCTCCATACTCCAGGAGAAGGTATTGTACAAGCACAAGGGTATTTGGAGGTCATTTTAGAATTCTGTCTACCAAAATCTCTTATCCTACTCTATTTCTCCTTTTCTTCCATAATATGCCTGCTATATCATGCATATATTTCTCCCCACTGGAATATAAGCCTCTCAATGACCCTTTTTTTTTTTTACATGTGTACTCCAATACATAAGATACAGCTTGTTCCATTTGAGGTGCCCAATAAATAGTAATAGGTGAATAAGTAAAGGGTTATGAATGTGCTTCACCATTAATACAGAAGATATTTAGAGAAGATATTTTATTAAGATTTAATAAAGTTCTTTCTTTGTTTCCCAGCAAGCAATTGTTTAATCATTATGTTTACACACAACATTTGAGAAACTATTAAATAAAAATTATACTACCCACAAAATTCTATAAACATAATAAATAAAATTTTAACTGGTTTTTCTGGGAGGGGTTAAGTCATTTGTTTTTAAGTTTTTGTCCTAGTTTTTTTTTTTTTTCTAGCTCATTTTCTACAATTTTGCATTACATTTAGAATTGTGAACATGAAACATCATGTAATAATTCTGTAGTAATGCTTTGTCATAAAAATTTCTGCACAAATGTCTCTGGTAATTTGCAAATGATTGTGCTAACAGAGTACAACTTGTGGTTTTTTGTTATATTAAGATGATGTTGATTAGTTTCTCTTGAAGTAAATGTCTTCAGTGATAGGTTATATACACAGAAATGGGAAAAGTCCTCCAAAATGGTGAAGATTGAAGAGCCAAAACATTCCATGCCTTGTAGAAGATGCCAGGTGATTTTCCATTTCTTCCTGTTTTCCAATGTTATTCTGTGACCTAGCATTTTATAACATTAAAGCAAACTTGCTCATTAAAACCGGAGAGTGCCTTTACCATCATTACCTAAAGAAATCTTAGGAAAATAATGTGATTGGAACAAAGAAATCAACCTACCAATAAAAAACAGTTGGAGTTACCTTACTTGGATATTGACCAGTTGTGTGAATTAAAGCAACTTTCTTAACTTTGAATAACTGCTTTAATACTTACTAGATGTGAATTCTTGTGAAATATTAAACTCTGCCTTGTTTTCACCATCAGTAAGACAAGCAAGCATATGAATTGTACATCTCTTATGTACTGAGAATAGCATTAAAATGATAATTTATGTAATATACTAGGACAGAGCTAGATACAAGATACTTTATTATTATAATACTAAAATTATCAGCATTGTACTTAAGTGAACTTGTAAACTTCTGAGGAAACACTGACATATATATAAGAAATACTTTTTAAAATTAAAACAATATTGGGTTTACTTATTATTACAAGAAATAACTATTATTAGCTTGCCTTAAGAATATTTTAAAAGCATTTATTCCACATTTTCAATAGAAATTAAACTGGTTTTGTTCGGTGGTAACTGTCTAATGGATGACTCGGGTTTTCTTACACTGTTTTCTTTATTTTTATCATAAATTCTCTGATAATTTCCAAATATACTATTATATCATTGGCAAATAAATATAGTCTATCTTATTTTTTCCAAATCTTATATTATTAATAGTTTGACCTCACTTCATTATTTGGTAATATTAATATAGTGATTCTCAACTGAGTGTAATTTTATATCCCAAGGAATATTTGGGAATGTCTGGAAACATTTTTGGTTGTCACAGATGGTGGTGTGAGGATTGATGTTGCTGGCATCTCATGAATAGAGGCCATTGATACCATGAAAGGTCCTAAAATACAAAGAAAAAAACCCATAATAAGGAATTATACAGCCCAGATGTTAATGGTACAAAGTTGAGAAACCATGCTCTAATATAGTATTAAACTATAGAAAGATATTGAACATTTTATTTTATGCCTGACTCCGTGGGGATGTCTCTTGTGCTTCTCAGTTATGTAGAAATTTTGACTTTATTATTGTTTTTATTATTTTTGAAAGTTTTTTTTCCTTTTTCTATTATCTCTAAGATGATAAGTGGCACTGGGATTATCTGAAAATTGGAAGTTTAGTATAATTGCTCAGTGAAACCCTCTGGGCCCATATGAACTAAATGTTATTACCTCTTAGAAATGTTGTCTCTGGAAATCAGAATTAGAGGGAAACAAGTAGAAACAAATTGCAATTTTCAACATTTAAAACAATTACTTTAGTCTAAAAAATGTGACCTGAAGTATATGTGTACATATGTGTGTGTATGTGTATAAATGTGTTTGTATACATATAGAAATACATGTATATAGCTTAACTTGTTTTGCAGAACGACTGTAACCAATGAATGCATACATAGATAGACATGTGTCTTCTGTGATTCATGGATACTGGAGTTTCTTTGTTCAGGATAATGCCTAACAAATCTGTTCATTTATGTAACCCAGAAAACCCAAGTATCACTAGTATCTTCACACATCAGATGATTACCCCTTTGTATCATCAAATATAGCCAGAATCATTATTCAGCTTGACTAGAGGAACCCTCTTTTTACCAAGAATTTCTGAGATGCCTCAAGATGTCTATCTATATCAAACTGTTGTTCTAAAGATTATACATGTTTTTGAAGATATATACATGTTTACACTTATATCATGTATAAACTTATACATGACTAGAGGCCTGGTGCACGAAATTGTACACTCAGGGGGTCTCTCAGCCCTGCCGGCACCATCTCGCAATCCAGGAGCCCTTGAGGGATGTCCAACTGCTGACTTAGGCCCGATTCCCAGGGGAGCAGGCCTAATCTGGCAGTCAGACATCCTTAGCGCTGCCACAGGGGCGGGAGAGGCCCCTGCCACTGTGACACTCACCAGCCATGAGCCTGGCTCAGGGCTTCTGGCTAAGCAGTGCTCCCCCTGTGGGAGCACACTGACCAACAGGGGGAAGCTCCTGCATTGAGCATCTGCCCCCTGGTGGTCAGTGTGCATCATAGCGACCGGTCATTCGGCAGGTGGGTTGATTTGCATATTAGCCTTTTATTATATAGGATTATACATGTTTTTGAAGATAAAACCCATGAGTTTATTTCAGGTACCATTAATGTAAACAAGTATAGTACATCATTATTACCAAAACTTTTTTTTTTTCCCTTTAAAAACAAGAACAACGCTGTATTCTGAATACTGTTTATCAAACCGTACCTGGCATTTTCTGGAGGAATATAGATGCCTCCGTTTCCAATCGGCCATGGGTTTTTGTCCATTGACTTTGAATCTCGTGACCTTGCTAAACTTCTTAAATAGTTCTAGGAGCTTTTGATGTAGATTCTACAGACGTTTCTATGCAGATAATAATTTCTCTATTGAGACAGTGCTGTTTCTTCCTTCCCAGTCTGTGTGTTCTTTCATTTCTTCTTCTTGCGATATTATTGCATGGGCTAGGTTTTCCAATATGATGCTGAATAGAAGTGATAAAAGCAAATGCCTTTGCCTTGCTCCCCATCTTAGGGGGAAAGCAGTCTTTCACTCCTGAGAATGATTTCAGCTGTTATTTAGGAGTGCAAGTGCATGTGCGAGTGCATGTGCATGTGTGCGTGCGTGTGCGTGCGAGTGCATGTGTGCGTGTGTGCATGTTTGATGACTTTCTTCCCACTGCTTTGATAATAA
>NW_006295198.1:1994-16147 GCF_000327345.1 Myotis davidii | reverse complement strand
AGAGAAAGTGGCCCTCGAGTTCCGACCGAGGCCAGACAGTCCTGCTTCTCCCGTTTGAGTCTGAGTCCCTAGCGACTCGCCCGGATCTGGAGCTGAGAGTCTGAAGCTCCCTCCCGATTGTAAACAACAACCGCGCCCTCCGCGCCGCCAGCCCGCTCTACACACACACGCACCTGAGAATTTCACTTCAGCACTGCGCCTCCTCTGAGTCTGGGTATGATATTATCTTTACTCCTAGTTGTAGAATTTCCACTCAGCCAGCCTTCCTGTGGTTCTGAATGTTGTTCGTTCCGTTTCAGGCGTAACCGCGCCCTCCGCGCTGCCAGCCCGCTCCGCGTGCACACACACGCACCTGAGAATTTCACTTCAGCACTGCGCCTCCTCTGAGTCTGGGTATGATATTATCTTTACTCCTAGTTGTAGAATTTCCACTCAGCCAGCCTTCCTGTGGTTCTGAATGTTGTTCGTTCCGTGTTTCAGGCGTAATTTGAATTGGTTGTTCGAAGCAGCAATCTCCGGCGTTAACCTATGCTGCCATCTTGGTTCTCCATTATCAAAACTTTTAAAAACCTAGAATTAATTTCATCTAAATTTTGTATATTACCACAAAAGTTGATAGAATGAAGACAATGGGATGTCTAAAATGTCTGCTAAGATATAAAATCAATATTTAATTGTACTCAAAATAGTTTATGTTTTAAAGCATTTTATAGTAATCATTTTAACTGTTAGATATTGCAAGTTATATCTGAGGACTCCACACATAACCAATGAGCATCCTACTGTCAAATCAGGCTGAATAGCTAAGGGATTTGCTCAGTTTTTTTAAAGGACAGTATGCATTTTACAATTGAGATTTTCAATGATTTTTAGTAGCCATATAGTGTGAAAGTTAGTAGAAAAAATTGATGTGTAGCAATAATACAAATGCATAATAGATGCTATACTGTTTTATTTTTAACGTCTTTTTTGGCAGTTATGTGCCATATCTTGATAATGATGCAATATAGTGAGCCCAGAAAAATCTCCATCTCCATTTTATGTATTATTCATATTAATTTGAAAAGCCACTAGCTTTCAAAGAGTTAGCTCTAGAGAACAAAATTTTATGGTCACCTTTAAATTATATTAACATAGCCAGGAGCTAAGGACTTTAGTTGTATTAAACACAACCTAAAGCAATTCAAACCTGTGTTTGATAAATGCCTTGTTTTCTCAATAAAAGGCTTTTTTAAAATCTCTTGTGATATTTTAGAATACAGATAGGGTTACTATGACTGCCTGACTTCAAAATGGATAAAGGGGTGCCAATGTTCTTTTATAATTTTTCTCTGAACACCCAAAGAATGGATCAAATTCCAGCGCACTAAAAGTTTTAAGTGACCATATTATATAATAATTTAATAAATTGCAACTATTTAACTTACTTTGTGGTAAACTTTTTGAAAAATGTACTGTAGAAAATCATGTGTTAAGGAAATTTTTTTTTCATCTTAAATGGCATGCAAACACTGAATTGATAATATTTCATCTGGTTGAGTCCTATTTCTCTAAAACAAATAATAGTTTATCCAGCTAGAGATTTAAATATATGTGGTGCTTGTTATAGTCATGGAATGAATAGTTGCTCACTGATTAATGGTGGCATGCAGGAGTGTGGTATTTAGTTTATGGGTTTAAAACTTGGCACTAATATATCAATTAGGTTTCTGGTTGCAGATGATAGAAAACGTTGCCAAAGAACAAGGCTTAAACCAAGAACAGGGTTAAGTTCAAGGGCCTCAATTTAGTTTCAAGCAATATTTTCAACATCATTTCTCCTGTCTCTTATGCTTTCTTTGTGTTGGCCCCGCTCTGAGAAAGGCTCTACCTTCATGCTGCCAAGATTTCAAAAGTGATGTCCCTTCTTTTTGCTGGGCTTTATTCATGAGAAATGAGTCGGTAGGTCTCACACCACATAAGGGAAGGTATTACACAGGGGCAGGGATAACACAAGGCAGGGGCCGATGGAAGTCCTTTAAGAAGCTAGCCTGCCATCAACCCACAGTAACCCAGAACAAACGGGTCAAGCACAGAGCTCTCTGCGTTGACACATGCATCCGAAAATAAGTGGTGTGTGTTGCACAATAGTGTCTACCTCTTTGCATTTAAGTGTTAAAAAGAATTAATAAAGGAACACACCTTTAAGTTATTTAATTATATATTTGTTTGGCAACCATAGTGGTTGTTCCCAGGCAGAATAATGGTGATTTTTACGTTCATGTATTTGTACTCTAAATTCTACAAAATATGTACTTTGGTTTACTTCTATTTGAAGAAAAAAACTATGCAAATCCTGAAAATGATATTTAAGGTCCAGGAAACTTTTTCTGTGTGCCTCGCATTCTGAGAGGTGCTAATTTAAATGTAATAATTCTGTTATTTTTATATTAACAGTTCCATCTTTCATTGTTGTTGGGTGATTTGAGAGCACCATGCCAGCTGCAGGTGAGAGGGCTTATTTCCCCCATAACTTCCTCAATATTGGGAATTATCAATCAATATTTTAACAAAATCTGTTTTGTAAAACACTGAGGGATTTAAGAATATGCTCCATTGGCATTGAGAAATAACATTGGTGTCCAGCGAAAATATCTTTGCTGGGGTTGTAGTGGGACAAGCGTTTCAGTATGAAAACACTGGAAGGGCCTTGGCATGGACAAATGAGAGAAATTATTTCACCTCTATATCTAAGAACTTTTAGGGTTCTTTGTTGATTTTGACCCCCCCCCCCACAAGCCTTAGAAACATTTCCCATGATTACAGCACTCAACAGCGGTCCACAAAAATAACAGATACCAAGGCGTCAGTGTAAACAGAGAGCATCACTGAACATCACAGGCTACCCTGTGAGAACATATATCTGGACAAAAATTTGGTAATAAAAGAAGAGCTGCTGGATGAGGATAAATGCTGGGACCAGCACATTGTGAGACCTAAGAAAATCAATCCTGCCCAGATAACTTCGATTTCTTTAATTATGGAAGTTAAGGAATAATTCTTTAATTATTTGAGGGTTCCCAAAAATTAATAATTAATTATGATATAATTAGGCTTCTATACATGTATATGCAAGCTATATGCTATACTTCTCCATAGATCAAAGTGTTTAAAGTTGCCTAAGGTCAAACAAGTAGTAAATTTAAATTTGGATAATAGATTTTCCTCCTTATTTTCCTTATCTCTAATCATTATCTATCTACATAAAACCCTAATATACAAATCAACCAAACAGCAGAACCACCAGCAGAACGGTCACTATGATGCACACTGACCACCAGGGGGCAGACGCTCAATGCCGGAGCTGCAGTGTCCCACCAGGGGGAAGGCTGTTCGTAAACCACTGAGACTTTTCTTTTCCTTTTTTCTGTTTTCCAGGTTCCTGAAATTCAAACTACTCTTTGCCTTTCACCCGTGGTTGGAGGAGAGAATGAATTTGAACTAGGCTTGTTACAGGGTGGCGGGGGGCAGGGTCATCAAGAGGACAGTGCCAGGCCAGCCAAGGAGGGTGCAAGCAGGGGCCCCCCTGATCTCCTTGCCGGTCACCCCATAGAGGGAGGCGACCAGCGGCAGCAGCAGGGAGCGGGGCCGGTGAGCAGGTGGTGCCAGGCCAAGGTGTTCGTGAACAGGGGACCTGATCGCTCCACTGGTCTCCCCACAGATTCATCCTTATCGCCGGCTAGGCCTAGGGACCCTGACTGTGCATGAATTTCGTGCACCGGGCCTCTAGTAGACAATAAAGCAGAATGTTAAGACATAAACTCTGGACTCACAATGTAGGAGTCTAAATTTCTGTCCCAATATGTATTAGCTTTATGAATCTGGGCAACTTATTCTGTCTATTTTGGTTTCCTCATGTATAAAATGCAGATAATAATAGTAGCTAACATCTTGATTACACTAAAGACAAAACAAGACAGAACTTATAAAACATAAAGAATACTATCTGGTATCAATTAAATATGTAATAAAATACAGGCTTATTTTAGAATATTATACTAAGGGCATTTATTTTTCTCATTTAAAACGTATGAAAACACCTCTATGTTGGTGAAATTATTATTAGCATTTTAAAGGTGAGAAAAGAGGGTGTTAGGGAGATTGTTTAAATAGGTAAAAATTGTTCCACAGGAAAGTGGTTAGCTAAGACTTGGGCTAAGCCAGTGGTTCTCAACTTGTGGGTCATGACCCCTTTGGGGGTCGAACGACCCTTTCACAGGGATAGCCTAAGACCATCGGAAAGCACATATTGAATATATAATTACATATTGTTTTTGTGATTAATCACTATGCTTTATGTTCAATTTGTAAAAATGAAAATACATCCCGCATATCAGATATTTACATTATGATTCATAACAGCAGCAAAATTACAGTTATGAAGTAGCAATGAAAATAATTTTATGGTTGGGGGTCACCACAACATGAGGAACTGTAGTAAAGGGTTGCGGCATTAGAAAGGTTGAGAACCACTGGACTAAGCAGTCTAAGTCAGTAGCCTCTAAACCATTAAGCTCTACCTGCCTGATGTCAATACTCCTATATTTTTTTACTGCATTATGCTGCTTTATTCTGGTACACTACTTTTACTTTTCCAAGTATTTCATTATGTGTCTCATTTAACTTTCAAGATATTTTTTCTTAATTTTTCTTTATCATTGAAAGTATTACAGGTGTCCCCCCTTTTCCCCCATTGACCCCCTCCACCCCACTCCTGTCTCTTCCCCAGGCTTTCCCCTCACTATTGCTCTTCTGTGGGCTATGCATATCTGCATATCAATTCTTTGGTTAATCTCTTCCTTCCCACCACCTCCGCCCCCTTCCTTCTGAAATTCTTCAGTCTGTTACATGCTTCAATGTCTCTGGATCTATTTTGTTCATCAGTTTATTTTGTTCATTAGATTACATATGTAATGAATTGTTAGTTTTCTTATCATCATGTAGCTAAAGAAACTGATTGAGTTAAATCAAATGCTTCCCTAGCTAATTGGGCATATGCCAGCATTGCAGGCTCGATCACCAGTAGGGGGCATGCAATAGGCAACAGATCAATGATTCTCTCTCATCATTGATATTTCTATCTCTCCTCCCCCCTCCTCTCTGAAATCAATAAAAATATATTAAAAAAAAAAACATTCCTTAAATGTCTTTTGTTATTACTTTGTAGCTATGAAATCTTGCTTGGATCACTTAAATTCTCTGTTCTTGAGTTTCCCACTTTATAAGATAATAATTATGTTTTATTTATAATAAATATGAGTAAATGTATTATAAAATTAAGATAATTATACCCTAACTTCATAGGGTAATCAAGGATTAAACAAACTAATAGAGATAGAATTATTTAGAGCATTACCTGGCAGATATTAAGCACTCAAGCCATGTTAATAATAATAATGTGATAATCAGCATGCATTAAAAATAAATTATTACATTAGTTAAAATGAATTTTTATCATGCAAACAATCAAAAAGCAAAGAATCACTTATCTGAAAACATTAGGGCCCAGACCTGGATTTGGCAGCATGGATATTATTTGTCTCATTCTTTGTCCCACATATGTCCTAGAGTACATTCTCCTCAAAAACATATATGTTTTTCTATATTTTCTGCACCATTTAGCATGATGCCTTGTAAGCAGATATTCAGTAGATACTTCCTATTTAGTTTCTTAATCTGAAGTTGAATCTAAAGGTAAGTGATCGAAGAGACAACATTGTTAATATCCTAAATGTTGGTTGGCACCATATTAGGTATATGGTATGTTCTCAATATATTCTGACTCACTTCTTGAACTATCCCTATTTACATTTAATAAGAAGTCCCTTAGTTACATGAAGATGGAAGGGGCTAAGAATATGTTTACATTATTAAGTAATCAAAGGAATCTAGTTCATGATGAAGCTTGCTAAATATCAGTGGCCATACTGTTGGAAGTATAATGGGAAACAATACCAACAGCCAATGACTCCAAACTATAATTGATTAATGTTAAGGGAAATTAGTTTCCATGATCTCTGGAGAAGAAAAAAACATTAGAACTGAAAATGGCAGTGGGCACCAAGCAAGCTCTTAAAGATTAAAGGTACAGGGACAAGTGTGTCTTCCTTCAACTTACAGTCTATAACACAAGGATTCCCATTACTCTATGCCATAATATTGATGAGAGTTAATACTAATAAACGATACATTTTTGAAAATCCAGACTTTAAAACCTGAAAAAATGTTGCCTCACAATTTGATACAGTTCATTTTTAAGAAGGGATAATAAAGAATAATTAGGCTGTACCCAAATAATTAGTTTTTGCCCAAAGAAAAAGCTGTGTTTTTCTAAAGCTGTAGATACTTACATGTTTAATTTTAGCACATTCTGAACCTAACAACTTGATAGATCCTACATCTTGATAGGTCCATTAATGTAGTCTATTGCAAACTGTTGTAAAGGTTTTCTTTTTCTTTTTTCCTGAATGTGTATCTGTGTGTGCTTCATTCTCAGTTCATGGTGGACTTATAAGTGGTTCAACTCTCCATGACTTCTTTATAGTTTGTACAAATGTAGCTCATTATTCAATAGCCAAACTAATCTATGCTCAGTTTAATGAGAAAAGTGCAAAGATCATACATTTGGATATCCAGCCAATGTCAAATTGTTATAAAAGTTTGTAAATGCTTTATTTCAATTTCTCTAATTATCTCAGTGATTCTCCTCAAGAAGCTTAAAATAGAGAATGAGAATAAAAAATATAGCAGTAAATGTTTAAATAATAATACAAGAGATAAATGGTAATATTAAATAATCAAATGTATAAGAAATGACTGCATTCCATATGGCATTTAAGATTACTGTCTACAGGTGCAATCAGGCATTTCAAGCAGAGATTGAAATAGGAAGCATAATCAGAGTAACAGAAATGTGTATAAAGTGGCTGATCATAGTGATAATCACAACAATCATTATGTATTGAAAGTATCCTATATAATAAAGAGGTAATATGCAAATTAACCCTCATGACCTCACAAGATGGCTGCCTACGACCAGGCCAGCAGGGGGGTTAGTGAGGGACAACCAAATGACTGAACAAGCAGGCTGCATGGGGTGACCAGACCAGCAGGGGGGTTAGTGAGGGATGACCAAATGACTGAACAGCAGGCTGCGTGGGGCAACTAGGCCAGCGAGGGGGCCGTGAGGGGTGACTAGACTGGCAGGGCGGGTAGTTGTGGGCAACCAGGTCAGCAGGGGAGCAGTTAGGGGTGATCAAGCCAGCAGAGGTGGGAAGTTGGGGGTGACCAGGCTGGCGGGGGGTGGCAGTTAGGGATGATCAGACTGGCACACAGAGGCAGTGAAGGGCAATCAGGCCAGTGGAGGGAGTGGGGGGCAGTTAAGGGCGACCAAGCAGGCAGGCAGGTGAGCGATTAGGAGCCAGCGGTCCAGGATTGTGAGAAGGATGTCCGACTGTCGGTTTAGGCCCGATCCCCAGGGATCGGGCCTAAACCAGCAGTCGGACATCCCCCAAGGGGTCCCAGATTAGAGAGTTTTTTCCACCACCTCTATGTTCACTGCAGCATTATTTACAACTAGAGGCACAGTGCACGAAATTTGTGCACGGGGGTGGGAGGGTGGCCCTCAGCCCAGCCTGCACCCTCTCTAATTGAGTGTACTGGGCCTCTAGTATTACATAAGTATTGTTCAAAATACCTTAAAAGCATGATTTTACTTAATAGTGTAGTAGTCTAGAAAGATAAATGTTATTAGCCTCATTTTAAAATTGATGCTTAAATAAGTAATTTATTCTGGGCCATGCAGCTAATAAACAACACCAATAAAAAGTGAACCCAGGTCTGTTTGCCTCCAGCTAAAACACCTCTGCTAAACAAGGACTAATATCATATACCATTTAGAAAGATTGACTTTAAGCTTTTATTAACTATTAACTATCATCCATTACCTGCCTTATAAAATATTGGGTGCTATACAGATGTTAACTCTTATTATCATTGCTATGAAAATATTTCTATAGAAATCAAAATACATGGTCTTATTGAGGATAAAAATTAGAGTTGTTAATTTCAAAAGCACTTATGTTTTTTTAATTTATATGTGAATATGAGTAGTTGTATATATAAATTGAAAACAGCAACACTAGTTATATCATGTTACAAAAATTAACTCAAATGAAAATGGCAAGTCAAAGAATTTAATTACACTTTCCCTTTCTTTTGATTTTCTATCATTTACAATCTAAAAATTACAATTTTCTATCAGTTACAATAAATATCCTTTAAATATTTATCTCACATTAAAAAAGTCTGAGAGTAAACAGCTGAGTGGTAGTGTGGGGCTCTATGGTTATTGCTGATTTGTCAATCCTCAAGATGACTTCCTGGGACAAGAGAGCTGCAAGAATTCCAGTCATCATGTATGAATTCCAAGAGACACAAAGAGCTGAATCAGCTTCTTTTCAGATGCTTGTCCTAAAAACCTACACCTTATATTCACTTTCATTTAACTTGTTTGAGCTAGCAACACAGATTCATACAACTACAGGGAGATGGGAAATGTGTTTGAGATGTGTATATTGCTGTTCTTTATACTGTTGTTATAACCTGGTTATTATTTAACAGGAAAGTAGTGAAAGGGGAGACCAAAAGATATATGCATGACATTTACACCGCTTTGTCAAAAAGCCACATTTAACATTCTCCAGGTCTGAGTGATGTGCTTCCCCTCCCCTCCCCTTCCCTCCTCTTCCCTCCCTTTCTCTCACTCTCTCTCTCCCCCAGGGCATGGGGCCCTCTTGGAACCCCTGATGCAGGGCCATGCTCCCATGCCCCGTGTGGCTCACAGCCACGGTGGGTTCCACGCATGACTCAATGCTGAACACACTTGGCTGCACCATGGAAAGGAAACTCTGGACCCTGGCCTTGCTTCCAGCTTTGCTGAGCTCCCAGCTGCCTCTCTTTCAGGACTGGCTTGGGGGAAATGGAACATCGCAACCCGAGAAATAGAACTTTATACAAATAAAGCCTGCTTGCACATTGCACTCTCCTGTGCGAGTCTTAGAAAATTCACTTTCTGAACATATCACAAAATCCTCATTCCCACTCATGTCTGGAAAGTCTGGCCCATTCACTATTCTAACATCATTCTGAAAAAGATCAGGATAAGTAAAGAAAATGTGATATGAGTAAGCAACCAGCATTATTTTGTTACAAACTTTGCCCCTATTTTCTATTTCATGGAGAGAGGAACGCCAAGCATTTATAAAGTATCCAGGCTCACATGGACACTAGTGTATTTTTTTTAAAAAAATGGAGTTCATAAGGATAGGATTTACTCTTCTAATTATGTTTATATAGGAGAAAAAGGTAAGATTAGCACAGGTGTATAATCTGTGCTGCCTTTCATCCCATGAGAAAAAGAAAATACTAGTAAGCTGATATAGTGAATTGTGTACCTCCTCAAAAGGAATAGTTATATATTAAGACTGCAACATGTTAGTTATATAGAAAGGTTTCTGACAATGATAGGAGAGGAATTTATTTGTAAGTTTAAGAAGATCAAAGAAGTGTCTAATTTATAAGTCAAAGGCGTAGCTGTTGTTATACATGTCATGGATGTGGACAATATAGAAAAAAGACTTGAGCTTTGAAACAGTGCCTCTGAGTTTTTAAAAAGCATTTTGGATTAAAAATGGTTTGAGAGTTGGATAGTCAAAGATCTACGGCAAAGATTTTCTCTGAACCATCTCAGACAAATACTAGGGAAGAGACAGCCACCGTGTGCAAATGCAAACATACTAAAAGATGAAGACAGTTCCATAACGAACACTTCCCTCAGACAACAGGTGGCTAACCCTGCTGTATATCAAAGGAAAAATAAATTGTTGATCATGATAAAAAGTAATGCGGAGGCAAAAAAATAATCTAGAAAGAAACTGTCTTTTAACTCCTTTGTTATTTATTATTCTCCTAATTAAATGTTTACGCATATAGAACTGGATTCCGTATTGCCATAAAAAAATCTAAGAAAATGTATCTGTGTTTTTTTAAGTGGAAAAAAGAGTAAAATAATACCGGAAAAGGGGAAATGTTATTGAAACATAATATTAAGATGAGAAGTGCTAAGTGAGAAAGGAAGTAAGCAAATCGTTTAAAAATAGTAGGATCAATTAATTATTCCTTTTCCAGGGGAAATTAGTGGGTCAATCAAAAGAAAATTTTAATTTTAAGATAGGTTTCTATAATGGTTAAAATATCATCTATAAAGGATTGCTACCGAATAACAATAATGACCTGGACATAAGAAATAAAATTACCACATCATCTAATATACTTAAAGAACAGTACAATGCAACATTATTTAGAATTTTCTCTTGCCAAATAAAATACAAAAGAGCAGGAGCTGAGGCTTTGCACATAATTATAAATGACCAAAAAATCTAAAAGTGTTTCTAAATCTGTCACAAGTTTGTATAGATAAGAGCATATAAAAATATCCAATTGCCAAAATTTAACATGAATTAGGGTGTATTTTTATAAATATGGTGCTAACTTTAAGAAAAAACAAACACGTTTATGAAAAAGAATAAAACCCAAAGCCCAATAAAACATACATAAGTTTAGGGCATTTCAGAAGGCACCGCCTAGCACTGTGAGGCCTTAAAAACAGCTGAAAGGTTTTAAAAAGTCTAGTAAGAAGCAAGAATAAATGAGGATAAAAAAGGAGAAAGACAGAAATAAGTTTCAAAGTTAAACCAATTGTGGAAGGGCAGCGTATTTTTATTAGCTAATTAAAGCTGGGCTTTGTGCAATGAAATATGAAAGGTACTTGGAAGGTAATGAAAGATAATGAGCTGACATGCCCCAAGGTGGATTCTGAACCTGCTACAAAGCAGATAGCAACCATTCAGTTTCAATTCAACAATAAATTAAACAATGTGGTCAAAGTTCAACTGCCTGTGAATTTGGGGGCATCAGGTTTCGGATCGCGATACAAAAGTTCCCCCAGATAAGGTACCCTGGCTCACTGAGGGGCACATGACTCTGTTTTCTTCCCTGGCTGAAGAGAGGAAGACATTTTGTTAACTTGGCTTATTTAGCATTTTTGAGATTTAAATCTAAGCAAGTTATCCCAAGATGATAGTTCAAGCATATTTTTCATCAGCTAAAACCTTTTTATTTTCAGTAAAATAAAAAAAAAAATTCAGCAGTTCTTTTGAATAGCAAATTCATTTTGCTTTTTAGAAAACATTATCAACCATTTGCAACATATATAAACATACTTTGAAAATAGAATCCGGAAGAATAGCATTATCCCTGGAGGGCTTAGAAGTTTCATTTCATCAATGAAATGTGGTCAGGTTACTGATGAGTGCTACAGAGTCTCCATTAGTTAAAGAAACGCTCCCTTCCTGCATAAATAAAAAGAGCAGGGAAAGGACAAAATACACCAAAGTCTATGTTGCCCAAGTGAAAAATTAAATGATACAGATGTAATATATGATTTCTATTTAACATGCAGCCCTGGCACCCAATTCAGCTTCTTCACAAGTTTGCCTGGGAAGCCTCAGTTCTTCCCCTTTCATTTATCAATCCCCACCTACCACCCCCACCCAAGGCAGCAAGAAAGGGTGGCTGGGCCCTGACTAATGGCCACATGGTATGGACGGTATGGGCTTCCTTAAGCTGAAGATCACATCGTGCCTTAGCTTGTGTTTCAGCTCCTGAGCCCCATAGGGGAACAACCCCCTGCCCACCTCCCTGGGAAACCAGACTGAGGGATGCTGAAACTGATCTCAAGACATTAAATCATGATCTACTATCCTTACTTCACTCTTTTCTTTTCTTTTTAATATTTATTTTTCTATTTATTTTAGGGAGAGAGACAAAGGAAGAGAGAGAGAAAAAAAAAAACATCCACCAGTTGCCCCACTCACTCATGCACTCACTGGTTAACTCATGCACGTGTTCTGACCAGGGATCAACTCCCACAACCTTGGCTCATCAGGCTGACACTCCAACCAACAGAGCCACTGAGCCAGGGCACCTCACTCTTGGCCAACCAGTTTCACCCATGACCCCGAATCCCTTACTCATGATGACTTATGATTTTGTTCTATAAAAGGTCTTGTCTGTAAACCATGGAAGTTTTCTGTTTTTTCTAGCACAAGCTGCCCATTCTCCATTGCATGGCGCTAACGATCAATGCCACTTTCTTTCACTGCACCGGTGTCAGCATCACGGGCTACCTACAGCTGTGGGTGGACAAACTCTTTGCTTGGTCACATGATGTTTAACCTACATGCAAAATGTTTTAATCTTTGCTGACAATTTGGCCTCACCCTTAATTTTCATCTAAATGTATGAAATCATGTATCAATGGCCTATTCCTTTCAGACACTTAGCAATGTCAAGAGGAATTGTTCTGTTTGTTTCACTTTCTCTTTAATCTCCCCATTCTGTTCTATTCATTTCTCTTCTCGTCATGCCTTCTCTCCTTATTTTCTGTTCCTCTATCTGCATTCTCCTTGCACTTTTTCTGCCTCAGAAAAGCAGCTCCCCAGCTCCCATTACTTAAAGCCATTCACTGCCCACTGATCTATCACAAGCTCCTTTTAGTCGCTGTGCCTTTTGTTCTGCAATTCCACCATTACATTCATTCTATTTTTCTGCTCATGTCTTGGACTTTTTTCAGGATAAGGCACTGTTTGGCATCCACTCTTGTCTTTATGTGTGAGAATAACAGCTTCTAAGACAATAAGCCATTTGAATTTTTAAAGAAATTCTATTAAATACAGAGGAATCTATTAAATACAGAAAGAAATCTCTGGATCTCCAGCCTAGTTTAAATTATCTTCATTTATTTACATTTCTCATTTTATCCATCCCATCAAAATTCTATACTGACTGAATTAATGATAATTACGTAACAATGCAACTTGATTAAAGTATCTTAGTGCAGAGTATGGGTTTTATTTTTTGTTTGTTTTGTTTGTTTGTCTTGTCATGGAAACGTGGTAGTAGGAATTCATTCCTGTAAGACAACTGATAAATATTTTTGAAAGATAATGAGAGAGAAAAATGAGATGGTACGAAAAGGAGATCGAGAACATCTTTCCCCACTAAAAGTGGTAAATATATAATCCTTTTTGCTGACTCAAATGGTATTACTCTAGCAGGCTGCCAGTACTCAATTAATTATGAGAAACATTCATAGCACTTGAAATAAAATCTATTGACTCCTTTATAGATAAATAGGCATAACACATTGGGCAAAGATTTTTCTAGCAACAGGAATGCTTTCATGTGAATATTCTTGGCATCAAAATTGTCAAATACTGTTTATAACAAGCATGTATTTCTTCATAAAATACAATATAAGCCCAAAACAAAAGACGGTAATATCCTTAACTTAATTGCAGGCAGAGTTGCACAATACTAACAGAGAAATGGGTTTGGAGAAAGAGCAATGGACTTGGTAGTTAACAGGAGAACATGGCTTCAGGACTGAGCATTGTTCTCTTGCTCATTTTATAAGTTTAGGCAAGTCACTCATCTCTGGCCTCAGTTTTCTCATCTATAAATTAGAGGATCACCACTTCACTGACAATCCCACAGGATCAGTTTGAGAATCAAAAGTCAAAATAAATATGAAAATATGTACACCAGGGGTCCTCAAACTTTTTAAACAGGGGACAAGTTCACTGTCCCTCAGACAATTGGAAGGCCTGACTATAGTTTAAAAAAAAAAAAAACTATGAACAAATTCCTATGCACACTGCACATATCTTATTTTTAAGTAGAAAAACAAAACGGGAACAAATACAATATTTGTATTTGCATGTGGCCCGTAGGCCGTACGTAGTTTGACCCTGATCTAGAATCACAGCTCCAGCACTGACCAGCAATAACCTTCATTCTGAGAGCCTCAGTTTTCTCATCTGTAGAATGGGGATGATAGGCATGGTACCTGTCTCCAAGGTTGCCATGTGATGCACGTTGAGCCTTTAACACAGCACTTATTACAAAACAATCTCTTATAAGTACTAGCTGCTATTTATTATTCTTGTTATGGTTATAACTATGAGATCTTAGATAAGGTTTAAAAAAGTGAG